>NW_004443937.1:13415549-13556616 GCF_000243295.1 Trichechus manatus latirostris
AATTGTGCTGTTATTCTCACTTAAGATGAAGGCTCATACTTTATTATTTTTAAAGTTTGTTTTAAAAAATTTAAATTAGGATACATTATACACACACACTATGTGGGTATATACATTATACACACTGTGGGTATATACATTATACACACACACTATGTGGGTATATACATTATACACACACACTATGTGGGTATATACATTATACACACACACTATATATACAGCAAAGTGCCCAAATCTTAAGTGTATAGCACGATGGATTTTCACATAGGTATCCAGCCTGTAAGAAGCCCTGGTGACACAGTGGTTAAGCATTTGGCTGCAAACCAAAAGGTCAGGTTCAAACCCACCAGCCGCTCCGCGGGAGAAAGATGTGGCAGTCTGCTTCCAGAAAGATTTACAGCTTTGGAGACCCTTTGGGGCAGTTCTACCCTGTCCTATACGGTTGCTATGAGTTGGAATCAATTCAACAGCAGTGAGTTAGACTTGGTTTGGGTTTATCCATCCTGTACCATGGAGGGATAGAGAACATTTCAGCTTCCTGCTAGGCTCCCTCATGTCCCTTCTCAGTCAATACCCGCCCCCCCATATTGACTTTTATCACCATAAATTAGTTAGGCCCTTTCTAGAATTTCATATCTGTGGAATCATACAATAGGTAGTCATTTATGTCTGACTTCTTTTGTTCAGTATAATAATTTTGAGATTCATCCATGTGGTTGCATGTTTCAGTACTTTGTTCCTTTTATTGTAGAAATGTACCTTTGTATGACTTGATTACAATTGGTTTATCCATTCACGCTTTGGACATTGGGCTGTTCCAGCATTTGCCAATTATGAAGAAATCTGCCACAAACATTCCTGAGTCAGCGTTTGGTGGACATAAGTCCTTGTTTCTGTTGGATATCTACCTAGAAGTAGAATTGCTGGGTCATATAGTAGGTGTATGCTTACGCTGGAAATCCAAGTGGAAGTGGCTTTGTTTTGCATTTTGTACTCTCACCAGCAGTATACGAGACTTCCAGTTGCTCCACATCCTTGCCTACACTTGGCCTTGTCAGTCTTTTTTTTTTAATTTTACGTGTGCTTTATCTTGACATTCCAGGCTTGTCATGATCAGTTTCTGCTCACCTCTCTAGACTCAATCTCCCTTCAGTCATTCCAATCTGATGGTTTTCTATGGTCTTGTTCTTAGAACTGACTCTTTGTGCCTCACTCTGGCCCTTTACAAGCTGCTTCTCTCCCCATGGGGCAAGGAGGTTGCAGGACCAAGAAGATGTGCCACCCTCCACCACCATGCCACAGGTGCTCAGCACCTGGAGAATTCTCTGTCCCAATGTCCCTGAGCTCACGTCCAGGCCTGGGTGGGCCTCTTCCCCAGGTCATGCTCCTAGGGGCAGACTCTGCCTCTGGTGTGTGTACTCCCAGATCCCAGGGGTTGCCAAGACGAGCCTTCAGGATGGGGTGTTCATAGGTGAGCATGTGAGCCCCGTAGCAGTACTGGATTGAAGAAAAAGGGGGTGGGCCACAAGCCAGGGTCTGGCTGTCCACACTACCATGCTCTGGTGTAGAACATCAAGGAGTCCGATAATCCTAAAATTAAACCTGGCCTTCCAGGTCATTATGAGGGTATATTTGTGAAGGGAAGATCGTAGAACATATTTTATGTAACCGTTTTGTTAGCTTGATGTTTAACTTATAAATATGGAGATAGGTGGTAAGTGGCTTTCCACTTGTACTCTGGCCCCACCCTGCAAATCTTAGGGTTGAATTGCTTCTCCTTCAACAGACACTCCACTGCTACACACAGACTGTGCTCTGCTCCTTCCCCACACCACTCCATCCCTCTCTTCATCTGGAAAACTCCTGTTCTTTTTTCAGCAGGAAGTGCAGACATCTCCTCCAGGAAGCCTTCCCTGACTCCTCCGCCCCCTCCTCCCCCCATCTGTGCCCTCACAGCTCCCTTGGCCTCCTCAGTGATAGCCATCTCTCTCACCACTAGGCTCTGAGCACCGTGAGGACACAACCTAGTTTATTTGGCTCATCATGAAAAACCTGTGCGTGGGGGACAGGCAGATTTCAGGGGAGGTTGACTTTAGGATTGGAAAGACCGGAGTCTGTTGTGGGGCTATAGAGGGGGAGGGGCTGTTGTGGAGGTGGGGGGCGGGGGTGGAGGAGCCAGAGGGTGAAGCTGCAGAGGGAATTTGCCCTGGGGAAAGTAGAAACGGAAGAAGCTCAGGCTGTGCAGAGGCCTGAGCGCTGGGTTGGGGTCCTGGAGAGCTGGTGTTTGGTCCTACAATGACACTGACCCTGTGGTCTTGAGCAGACCCATTCCCCTCTCTAGGCCTCAGTTTCTTTGTCTGTAAAATGGGAGAATTAACCCCAGAAATCAAAAGCTAGCTGTTATTTTTCTGCCGAATCTGTCCTCAGCCATGTTTTGTTTGAGTGATATATGAACTTTGAATTAGTTGCCAACGTGTAAAAATCATGAAATTTCATCTGAAACGCAGATTTCTGGCTTCTTATGAGAGTGGGATTTGCCTTCCCTCATAGTTGGGCTTGGCTGAGCAAAGTCACGGCTGCCGCCTTTAGAGGTCTCCTCTTAGCATCGAGGGCTCAGCCTATGTAACCCCAAAGATCTGCCTGTCTTAAAAATCTAAGCTTCTGTGAAAATAAATTCAGGAGGCAGGAATAGGGTGCCATATTTAGCAAGTAAAAATACAAGGCGCCCGGTCCCCAGCCCCAGGCGGCCAGCCCCTTGGTGGAACCCAATTTCTGGAGGGCCACACGGTTAAGTGCAATTCTGACTTTCGCCACCAGGGGAGGCAGAGATGCAAAGTTGACCCCAGACCTAGCCTGGAAAGAGTCCTGGGCTAGGACTTTGGAGACCAGCGGAGCCTAGGGGTGACTGGAACTGAGGAAGGGCAGGAAGCTCAAAGGAGATGCAAGAGGGAGGAACCGGAGACTGGGCCTGATCCAGTGTCCAACAACCAGGGAGAAGTCAGAACAGGGAGAGGTCTTAGTGAGTGATCAGGGAGACTGGAAAAAGAGATTTTCTGGAAAAGGAGACTCTTGAGCCAGTAAAGAAGGAGGAACGTTCTCTAGGAGGGAGACATGGCTTGAACAATGGCGTGGAGGGAGGAATGGTGTACAGGAGGTGTAGCCTGGCTTGCGTGGCGTGACATGTGAAATTCTGTCATGGGATGGCAAACACCTCTGGGAAAGGAAACACCTATTATTTTCACCATGACTCATGAATGCAAGTGACAGAAACCCACCTCAAGTTGACTTAAGGGAAAAAAAAGAAAATTCTTGTGTCATGTAATTAAAAAGTCCAGGATAAGCCCTCAGGAATGGCTGGATCCAGGGACTCAAATGATGTCATTATGCATCTCTTTCTTTATCTCTCCTCTCTGCCTCTCTATGTGGTAGTTCCATTCTCAGACAAGCTTCCTCAGAATGGTGGCAAGATGGCTGCCAGCAGCTCTAGGCAGATACCTTAAAACAGCCAAGCAACCACCAGGCAAGGCAGTGGTTTACAATAGTTCACAAAATTTCACTCACAATAATTCCAGCAGATGTCCTGGGGATCACTGATTTGCCTGGACTGTGTCTTATGCCCAACCAGAAACTAGTTGCTGTAACTGTGATGGACATGGTCTGAGTCACCGGCCAAACTCTGGAGTAGGAGGTGGATCTGCCCACCTACCTTCCCTGGACTGGGGGAAGGGTGGTCTCCAATGGAAAATCAAGGTGTTTTATAAGAAGATGGAACAATGGGTGCTGGGCAGACAAAAAGAAGAGGGGTCCCTATACTGGGTTCTCGCTGGAGGAATGGTGAATCAGAAACTGTCGGGCGGGGAGGGGTGGGGTATGAGGATTGTTTTTGTTGTTTCTTTGGCTGTTTTACTTATTAAATGTGGATTTTTTTTTTTAAAGGCTGAGAAACATTGTCTTAAGTCATGTCTGTAGCTCCCATCCTCCTGCAGACCTCTGTTGTTCCTTGCCTAGACAGCTGCAGCCTGAGCTCATTCATTTAACAACTAGTGACATCTACCATGTGCCAGGCATGGTGCCAGAAGCTGAGGACACAGCAATGAGCAAAAGAGATAAAGTTCTTGCCCTCCTGGAGTTTACATTCCGGGGGTAGAGATGGGTAGAAACAAAGGGACAGCTAAATACAAAATGTGTCAGGTGATGAGTAAGTGCTATGAAGAAAAATAAAGCAGAGTAAGGGAAAGGAGAGTAGTAGGGTGTGTGTGTGTGTGTGTGTGTGTGTGTGTTAGTCCATACAGAATGGTCAGGAGGAGGAATGTTTGAGCAGAGACCTGAAGGAGGTGAGGAGTGAGCCAAGCAGAGATTTAGGGATGTGCATTCCAGGCAGAGGGAACAGCAAATGCAAAGGCCCTGAGGCAGGAATGAGGTTGATGTTTTCAAGGAAGGACACAAATTCTGTGTGGGTCTAAGGGAAGGGGAGAGAGGTAGGAGGGGAGGTCAGAGAGATAAAGGAGAGAGGTAGACGGAGCAGGGCCTATGGGCTACTGAAAGGACTTTGGCTTATACTCTCCTTAAAACAAGGAGCCATTGGAGGACTCTGGTTTTAAAAGGACCATCTGGCAGCTAGCTGTGTAGGACATTGATTGTGGGGGGCAGGGAGACTGGTGAAGAGGCCATTGCAGTTGTCCAGGCAAGAGGTGATGGTGGCTGGACCAGGGGGCAGCAGTGGAGATGGGGAACAGGAGACAGATTCTGGGTATATTTTGAAGGTTGAGCCAATAGGATTTGCTGATGGACTGGCCGTGGGGTGTGCAAGAAAGAGAAGAGTCAAGAATGACCCAAGTGTTTTTTGCCTGAGCAACTTTTATTTGTGCCTCTTACAGAGACAGAAAGGCTGCAAGAAGAGCAGTTGGCAAATATTTGGGAACCTACTATGTGCCAGAGGTTACACCTGTGACCAAACAAACCTTGCCCTGGAGTTCACAAGGGAGACAGACAATCACCACTAAACAAGCAAATAAACAAGAAAATACCAGCTGGTAAGAAGGGCCACGCTGAAGATTAGAGCAGGGTGATGTAAGCCTGCGTGTTATTCTAACAGCAAGCAGAGAGACGCTTGTTATTTTTGGTGACGGGAAAGGTAGCATCGAATGTAGGAGAAGTGCACACTGTTTGACCAAGGTACATAATGTCACTAAGCAGTGCACAAGAGAAAAGGACACTTTTGGTAAAGGATATGACAAATATAATTTTGCAGCTATACCAACAACAACCAAAAAATATTTGTGTGGTTTCACAAATATGTATATAGGAATATATGTATTTGAGTGTGAATATGTACTTGTGTGTGCACAGATAGAAGTATCCATAGGCCTGTGGTGTGTGTGTGTATGCATGTATATGCATATATACCTGTATAAAACCACATAGGGGACAGTTACAAATATTTCTTAGACATAACCAAACACCTCACAAGATTGGTTTTCTGGGTTTGAAGGCTTAGGACCATTGTTTCGTGGGACAACTTAGTTAATTGGCATAATACAGTTCATAAAGTGTATGTTCTACATCCCAGTGTGGTGAATAGTGTCTGGGGTCTTAAAAGCTTGCAAGTGGCCATCTAAGATACAACTATTGGTCTCTACTTGTACAGAACAAAAGAGAAAGAAAGAAACCAAAGACTCAAAGAAAGTAGTCTACAGGACTAATAATGTACACAAACCATGGCCTCATCTACCTTGAGATCTGAAGAACTAGATGGTGCCCAGCTACCTACCACTACCAACTGTTCTGATTAGGGCCGCAACAGATGGAGCCTGATAGAATGGAGAACAATGTGGAACAGAACTCAAATTCTTAAAAAGTCCAGAATTGCTGGACTGGTTGAGACTGGAGGACTCCCCTGAGACTATCACCCTGAAACACTCTTTGAACCTTAAACCAACATTAGCCCTTGAGTTCACCTTTAGCTAAACAACAGATTGCCTCATAAAATAAAGAATATCACTCGTGAGTAATGAGCTTCTTTAAAAAATCATCTAGAGGAGACCAAATGGTCAAAAATTACTCTAAAGCAAAGATGAGAAGGTAAGGGGACAGGGAAACTAGAGTACTGGAAATGGTACAACCAGAACAGAATGAATGAGAATGATGACACATTGTGAAAAATGTAACCAATGTCACTAAATAATTTGTGTAGAAATTATTTAATGGGAACCTAATTTGCTGTGTAAACTTTCACCTTAAACACAATAAAATATTATTTAACAAAAAAAAAGAGCAAGCAGAGAGTGGGGGATCTGCTTCACCTTTTAGAAGACCACTCTGGCCACCATGTAGACAATACGCCATGTAGACAACAGACTGTGAGGGCTAGAGGAGGCAGGGATGCCAGTGGGCAGGCTGCTGAAAGCCCTGAGGTGGGAGAGGTTGGTGGTAATGTGGAAGAGCTGTGACAGAGGGACGGGGGCAGGGAGCCTTTTCCCTGTGAGAGGTGCTTTAGGGACATGGTAGCATCATCGTCGTCACCAGACACCAGCCCACCCCCACCACTACCCCTTCATCAGCCACTGTCGCTTTCTTATTGATCCCATCTCACTCCTTAATTTCCCTTCAATCAGCTACATCTCTAGGGGTTTTCATTTCCTCTGGAGCCGCCCTGCTTTTGCTCGTATCCTGTTGGTGCAGACCCCCTGCCTGCCAGCCCTGCCCAACCCTCTGGTCATGACTCCCCAAAGCTTCTCCTGGGGCAGCAGGGAGGGGTTCCCACCCTTTCCACAACCTGCAGCCCCATTTCTGCTTTTTTCCTCTCCATCCCCAAAAAAACTCCTGGCCATCTCAATCCTTCTTCCTAAATCTTAACCTAAAATCACACCCAATGTGTGCCCAACACTTTAAATTAGCGCCATCCAGCCTCTCATTTCACAGACCAGGAATGTGGACCCTCAGGGGAAAACTCACCTGGGGCAGAAGCCTGGCTTCGCCACTTCCTAACTCTGTGGCTGGCTCTGGGCAGGTCTTGTTTCAGAGCCTCAGTTTCCACAGTTGTAAAATGGGCCGATGAACACTGGCTTCACAACCACTGGAGATTAAATGAGGTGAGACGTGAAGTGCCCAGCACAGTCCCTGGCACATAGAGGTTGTCCAGAGGTAAGGCTTCCCTTCCCTACTGTGAGTTACCTGGGCAGGAGTTGCCAACTCATGGCCCTTCAACGAAGGCCAGTCCACAGACTTGTTTTATGTGGCAGACATTGTGGTTTCTCTAATCTGAATTTGGATGTTTTTAGACGGGGGCATACACCTCCAGGGACCAGATAGCTTTACACATTTCTGTTTGCTTCTTAACCCCTAAAGGCATTTGTGGCAGATTGTGTTTCCCCCTGGTGCCCACAGCTTACTCTTCCATCCCGTGTGCTCTTCTTGCCCCATGCATAGAGAGGTAGGGTCTATGTGTTCTCCTCTTGAATCTGGGTGGACATGTGACTGCTACACAAGAGATGCTATGTGACTTCCAATGCTAGGCTGTAAAAGGTGATGGAGCTTCCACCTGGTTCCCTTGGGATCCTCATTCTTGGAACCGAGCCACCGTGCTGTGAGAAAGCCCAGGCTTCATGGAGAGGCCACATGTAGGTTTTCCGGCCAACAGCTCCAACTGAGGTCTTTGGCAACAACAGCCAGCAACAACTGTCAGGACTGTGAGTTTACGGGAGCTTTTGAAATAACTCAGGATCTCTTACTGCAACCACATGAGACACCTCAAGCAAGACCCACCTCCCTGAGCCCAGTCAACCCCCAGGAATATGAAAGGTAACAATAAAATGATTGTTATTGTTTTGAACGAGGAAATTGGGATGTGATTTGTTAGGTAGCAGTAGATAACCAGAACATACCCTTTTATCAAGCAGAGTAAGAAATTGAACCCAGGACTATCAGTTTCCAGAACTTTCCAGAACTCACACAACCCACTTCTCTGGCAGCTTCTGTCTTCTTTCTCATTTAAGGAAGTGGACAGTGAAGAAAGGTGGTTAAGGCACAAGAACTTCTGAAGAGAAAGGGACTCAGCTAACTACAGCCACCACAGGTCCTATGAAGAACATTTATGGAGCCCCTACTGTGTATTCCTGTGCGTTGCCAGACACTCACATGGAGTTGTGAAATAATCCATGGACACGAGTATTGATTCTGATTATATCCTAGCCACCAGACGAGCCTGGAACACGGTAGGTGCTCAATGCATGCTTATTATTCACGATGACGATAACGATCGAGCTAGGACCAAGAAGTCTTGTCCATGGCTATAAACAATGTCAGTAGTGATAGGTGCTGTGAAGAAAAATAAAGCCGCGTAAGGAGATAGCGGATGATGGGGCTGCTATTTCAGTTTGGGCGGCCAAGGAACCACTCTCTAAGGCGGTGCCATTGGCGCTGAACTGAGAGAGCAAGCCGTGGAGCCATCTAGAGAGCACCTGGGTAGAGGAAATAGCAGCTGTCATGGTGCTGAGATGGGAGCGGGTGACTGCGGGCTGCAGTAGAACGAGCAAGGAGAGCAGAAGGAGCCAAGGCCAGGGCGTAATGGGGTGGATCGTGCGTGGCCCTGATGGCCTGTTAAGGATTTTGCCTTTCACTTTGGGTAAAAAGGAGAGCCATTGCAGAGAGCCAGAAGAGGGGTGTGACCTAAGCTTTAAAATGCCCACCCTTGGCATCATCAGGAATCCCCAATTCTCTCAGCCCTCCCGTCCTCCTTGTGGCACCGAAGGCCATCAGCATCTCCATGCTCAACCCTGCTAGCTCTGCAACCTCAAGAGCGACAGGGGCCTTGGTCCGGATAGTTTTATCCGCAGTTGTGAGGTTTAAGCTCATTGGATGGGCTTGGGTCATGTGCCCATCCTGGGGCCAATCACTATGTGTGGGAGGGATGGACAGTTCTGATTGGCCAGGCCGAGCCTCATGCCCCCCCACCCCTCCAGCACCTGCAGGGGCAGGTTGTTTTCCTCTCGCTGCCTCGGTCTTCTAAAATGGAAATGGAAGTTGTGGAGTACCTGTCTCAGGGAGAGGCGAGGATTCAAATGATCTGTATTCCTAGAACAGTGCCTGACATATGGCAAATGCTCTGGAAATGTTAACTTTTATCATTATTTGGGCCAGGGTGGATGTGAGAAAACCTCTGAGAAACAGCAACATTCTTTCCCAGCTCACGGATCTGCCCAACTCATCCTTCCTGGGACCCCAGAAGAGTTAATTCACCATAAACAAAAATGTGAGGTGAATTCTTCCAATGAGCCCTTTCATCCAGCCCTTGATGACCATTTCACGGATGAAGAAACTGAAGCCCAGCGTAGGACTTTCCCAAGTAATAAATGGGAGGCAATATGGTGGTGGTTAAAAGAAAGATTTTGGAGTCAGACGGAAGTGGGATTTAATCCCAGTTGAGTGACTTTGGGTCAGTACTTCTACATCTCCGAGATTCAGTTTCCTTGTCTATAAAATGGGTCGTCATTGTACCTATGGTTGGGAATTAAATGAGCTAATGTGTATGACACTCAGTAAATGTCTGCTCCTGCGTCACATCGACACTGTCACGAAACCATGCGCATATAAAGGAGGGGGACGTTCTTAGCCCAGGACACCCGGTGGCTTCAGCCCCGCCGGATGCACACTGACCCCTTCCCCTGCTCTGGCAGTGCCGAGCTTTCTCCCGTCTCAGCAGAGGCCCCTGTCTGGCCCGTACTGTGGTCCCACTAGGAAATCAATACCCAGGGCCTGTCATCCACCTCCCCAGCGCTGTCGAGCTGTCTAATTGTGTGGGTGTTGGTGCTGCCGCCAAGGCCTTGTTCGTTAGAGCCGTGTTGTCACAGTCGCGCTTGGCTGAGAGGTACATTCATTACGGAGACAGCTTTTATTTAGACTTGGCTGGTGGGGGTGGGAAGGGGGAAGCAGGCAGGCGCGCTTCTTCCCCCGGGTGCTGCTGATCCAGGCTGCTGACAACAGCATCGAACATTCACTTAGTGCTTCCTGCGTGCTGAGCGCGGTCCTAAGAGCTTAACAAATACCAGCTCACAGCTATGAGGTAGGTATGGTAGGTCTTATCCTCACCCCCATTTTACAGATGGAGCAGCCGAGGCCCAGAGAAGTGAAGTGATTTGTCTAAGTCCTTTTAGATAATAAGTGGAGTCAGTGGGTCTAGAGCCTGTGTGTTTAGCCACCACCCTATGCTGCATCTCATGCTATCAGATAATCAGAGCAGCTTCCATTTATGGCGAATTAGCAGGAGCCAGGCACCTTGCTAAGTGCCTTTACATATATCCTTTATTTCGCCCAACTCTCTGAGGTAGAGATGAATATTGCCTATTTATAAATGGGCCAAGTGGACTGGGAGGCAGTGAAGGCACTTGCTCAAGGCCACCCAGCTCATCAAGGAAACAGCTGTTCTGTTTTTTAAACCCAGGCATATGTGGTTTCAAGCCTAGGCTCTTAACCACCCCCTCTCCTGCCTCCCACTTACTTGCTGTGTGGCTTCAGGGAGATCACTGCCCCTCTCTGGGCCTCAGTACACTTTTAATCCATCAGCAAGTCTTTTCTGCATTCCCATGTGCCTAGACTGGGATTAGGGGCTAGGGCAGGTACAAGGGAGGAAGGGGATGCCATGGTCTGTGCCCTCAGGGTGTCAGCTCCCTGCTTCCAGCCCCAGGCAGCGTTTCTCCCAGGTTGGGGCGTGACCCACCTGCAACATAATGACTGAGTGCTTGTTAACAGTGCCAGCGCCAGCTGCAGAAATTCTGGTTCCTAGAGTGGGGCCCAGGAACCTGCATTTAAATAAGCATCCCAGGGGATTCTGGTACACATTCCCAGGCCACGTGGAATTCGATTCTGTATCACTCTGCTTTTAATTAAAAAGACTTATGAAAGGAACACGTTCTATATCCAAAGCCTCGAAAGGCCTATTTTAGTCATTTCACAAATCAAGACAAAATTAAACAACCGTTTAAAATTATAAAAGTACTGTGTGTTCGTGTTCAAACACCCAAACCATATAGGAGGATAAAGTAATCAGTTGCAGCCTCTCTCCCTCCCACTCCGCCTCCTGGAGCCGCGCAAAGAAAACTGCTCTCCAAAGGCTTATTGATCACCTACTTCGAGCCCGAGACTGCGCTGGACAGTGAGAACAGAAGGGGTCAAGACAGATACAGTCCCTGCAACAGTGACAGTGACCATGGCTGTTAGCATTTATCTAGCACTCACAGTGACAAGGCTAGATTCTAGCTGTTTCACCCAAGCCTTACAATGGTGCTGTGAGGGTAGGTATTAGGATTATTCCCTTCTTATAGGAGAGAATGGAGTTTACTGTCTAAATCATGACTTCCCAAAGTTTGTTGAGTTCAGCCTGTATCAGAAACCTGGCTGAAAAGCAGATCCCTGGGCTTCAACTCCCAGCCTCCTGGAGTGGGGCCAGGACCCTGGATTTTTATACATATGCCCCAGGTGTCTCTGACTCCTACTAAGTTTTGAGAACTGCAGCCCACACTGTTTTGGGAGGTGGGACATTGAAGAGACGAGAAGGTGTCCCAGTGATGGGCAGCAAGCACAAGGGTGCAGAATGGATGGGTGTCCCCCCAAGCGGTATAGCTGAGCCCCAGTCCATGCCACCCCCAAGACTGCAGTTCCCTGCAGGCTCCACCCTCCTTCCCAAGATGTGCAATTATTCCAGCCCCCAGCCTCCAGGCAATCCCAGCTGCTTCTGTTATATCTTATTAGTCAGGTAGAACATTAATTAAACGTGAGAATAATAAACCCAATGATGAAAAAAAAAATGTTATGAAGCCCAAGGAAGGAAAGGAGCCCCATTCAAAGGGCTCTGCAGTTGCAGAAACCCTTAATTGTGTGACAATGAGGAAGGCTTTGTCACCTTGGCATTCCCACTCTGGTGACTCAAGGCAGCAGAACTTGGGAAGTGATGTATGTGAGAGGAGGGGTGGTGACATGGGGATGGTGTGAGTCCAGGGAGCAGGGAGAAACTAGGGTCACCTGGGTCACCACGAGACCCAAGGGCACCAGGAAGGCCACCAGACTGGGCTAAACCAGACTCTCGTGGGAAAAGAAGAAAGTCCTACCTGCCCCCTCCACCCCATTCTCACCTCTTGCCTTCTTCTGCTTGTGAACCCCTATTCATTCCTCAAGGCCTCTGCCCCCAGCAGAGTCAGTTCTTCCATCTCTTGGGCGGTGGGAGCACTGTGAGCCGCTCTCTGTTACAGTTGGCTTATGGGTCCTGCCGTTATTCCAGGTCATCATTCCCATGTTTGCCTTCCCCACCAGACTAGCACAGACCAGAGTAGCTTTTTCCACCAGGGTCCTTGGAACAAGCCCTGGCACTGACCAAGGGTTGATAACCAATGAGTTTTGCCAAGGCAAACCTTGGGGCTGGTCAGCTCTGCTTTCAAACTCCTCTTTTCAAATTAAGTCATGCCCGTGCCCAGCCAGTATAAGCCTTCACAAGTCCACTGGAGTTGTTTGAACTTCTTTATCTGACATTCAAGGTCCTCTGCAGTGTCACCCTAACCTGCCTCCTCAGCAAGGACTTCTCCAAGTATGTCCCTGGGCCACATGCATCAGAATTAACGGGAGCCCCACCTCAGACCTACTGAATCGAATCTTAGGGTGTTTGAGGACCTCCAGTCTGCAGACGGTGTGGGGGAGTAGGAGGAGGTGGTGATGGGCAGGGGGTGCATCAAGACCCAGAGGGAGGGGCTCTGTTAAAAACCACGGGTAGACATGCTTCTTGCCAACTCTCAGGGCTGCAGTTCTCTCCTTGGCCAGGCAGTAAAGTTATCTAAATTAAACACAGGGCTCCTAATGAAACAATGAGAGTTATTATACACTTCACTACTTCCTGGGAAAGCCTCTAATTGAGTCAGTCACTGTGAGAAGACACCGAGAACACCCTGTATGGCCATCCCCACCCCCGTCCTGCCAGAAGAAAGGGGCTGTGAAGCTGGAGGTAGCTAGGCAGAGCAGCTAACTGCTTCATTTCACCAAGATCCCTGAGCTGAGAATTCCTACCACTGCAGGGCTGGGATGGGGCTGGGGGAGGGCTGGAGTTGAGTCTTCGAAGTGAAACAATGCAAAGAGCCCTTCTCCATCCCACCTCTTGTCCTTGCCCCGACCTACCTTCCTGCCCTGCTTCGTGCTTGCACATCTGTGCTTGCACATCGAACCCTTTCCCAACCAGCCCCACCTGCACCCCCGGCCTTTCTGTGTCTGAGTTTCATGATTCCCTGCACACTGAGCTCCTTTGCACTTCCTCCACTTCCCCTCCTGATAAAATTCAGCTCTTCTCACGTGTTACCTCCTTGGTGAGACTGTCCTGACTATCCCCACACCTCCGGCAGAAGGAGTTCCTCCCTCCCCTGTGCTCTCACGGTGACTTATGCTACTCATATTGATTGCAGCTAACGTTTATTGATCGCTCACTATATGCCAGGCCCTCTGTTTCCTGTCTGGACCCTCCTTGCTCTAGGCCCCACATCCCCTTCTGTCCAACCTGGTGAGGCAGTAGAAGAAATGGGGGAGGAGGTGTTGAGATGGCTTCATGGGGTCCCTATATTCTGGAGAGGCATAGATATAGCCCAAGAGGAGCCGGCAAGGGGGGCTTGTAGCAAGGACTAGGGTGGCCCAGACCAGCCTGGACCAATGACCACAGAGCAGGCAGGGACAAGGCCAGTTCTAGAAAAGATGGTGTAACAGCTGGTATTTTCAAGGTGGACGCAAGCTCTGCCACCCTACACACTCATCTTACAATGAGATGTTCCCTTCCCTTGAATCTGGAGTCCCTGGGTGGGGCAAACAATTAACACACCTGGCCACTAACTGAACGATCGGAGGTGGAGGTTGGAGTTCACCCAGAGGCACCTCAGAAGAAAGCCTTGGTGATCTACTTCTGAAATGTCAGCCATCAAAAACCCCATGGAGCACAGTTCTACTCTGACACACATGAGATGGCGTCAGCTTGACAGCATGTGACTTGGGCATGTTACTATAGCACAATGAATACTCCATGACTTCTGAGTCATCAGAGGTGACACAGCCTCTAGCTTGGTTCTCGTGGGACGCTCACTCTTGGAACTCAGCTGTCATGCTGTGAGGAAGCCCGGATCTCTTGGAAAGGCTGTGTGCAGGTGTTCCAAGAGACAGCCCCAGCTGAGGTCCCAACCACCGCCGGCGGCATCAGCTGCTAGCCTGTGACTGAGGAAGCCTTTGAGAGGACTCCAGCTTCAGCCACTGTCTGACTGCAACAGCCCAAGAGACCCCAAGCAAGAACCACCTAGTCGAGCCCAGTAGACCCCCAGAATTGTTCAAGATAATGATAAAATGGTTGTTATTGTTTTAAGCCACTAAATTTTGGGGTTTTTTGTTATGCAACAAGAGAAAACCAGCATCGACTCTGGGATTGAGTAGTGGGGGTAGGGACACTCTGAAGTGGGGGATTCTGAAATGACCACCTGGCAGAAAGGGAGCTTGATATAGAAATGAAGTTCCAGTCTAGAAAGTCACACTTTTTGCATACTTGGTTTTTGGACTGGAGGTCATACCCTTTATTTCTGCTGTGTGACCTTAGGCAAGTCACTCTCCCTCTCTGAGCTTCAGTCTAAATAGCGGTAAGAATCCCTCTTTGCAGGATGATTGCAAGGATTAAAGCAGATCATGATGTGCTGGAGTGAACTGGGAGCAGGTGACTGATGGGCAGTCCTGCCTGGATGAGTGCTCAGTACAGGGGCTGGCCGCCTCTGCCTCTCCCCTCCCCAAGAACAGCTCAGCAGGAACCTAATTCAGGATGGGAATAAAGCAGCCAGAATCTGTTTCTCGCCCCATTCACCCCAGCCATCCACTTGCCCAGAGCTGAAGACCCTGATGCTCACACTGCCCTCTTTAATAGGGAAGTCCTGGATGGAGGCCCAGATCTTCCCCTCTAGGGGGCTTTGAAGCTCTGGCCAATTGCTTCCTCTGCATCTACTATTGGTCCAAACAACAACAACGCTTTATTTAGCACTTATTGTGTGCCAGGTGCTTTGCATGCGCATCTCAATCCATCCATAACACAACACAAATCTCTGAGGTAGATGCTACAGTAAGGTCAGTATCTTAGTTATCTAGTACTGCTATAACAGAAATACCACAAGTGGATGACTTTAACAAAGAGAAATTTATTCCCTTACAGTTTAAGAGGCTAGAAGTCCAAATTCAGGGCACCAGCTCCAGGGGAAGGCTTTCTCTTTGTCGCTGTGGAGGAAGGTCCTTGTCATCAATCTTCCCCTGGTCTGGGAGCTTCTCAGCGCAGGGACCCCAGATCCAAAGGACACATTCTGCTCCTGGCACTACTTTCTTGGTGGTATGAGGTCACCCGTCTCTCTGCTCGCTTCTCTTTCATATCTCAAAAGAGATTGACTCAAGACACAACCTAATCTTGTAGAATGAGTCCTGCCTCATTAACATAACTGCCTCTAATCTTGCCTCATTAACATCATAGAGGTAGGATTTATAACACATAGGAAAATTGGTAATCATAGGAATATCAACTGCGATGTTTCAGGAAAGGGATGCAGTGCTAGAAGTTCTTACTTGCCTATGCCAAGAAATTTAGAAGACAGCTACTTGGCCAACCAACAGGAAGAGATCCATATTTATGCCTTTTCCAAAGAAAGGTGATCCAACCAAATGCAGAAATTGTCGAACAATATCATATGCAAGTAAAATTTTCCTGAAGATCATCCAAAAGCGGCTACAGCCGTACATCGACGGGGAACTGCCAGAAATTCAAGCCAGATTCAGAAAAGGCGTGGAATGAGGGATATCATTACTGATGTTAGATCCGGGCTGAAATCAGAGACTACCAGAAAGATGTTTACCTGTGTTTTATTGACTATGCTAAGGCATTCGACTGTGTGGATCATAACAAATTATGGATAACATTGCAAAGAATGGAAATTCCAGAACACTTAATTGTGCTCATGAGGAACCTGTACATAGATCAAGAGGCAGTTTGTTTGAACAGAACAAGGGACTACTGAGTGGTTTAAAGTCAGGAAAGGTGTGCATCAGGGTTGTTTCCTTTCACCATACTTATTCAGTCTGTATGCTGAGCAAATAATCTGAGAAGCTGGACTCTGTGAAAAAGAACGGGGCATTAGGATTGGAGGAAGACTCATGAACAACCTGTGATATGCAGATGACACAACTTTGCTTGCTGGAAGTGAAAAGGACTTGAAGCACTTACTGATGAAGAGCAACGACCACAGCTTTCAGTATGGATTACATCTCAACATAAAGAAAACAAATATCCTCACTACTGGACTAGTAAGCAACATCATGATAAATGGAGAAAATATTGAAGTTGTCAAGGATTTCATTTTACTTGGTTCACAATCAATACCCATGGAAGCAGCAGTCAAGAAATCATATGACACATTGCATTGGGCAAATCTGCTACAAAAGACTCTTTAAAGTGTTAAAAAGCAAAGATGTCACCTTGAAGACTAAGGTGCGCCTGACCCAAGCCATGGTGTTTTCAGTCGCCTCATATGCACGTGAAAGCTGGGCAATGAATAAGGAGGACTGAAGAGGAATTGACACTTTTGGATTATGGTGTTGGCAAAGAATATTGAATATACCATGGACTGCCAAAAGAACAAACAAGTCTGTCTTGGAAGAAGTACAGCCAGAATGTTTCTCAGAAGCAAGGATGGCGAGACTTAGTCTTACATACTTTGGACATGTTATCAGGAGGGATCAGTCCTGGGAGAAGGACATCATGCTTGGTAGAAGGTTAGCAAAAAAGAGGAAGACCCTCAACGAGGTGGATTAACACAGTGGCAGCAACAATGGGCTCAAGCATAACAATGATTGTGAGAATGGTGCAGGACCGGGCAGTGTTTTGTTCTGTAGTACATAGGGTCTCTATGAGTCGGAACCAACTTGACAACACCTGACAACAATAACAACAGGAAAATCACATCAGGTGACAAAATGGTGGACAATCACATAATACTGGGTATCATGGTCTAGCCAAGTTGACACACATTTTTGGGATACACAATTCAATCCATAACAGTCAATTTGATAGAGGAGAGACTGAGGAGCAAATGAGTCACTTTTCCCAGTTGCAGTTGGACAGAAATTAAGCCAGCCTGACTCCCAGACTCACTACACTTGAGGTAGATCAAAATAGCCTCCATATTCAAGCTAATCATTTTGTCTGGTGCTCATGGGCAGAAATCCCGTGGTGTTGATGGAGAAATAGGCAAATTAGAGCTATTCATACATTCATTCATATATTCATTCATTGAGCACCTATCTAATACCAGGCTCTGTGTCGGGTGAAGAGATAGAGCAATAAACAAAAAGAAGTCCCTGCCCACATAGCATTTACAATCTAGTGGCACAGACGAGATGATATCACTTGCCTAAGGTCAGTCACACAGTCAGTAAGTATCCATATTTGTGGCCCAACCAGAGGCAGAGGAAATCTCCCACTTGACAACCCAGGGTCAGGTCAGCCAAGCTGTGGAAGTCAGGAACTACTCTGACAATAGACTGACCAGGGTTCCAATCCCACTTCTGTCACATCCTCACTGTGCAACTCTGGGCAAATCACTTCACCTCTCTGAGCCCCAATTTTCTCCTGAGTAAAATTGGGATTATGATGCTCGTAGTGAGATATTTGTGAGGGTGAAATAAGATCTGGCAAGGGCTAGGGCCTGGTGCTATTCTTACCCCTTCCAGTGAAGGTTCTGGCTTCTTCTATCTCATCTGTGTGGACCACCTTGGCCTTGGTCAACCCTAATGAACTTGGAGACGTGGACCTATTGATCAGCTTCTTGCACTCACCAGCTCGTTCCTGGGGTCCTGGAGCATGGAGTGGCAGCTTTGTTGTGGGCAGTAAAACCAAAAGGTTACAGCACACAAAGCACAAATTATAAAAGAAAAGATTAAAAAGATAACTCTGCAGGTATGTGAAGAATAGATTGGTGTGGTGGGGTATATCAGTCAGCTATTGCCACAATTGTAATGTTGCATAACAAACCATCCCAAAACTCAGTGGCTTAAGATAATGATCAGTTATTCTCAAAGATCTGCAGTTTAGTTGGGGTGGCTCTGCTCCACACTTCTCTCATCCTTCTACCAGGAGCAGCAGGTGAACTGAGGCATGTTCTGGGAATGACAGATGCACAAAGAGGGCAAGCAAAAACACTCTTAAGACTTATAATTGACCCACTTCTGCTCCATTCCATTGGCCAAAGCAAGTCAACAGCCAAGGCCAAAGTCAAGAGGCGGGGAAATACATTCCATCCATGATAAGGCCATGGCAAGGGTATGACTGCAGGGAGGGGTGAAGAATTGGGATCAATTTTCAATATACCACAGGAGAAATTGTGGAGGCAGGGTGCCTAGCCTCTGCAAACATCCACCTGAACAATGATGCTAGGATGAACCAGAGTAGTAGCAGTGGAGGTGATGAGAAACATCTGTTGAATAAACGCATGTTCATACATCTTGACCTTCTGGGAATCCATGCTAAAGACATAATCCAAAATGCAAAGATGTTCATTGCAGCATTGCTTATAATCATGAAGCTCTGGAAATAACTTAAATGTGCATGAAATGTGACCTCTGATCTCTGGTGCCCAGAGAGTGTAGCGTAAAGAGACTGGGCTTTGGAATCAGATAGGCCTGAGTTCAAATTCCAACTCTTCCTCTTTTGAGATGTGTGACCCTGGGCAAGTCACTTCCCCTTTCTGAGCCTCAGTTTCTCTGCCTTGTGAGGGGGAAATAATACTAGTACTAATGTCACAAGTTTGGGGGAATATTAAAGAAGACAATGCAAGTAATATGTTGTCTTAGTCATCCAGTGCTGCCATAACAGAAATACCACAAGTGGATGGTTTTAATGAAGAGAAGTTTATTTCCTCACAGTCAAAGCAGGCTAAAAGTGCAAATTCAGGGTGTCAGCTCCAGGGTAAGTCTTTCTCTCTCTGTCGGCCTTCTCATCAGTGTTCCCCTGGACTAGGAGCTTCTTGGCGCAGGGACCCCGGTCCAAAGGACGCACTCTGCTCCCGGCACTGCTTTCTTGATAGTATGAGGCCCCCCTGTCTCACTGCTCACTTCTGTCTTTTATATCTCAAGAGATTGCCTCAAGACACAATCCAGTCTTGTAGATCAGGTCCTGCCTTACTAACACAACTGCCATCCATCCTCCCTCATTAACATCATAGAGGCAGGTTTACAATATACAAGAAAATCACACAGTACCAGGAATCATGGCCTAGCCAAATTGATACACACATTTTTTGGGGGACATAATTCAAACCATGACATATGTGTTGGCCTCAGGAATTATTAGTTCGCTTCTCCCAAAGGGATCTCGGAGGCTGGGGTGGGGGACAGGATTTACCAAAGAGCTGAACTGTAAGAGCTGAATATGAATTATAAGAGCTGAAAGACATGCGAGGAAGGAAAGGAAAAGTCATCACTTCATCGGACAGGACAGACAGAGATCGCTGAGGCCAGGAAGTCTTCCTAGACAAATAGGACTCAAGCTGGGGAAGGACAAAATATGATTTGGAGAGACAGGAAGATAAGGTAGGTGCCTCTGATGGAAGGGGTGGCAGGACTAAAGGCCTGGTTGCAGAAACAACATGGCATGTCTGAGCAAGTGGGGAAATTGTAGGATAGTGAAGCTGAAATATTGGGAAGAGGAGTGGTGGAAATGAGGTTAGATGTGGGGAGGGACTTGACCACAAAAGAGCTTGAATGCAGGCCTGGAGACAGAGTATTTGGGGAATGTGGCCTCACTTTGGACTTCACCCTTTCTTAATGCACTATGATTCAACAAGTGCCTGTCCTAGGATAGTCCCTCCTGGGCCACTAGACATTCTTCTGTTTAAAAATTATTAATGGGCTTCCCTTTGCTTTTTGGTTTTAGGGAACCAAAGACATTGAGTACCCTGCCTGTTAGACCCTCACATGGCACTTGATGTCATGGTCCTATTCAGCCCTCACAACAGTCCACGTGGTAGAGATTATGACTGCAATTTCCTATATGAGGCAACTGAAGCTCAGAGAGGTTAGGAGACTTGTCTAAGCCACACAGCTCCTACTTGTTCCATCAAAGGATTTCTTAGCCTTTTCTTGGAGCCCCTCCTGAGGTGTGTGTGTGTGTATGTATATTTTGCACCTATATCTGTGAAGCTGTGGCTTTGTGTATTTGGGTATACCTGGGGTTCTCCGTGTGTCCCTGTGTATGTCTTTGTGCATAAGTGACTGTGGTACGTGTACTACTTAATATGGCCCTTCTAGCCATAGTCTTTGTGACTTTCACATAATGATTGGGTTGGACTATGCAAATAAGGCATTTGTGGCTCACCAAGGGATAGGTCAGCTTGCTACAATGCAGATAAGGTGCAAGGCACTTTTGTGGGGCTGAGACCATACAAATAAGGTATATGGAACCCTAATGAGGGGATTGGTCGGTTTTGCCATCCCACCATGCTTAAAATGATCCATCCCAAAGGAGGAAAGGAGGGATCTCACTATTGCCAAGAAGTAGAGCCAGGAGTGGAGCCAGGGTCCCTGTGCTGAGAACCTTCTAGACCTCTAGAACCTCCTAGACCTCTAGAACCTCTTTACAAGTGGAGCCAAGAGTGAATCCAGGGTCCCTGTGCTGAGAACCTCCTAGACCCAGGAGACAGAGAAAGAAAACTATAACAAACACCGGAGATGGCATGAGAGAGCAAGAAGCAGTGGCAGAGAAGCAGCAGCAGCAGATAGGCATGAGATGGCACAGTGGGCTTCCTGGCCCATGGAGCAAGGCAGTTACACTGGGAATGATGATTAATGTTGTATGTCAGCTTGGCTGGGCTGTGAGTCTCAGTGGTTTGGCAATTATGTAATGACGTAATTTAGAAGTTATGTAATGGTATAGTTTCGCAGTTGTATAATGATGTAGTCATCCTCCATGATGTGATATGATATGATCAGCCAATTAGTTGTAAGGGAAGTTTCCTCAGGGGAGTGGCCTGCATCCAGTATGTATATAGACATTCTGGCAAAGCTAGCTCACTTGCTTTGGATCCTGCATCTGGCTCATCATCATCTGACCTCCAATTCTTGGGTTTTGAGCCAGTGGCCGGCTGTCTGACCTGCTGATCTTGGGTTCATCAGCTCCTGCAGCTACATGAGTCAGGAGAAGCCTCCAGTGTTATGCCTGGCCCATGGACTTGAGACCTGCCAGCCTCTACAACTGTGTGAGCCATTTCCTTGTTCACTGGTTTTCCTTCTCTAGAGAACCCAGCTTAACACATTCGGTACTGAGAGTGGTTCTAGAGAAACAAAATCATAAGGATGAATTTTCTAAATTGGTTCTCAAGTCTGACTAGTCTTAAAGGCACTGATGACTCTAGTAGTCTTAAAGGCACTGATGACTCTGCTTCCATTAGTAAAGAGGGCGCTGCTAATCCTTGGTGTGAGGTGGCAATATTAATTTGCAAAATATCACCACCAATAGCTCAAGTATTAGTGAGAAGCGAGGCTCTGGGTGATCGCAGTTTTCATATTTTTCTACAATTTTATCAGATGAGAAGTATAAGGAAGCTGGTTGATTGGTACTATTTTTGCTAGACAAAGTGGTGAAAGAAAAGGATGGGACAGCTCTCTATTACCCCTAGTGACTCGCTCGCAAAACTTTTGCTTCCTGTCCACACAGTCCTATGCTTTGGAGATAAAACATTGATTCCATTGAACTGGAAGTTAAGAATGCCACTCAGCCACTTTGGGCTCCTCATGTCTCTGGATCAACAGGCAAAGAAGGAAGTTACCATATTGGCTGGTGTGATTGATCCTGACTACCAAGGGGAAATTGAATTGGTGTTGCATAATGGAGGTACAGAAAAGTACGTTTGGAATACAGGAGATCCCTTAGGTTGTCTCTTAGGACTACCATGCCCCGTGATTAAAGCTCTGAGTCTCTCTGGAGGTATCAGCATAACTAGATTTCCCCAGCTGCATAATCCATTTATTCATTCCTTTACCTTCAGCTATTATTTGTCCTTACTTCCATTTGTCATTTTTCTTCACTACAGGTCCTTCCTTCAAATGCAAATTTCCTGCTCTCTCAGCAATTCTGAGTGGGCTCATGAACAAATGAAAATTTCAAATGTCTTTTCAAATGCAAATTTCCTGACTCTTAAGGATCTTGGTGGGGTCAGGATTTTGGCCTAAGCCCCCAATAGTCTAACATTATGCTGATACCTTGAGAGAGACTCAGAGCAAGGGAATAATCTTCTCTCAGTAAATTTAATCAGAGGCCAGAGCAGGTGAAGCTAAGATGACTTTTGGAGAACCTGACCAGATCAGATGGATACCTGCAGCAGACCTGAATGAACTTTTGCCCTACTGAAGGACTAATTGTTAATGACTCTTTTGGACTGGTGTGTTAGTTATCTAGTGCTGCTATAACAGAAATACCACAAGCGGATGGCTTTAACAAAGAGAAACTTATTCTCTCACAGTCTAGTAGGCTAGAAATCTGAATTCAGGGTGCCAGCTCCAAGGGAAAGTTTTTTCTCTCTGTTGGTTTTGGGGGAAGGTGCTTGTCATCAATCTTGCCCTGGTCTAGGAGCTTCTCAGCACAGGAACCCTGGGTCAAAAGGACACACTTTGCTCCCGGCACTGCTTTCTTAGTGGTATGAGGTCCCCCCCCCCATCTCTCTGCTTCTCTTTTTTACATCTCAAAAGAGATTGACTTAAAACACAACCGAATCTCATAGACTGAGTCCTGCCTCATTAACATAACTGCCTCTAATCCTGCCTTATTAACATCATAGAGGTAGGATTTACAACACACAGGAAAATCACATCAGATGACAAAATGGTGGACAGTCACACAATACTGGGAATCATGGCCTAGCCAAGTGGACACATATATTTGGGGGACACAATTCAATACATGACAACTGGTAAAATGGTTAGGAGGGGGAAATTAATCTTTCAAGCACAAAACGCCCAATGACTAGAAGAGCCAGGGGGTGACCTGAGGTGAATTACTTAATATGGCCCTTTTAGTCATTATGGTAACTCCCTTCTTTGCCTGTTGATCCAGAGGCATGAGGAGCCCAAAGTGGATGGATGGCATTCTTAACTTCCAGTTCAATGGAATCAGTTTTTCTCTCCAGAGCATAGGGTCGTAGGGAGAGGAAGCAAAAATTTTGTGAGGCCAGTCCTTCGTTCTATCAATCCAGCTGCTTCAGGATGATGGGGAACATGGTAAGACCAGTGAATTCCATGAGCCTAGGCCCATTTCCACACTTCATTTGCTGTGAAGTGAGTCCCTTGATCCAAGGCAATGCTGTGTTGTTACCACAATAACAAGAATTGGAGCCGCCGGCCGCAATAGCAAATTCTGAGACAGGGGTGAGGTGAGCAGCAAGATGTTTATTATATATCGATATATAGGAGACAGAGGGGAATAGATTCCTCCAAAAAACCCATCTCCCCCACTGGAGATAGGCTGAAGGCTTTTATAGGAACAGGATTATGGATCTTCGAAGTTTGTGTTAGTTTCCCCTTGAGGTGGTGAAGTCTCAGATGAGTTAATCTTCTACTGGTATTCTTGGGGATTATCTGGTGACATCCTGGGGGATTATCTGGCAACATCCTGGTTTTTCTTGTCGCAAGGTGGGTGCTTTGTTTGGTTTTCATCCTTAGATCATTATCACTTGTTTTCTACCCTCCAAAGAGGAACATCAGTCAATCTTAAACCTTTTGTACAGACTGGAGAAACAAGATCATGAGACAATGTGGTGGTTAGCAATGGGGAGTAAATAATAGTGAGCCAGGCCTGTGCAACCTCTTCCAGGGTGAGATACCATGAACATGGGTAAGGCATTCTCTGAGTCCACAGATGGTAGTTCTGGCAAAAGCATTGCTTGCAGGGAAGGCAATCCGTATCCAGACAGTGTCTATCCCAGTAAGAACAAAACACTGCCCTTTCCACGATGGAAGTGGTCCTATATACTGCCACAAGGTTGCTGGCTGATTGCCTTGAGGAATGATGCCTTATCGGGGACTCAGTGTTGGTCTCCACTGCTGGCAGATTGGGCACTTGGCAGTGGCTGTAAACAGGTCGGCCTTGGTGAGTGGAAGTCCATGTTGCTGAGCCCATGCATAACCTTCATCTCTGCCACCATGGCCACTTTGTTCATGAGCCCATTGGGCAACGACAGGAGTGGCTGGCAAAAGAAGATGACTGGTTTCGACAGAAGACATCATCCTATCCACTTGCCTGTTAACATCTTCCTCTGCCAAGGTCAGCCTTTAGTGAGCATTCACAAGAGACACAAATATCTTCACTTCTTTGCCCCGTTCAGAGAGGCCTATCCACATACTTCTTCCCCATACCTCCTTGTCACCAATTTTCCAATCATGTTCCTTCCAAGTCCCTGTCTGTCCAGCCAAACCATTGGCACAGCCCATGAATCAGTATACAGTTGCACATCTGGCCATTTCTTCTTCCAAGCAAAGTGAACAACCAGGTGCACTACTTGGAGTTCTTCCCATTGGGAGGATTTCTCTCTGCCACTGTACTTCAGGAAGTTCCAAGAAGGGGGCTGTAGTGCTACTGCTGTTCACCTTTGAATGGTGCCTCCATATCATGCAGAACCCTCTGTGACTCAGGCATGAGTTTCCTCTTCCTCAGTCAACAGAACGTAAGGAACTCCCTATGAGGTCATAGGGGCAGACTGGGAGATGGAAGGTAATGTGACAGGAGTGGAGACCATGGGCATTTGGGCCACTTCCTCATGTAACTTCCTTGTGTCTTCAGGTCCTGCTCAGGCCCAATCTCATATATATCACTTCCATTTAATGATGGATGCAAATGTACTTGTCCAACTTTATGGCTCTGTGGGTCAGACAACACTCTGTTCGTGATGGGCAGCTCAGGCCGGATGGTGACTTGGTGGCCCATGGTTCAGTCTCTACTGAGGCCCAGTAACTAGCCAAAAGCTGTTTCTCAAAAGGAGAGTAGTTATCTACAAAGGATGGCAGGGCTTTGCTCCAAAATCCTGAGTCTGTGCTGTGATTCACCAAGGGGGGTCTGCCAAAGACTCCAAACAGCATCGCTATCTGCCATTGACACTTTAAGCACCATTGGATCAGCTCATATCATACGGCCCAAGTGGCAGGACTGTCTGCATGGTAGTCTGAACCTATTGCAGAGCCTTCTCTTGGTCTGGGCCCCACTCAAAACTAGCAGCTTCTCGAGTCACTTGATAAATAGGCTGGAGTAGCACACCCAGATGAGGAATATGTTGCCTCCAAAATCCAAAGAGGCCTACCAGGTGTTGCACCTCCTTTTTAGGTGTAGGAGGGGCCAGATGTAGCAACTTATCCTTCACTTTAGAAGACATATCTCGACATGCCCCACACCAATAGACTCTTAGAAATTTCAGAGGTGGAAAGCACCTGAATTTTTGTGGGATTAATTTTCCACCCTCTAGCATGCAAATGTTTTACCAGTACGTCCAGAGTCATTGACATGTCTTCCTTACTAGGTCCAATCAGCATAATGTCATCAACATAATGGACCAGTATGACATCTTGTGGAAGAGAAAGGTGATCATGGTCCCTGTGGACTAAATTATGACATAGGGCTTGGAAAGTTGATATACCTCTAAGGTAGGACAGTGAAGGTTTATTGCTGGCCTTGCCAGCTGAAGGCAAATTGCTTCCAGTGTTCCTTCAAAACCAGAATCAAGAAAAAGGCATTGGCTAGCTCAATAGCGGCCTACAAAGTACCAGGAGATGTATTAATTGGCTCAAGCAATGAAACCACATCTGGAACAGCAGCTGCAATTGGAGTCACCACCTGGTTAAGTTTATGATAATCCACTGTCATTCACCAACATCCATATGTTTTTCTGCAGAGACCATATAGGTGAGTTGAGTGGGGGTGTGGTGGGAATCACCATCCCTGCATCCTTCAAGTCCTGGATGGTGGCAGTAATCTCTGCAATTTCTGCAGGAATGTGGTGTTTCTTTTGGTTTATTATTTTCCTAGGTAGAGGCAGTTCTAATGGCTTCCACTTGGCTTTTCCTACCATTATGGGTTGAATTGTGTCCCCCCAAAATGTGTGTCAACTTGGCTAGGCCATGATTCCCAGTATTATGTGACTGTCCATCATTTTATCATCTGATGTGATTTTCCTATGTGTTGTAAATCCTACCTCTATGATGTTAATGAGGCAGGATTAGAGGCAGTTATGTTAATGAGGCAGGATTCAATCTATAAGATTAAGTTGTGTCTTGAGTCAAATTCTTTTGAGATATAAAAGAGAGAAGTGAGCAGAGAGACAGGGGGACCTCCTGCCACCAAGAAAGTAGTGCCAGGAGTACAGCGTGTCCTTTGGATGTGGGGTACCTACACTGAGAAGCTCCTGGACCAGGGGAAGATTGATGACAAGGACCTTCCTCCAGAGCCAACACAGACAGAAAGACTTCTCCTGGAGCTGGTATCCTGAATTTGGACTTCTAGCCTCCTAAACTGTGAAAGAATAAACTTCTGTTCATTAAAGTCATCCACTTGTGGTTATTTATGTTATAGCAGCCCTAGATAACTAAGACACCTATCATAATAGCCCATACTACACTTGTTGGGGATCCAATGTGGGGGTTTTTCCAGTTGCTGAGTATATCTATTCCAACTAAGCATTTTAGAACTGGCAAAATCACTACAGGATGGGTTTGGGGACCCACTGGACCCACTGTGAGACAAACCTGAGCAAAAACTCTATTAATAACTTGACCTCCATATGCTCCCACTCTGATTGGTAGGCCACACTGACATTTTGGTTCTCCTGAAATTAGTGTCATTTCAGAGCCAGTATCCTGTAATCCCTGAAAAGTCTGATTATTTCCTTTTCCCCAATGAACAATCACTCTCATAAAAGACCTTAGATCCCTTTGAGGCAGGCTGGAGGAAAGATCAACAGTATAAATTTTGGCAGCGTAGTGGAGTCCTTCCTCAAGGGGACCTGGCCTCCCCTTCATTCAAGGGGTTGTGGATCTTTAAACTGGCTCAAATCTGGGAATTGATTGCAGGACCATGACTCTCTAGTCTAGCAATTCGAGTTAGCTGCTGTTTACATGACCCAGTTTTCTTCTACCTGTACAGTTCAAGTAATTATTTAGTAGATTTCCCATCTATTTCACTCCTAGGGACACCATGACTCAGTAGCCAATGCCATAAATCCATAAGAGTCAGACTATTCTGATTACCGCTTTGACTCCACTGTCCGTTACTGTAACCATGCCCACCTTGTCTTTGTGAATTGAGTGAGCCACTTGGCCCCTACCACCACAAGGTCCAATCCATCCCATTGAAGTTAGGGCAGTTCCCACTGTATCAAATCTGTCTTACATAAAATAGCAATCACAGCAGTTTTCAAGGATGCTGGGGCTCCCTTCATACATTTCTTCCTTGCTGTTTTGGTAAAAGGTGTGTCCTCTGGGCACTCAGCGTGTGGGTCTGTGCGTCTATCCTGATAAATGCACTCTAACATGCCCATTTCCCTAAGCCTTCGGGTACTTTCTTCTACAGTATACAAGGCAGGTCTGGTACTTCAGCTTGATTTAGTGCAGGCCACTGCCTGATCCATGCTTCAGTGAACCAACCAAATAAACTGTTAGATCCTTTCCTAACTTCTCAAGCTGAAACATTGAATGAAGAAGAATCTGTGCTTAGTGGGCCCATATCAATAAACTCAGACTGATCCAACTTTATGTTCCTTTCACCATTCACACACATATTCCCAAAATTTCTGTTTGTACATATTAGAAAAGTCAAGCAGTTCTTTTGGAGTGTAGCATACCTCCTCCTGGGTCACACTTTGTACTTCACATTTTGGGGCTCATTGGGACTTAAGTCTAATTATAGGTCTAGAAGCAAAAATGAGTGGTGGGGGTGGGTCCTGGTAATATTGAGCAATGTCTTGTAAGGCATCTACCCCAGGCAATGACTCAGACACTGCCCCAGGTAATGACTCAGACAAAGGCTCTTTAGACACAGCTGGGTTAATCTCATCAGATGGGGGTGGAGGGAATAATAGTTTTACTGGAGAGGGTGGCTTATAAAACAAAGGCGGAATAATCTCTTCAGATGGGAGTAAGAGAGCTGGTTCTGTTGGTAGGAATGATTCAACAGAATTTAGGAGCTCAATGTCCCCCAGCTTCCTGATTGTCTGCCTGTATGCCCCAATCCCAAGTTTCAGGATCCCATTTCTTCCCAATAAATACCCTCACTTTATCTTCAGACACCTCTCGAGGTTGGAAATTCAGTTAGTGTTGTAATTCAGCCACTCTTACAATAAGACTCTGGGTTTGTTTTTTGGCAGTATCAGCTCTGTTACTAAAAAAAATAAGGCTTTCTTTCAGGGTATAAATGGCAGCTTTGAGGTCTTTAATACAGCATTTGAGCTGTGATTCTAAAGCCCTGAGTTTCATCACTTTCTTTCACCTCTTTTTCTAGCGAAAATAGTACCAACCAACCAGCTTTCCTATACTTCTCATTCTGACAAAATCGTAGAAAAGTAGCAAACATACAATCACCCAGAGCCTCGCTTCTCACTAATACTTGATATATTAGTGGTGATATTTTGTGTGTTAATATTACCACCTTGCACCATGGATTAGCAGTGCTCTCTTTACTACTGGAAGCAGTCATCAGTGCCTTTAGGACTAGTCAGACCTGAGAACCAATTTAGAAAACTCATCCTTAGATTTTGTTTCTCTAGAACCACTCTCAGTACCAAATGTCTTGGGCTGGGTTCTCTACAGAAGCAAAACCAGTGAAGTGAAGCATGTGTGTATGTAGAATTGAAGCATGTGAGTGTGTGTATATACATACAAACATACATATATGCATACATACATATATATAGTACATATATATATATATATATAAAACCAAACCCTTTGCCGTCAAGTCGATTCTGACTCATAGTGACCCTATATGACTCATGTAGCTGCAGGGGCTGATGACTCAAGATTGGCAGGTCAGACAGCCGACCACTAGCTCAAGTCCGAAGAACCAGAGGTCAGGTGGTGATGAGCCAGATGCAGGATTCAGAGCAAGCGAGCGAGCTATGCTGGAATGTCCACATATCATATTGGATGTAGACCACACCCCTGAGGAAACTCCCCTTATGACTGATTGGCTGATCATATCACTTTACATCATGGAGGATGACTACATTATTACATAACTGCCAGATTACCTAACTGCCAAACTACATCATTGTATAACTGCCATAATACATCATTACATAAGTGCCAAACCACTGAGAATCATGGCCCAGCCAAGCTGACATACAATCTTAACCATCACACTGATCCACAGAACAAAAGAGCTGAGTACCTTCAGGAAGGAGGCTTCCTTGTGGAGTGGGGTGCCTCCAGGCACTTGTTAGCAGAGCTAGGCTTGCCAACTCACAGAATGACAGAGCTGAGCACCTTTGGGCTGAGGCTTTCTGGCAGAGCAGAATGCCCCAGGCACTTATTGGTGGAGCTCTGGTGGCGAAGTGGTTAAGAGCTCAGGCTGCTAATGAAAAGGTTGGCAGTTTGAATCCATCAGCAGCTCCTTAGAAACCCTATGGGGCAGTTCTACTCTGTCCTACAGGGTCGCCATGAGTCTGAATCGATTTGATGGCACAAAACAACAACAAAAAAGAGCTTTGTAACAATTGCCCAAGCAGGGCAGAGGCAGAGCCAAGGGATCGAGGGGTCGAGGGTCAGAAGAGGCCTGCTTGCAGGCATGACTGAGAAGAGGCCGTCCTGTTTGAAGAACTGTAATCTGAGTTGTTCCTGATCCTGAATTGTAACCTGTTACATCCCTAATAAACCTCCTAATCTTGAGTATTGTCTGTGAGTTCTGCGTGGCCGTTGCAATGAATTACAGAACCCAGCAGAGATGTAGACAGTGCCATGGGAGGGACAGCTGGTGTCAAAATGTGGTAGAAAGGTTGGAGAGAGGAGGTATGTCTGACCTCTGCTCATAGCAATCAACCTTGGGCTGTTGATGCTGATAAAGATTCTCCTCCCCCTTTGTGAAGTTTGAAGAGGAGGTCAGACAACGCCTCCGCCTTGCCATTTTTACTGACTCTGTGTGTGTCCTTGTGTGCTCTATTGTGTGTTCCTGTGGGTCTGTCTTTGTGTTTGTTTGTCCCTGTGTGTGTCTGAGTCCCCATATTAGTCTTCATGTGTGTACATCTATGTGTGCTGATTGTGGGACATCCTCTGTCCCCCTCTCTCCTCTGCCATTTCCATCCTTGGTCTCTGTCTCCAGCATGGAGCAGCCTAGGAGCTGTGACCTGGCCAAGGCAGTTCAGCACTCAGCCCTCCATCCCAAGCCCCGAAGTGCGTGTCAGGACTTTGTAAAGGGCCCTTGAAGCCCAGGCCCTCATCATCTGGATAGCTGCACTAAATTGATTTGTGACTTCTCTAGATACAAACTGAAAAATGACCCTCAGTAATAGGGTGAGGAGGGCTCATCCCTCTCCATGACTCCAGCCAGAATTTATTAAACTTCTTTTTTTTTAATTTCTTTTAATTTCCCCACCTGTTGGATCATCCATCACTGGGCGCCTGCAGCACAAAGCGCATTCTTGGTGCTGCTGTATATATCCGGCCGCGCCTGTCCCCGAAGAGCAACTGTGCGTCTGTGTCCCGAACCCACCCATCAGGCACCATCCCTGATAAGGCCAAGCTTATCCTTCATCAGAACTTTGTGATTACCCATTCTTCTCTCTGCTTTATGGAATGCTGGCTGTAACTGTAATTGGTGGGCATAGATTGTGGAAGGTTGAAGGTGAGAGCATGTTTATAGGAGGTGTGGTCTTCAAGTTTATTGCCAACAGGGCATTCAGGAGCCCCTTGTGCCAGGTTTCTCCATTTGGACCTCCAGGTGCACTCTCCCCCTTCTGCATTTGCCCCATGCCCATAAAGCTGGCCTTTTTATCACGGGCTGTCTTGGCCCCTGGCTTTCTGTTAGGTTTGGCCAATAGGGGGCCCCAGAAGGAGATAGACGGTGAGGGAGAAGAAAGAGGCTACGGTATTTAATCCCCTGATGTCCTCTCTGTAGGGTCCCTCAACTGGAGGTTACAGCTCCTGTCAAGGGCCTCTCCATACAGCCCCCTCTTCTTCTGGGTTCTGGTAACTGCTGCCTCCCTTCACCCCGTCAGTTTCCACTTTTACCTTCCTTGGGTACTGCACTATCGCAAACTCTCCCATTTGAGGATGCCGTCTATTCCCTGCCAGGCCCCTGACGGACACACTCTTTCTCCACAGGCCATAAGCAGACACATCTTTCTTGTTTTCAATTTTTTTGATTTATTTTATTTTATTTTTGTTGTTGTTGTTGAGAATATACACAGCAGAACATACACCAATTCAACAATTTCTGCATGTACAATTCAGTGACACTGATTACATTCTTCAAGTTGTGCGACCATTCTCACCCCCCTTTTCTGAATTGTTTATTTTCAATTTTTACAAATTTTAATTATATTTATTTCTCATGACAAGTGTCCACCAGGAAAAACTAATAAAATAAAGAACTGCCATTTACCAAGTACCTATTCTGGTCCAGGCAAGCACGATGACAAACACATTCCACACTTCCTCCCAGCAACCCCAAGAGGTCCATATTAAAATCCCTATTGTACAGATGAGGAACTTGAGGTTCGGAGAGGTGAAGTTACATGCCCACAGCCATACAACAAAGTAGTAGTGGGCCTAGAAATGTAAACCAGGTCTGTGAGATTCTAGAGTCCTTTCTGTGGCCCTGCCACCCTCCTCTGAAAGCCTTGCTTGTCTGAGCATCATTCATGACTGTCTTGAATTGCACTGTGGCCTCAAAACCAATAAAAGAAAATCCATTTGCTGTAGCCAGCTGAGCTCTCAGAGTAACCACTGGAGATGTGCCCAGCCTTATGGATATTCATGATAGATGGCTCTGGCCCTATCACTCTGCCCCAGCTGTGGGCGAGTTAAGGGCAGTCATTTTTTGTGATTTCTCCCCCTAGTATCTGTGTCCTAGATCTGCATTCACAAGTGACTCCTGGCTAAGTGCTGATGAAAGCATTAGCAGTGGTGAGGGCTAGGTGGGTCTTCAGGAAGGGAGCGAGTCTCCTGCCCCACCCCTCCACCTGTACAAGGTGCCCCCTCCTGATTGCTCTACCTCCTCTTCTCCAGTGTTTCCAATATTATCCACCTTCCAGGGCACCGATCAGCCCCACCTCACACTTTAAGCTTGACTGGACATCTCCAGTCCATAGAGACGTCTCCTTCCCCAATGACACATCATCAGTGCTATCTGTCTTGGCACATAATTGTTCTCTAGTTATTTCTGCTGATTTTGTCTTCTCTCCTGATGCCTGTGAGCCTCCTGGAGCAGGGAAACAGTTCACTTTCATCTTACTCACTTACTCATTTACTCATTCATTCACTTCTTGACTCACTCACTTATTCATTCATTCACTCATATATTCATTCATTCACTCAGTCAGTCATCTAAAAGATTATTATCATGAAACACTTTCTGGCCTTCCTTCAGTTGCACATAGATGAAACCAGGGGAAATGACCCATCTTTTGGAAGTCCAGGTCAGATGTTGTCCACAGGGGCCAGGCTGAGTCCCATGATCCTGCCCTTGGAATGGCTCTGACCTTGATTTGTCCTCCAAGAGACTCATGGGGATTTAGTCACTTCCCCAAGGGGAACTGGGGAATTGGTAGCCCCCGTTAAGGTACTGTGGAAAGAGATGATGGAGAAGCTCAACATCATCAGTCAGAGCAAGACGAGGGGCCGACTGGGGAACAGACCATCAATTGCTCTCATGCAAGTTTAAGTTGAAGCTGAAGAAAATTAAAACAAGTTCATGAGAACCAAAATATGGCCTTGAGTATATCCCACCTGAATTTGGAGTCCATCTCAAGAATAGATTTGACGCATTGAACACTAACGACTGAAGACCAGAGGAGTTGTGGGGTGACATCAAGGACACCATACATGAAGAAAGCTAAGGGTCATAAAAAAGATAAGAAAGAAAGAAAAGACCAAAATGGATGTCAGAAGAGACTCTGAAATTTGCTCTTGAACATAGAGTAGCTAAAGCGAATGGAAGAAATGATGAAGTAAAAGAGCTGAACAGAAGATTTCGAAGATTTTGAGAAGACAAAGTAAAGCATTAGAAGAAAATGTGCAAGGACCTGGAGGTAGAAAACAAAAGAGAAGAACATACTCGGCATTTCTCAAGCTAAAAGAACTGAAGAAAAAATTGAAGCTTTGAGTTGCAATATTGAAGGATTCTACAGGGAAAATATTAAACGACGCAGGAAACATCAAAAGAAGATGGAAGGAATACACAGAGTCACTGTACCAAAAGTAATTGGTTGACATTCAACCATTTCATGAGGTAGCATATGATCAAGAACTGATGGTATTGAAGGAAGAAGTCCAAGTTGCACTGAAGGCATTGGAGAAAAACAAGGCTGCAGGAGTAGATGAAATACCAATTGAGAGTTTCAACAAACAGATGCAGTGCTGGAGGTGCTCGCTCATCTGTTATGGATTGAATTGTGTCCCCCAAAAATGTCTGTCAACTTGGCTAGGTCATGATTCCCAGTATTGTATGATTGTCTACCATTTTGTAATCTGATGCGATTTCCTTATGTGTTGTAAACTCGATCACTATGATGTAATAAGATGGATTAGCAGCAGTTATACTGATGAAGTCTACAAGATTAGTGTCTTGAGCTGATCTCTTTTGAGATATAGAAGAGAGAAGCAGGCAGAGAGATATGGGAACCTCATACCACCAAGAAAGCAGAGGTTCCTGTGTAGAGAAGCTCCCAGACCAAAGGAAGATTGACGACATGGACCTTCCTCCAGAGCTGACAGAGAAAGCATTCCCTTGGAGCTGACCCCCTGAATATGGACTTGTAGCCTAATGGATTGTGAGAGAATAAATTTCTCTTTGTTAAAGCTATCCACTTGTGGTATTTCTGTTATAGCAGCACTAGATGACTAAGACACTCGTCTATGCCAAGGAATTTGGAAGATAGCTACCTGGCCAACCAACTGGAAGAGATCGGTTTGTGCCCATTCCAAAGAAAGGTGATACAACAGAGTGTGGAAATTATTGAACAATGTCATTAATATCACACACGAGTAAAATTTTGCTGAAGATAATTCATAAGCTGTTGCAGCAGTACATTGACAGGGAACTGCCAGAAATTCAAGCCAGATTCAGAAGAGGACGTGGAACAAAGGATATCATTGCTGATGCCAGATGGATCTTGGCTGAAAGCAGAGAATACTAGAAAGATGTCTACCTGTATTTTATTGACTATGCAAAGGCATTCAACTGTGTGGATCTTAACAAATTACGGATAACATTGCGAAGAATGGGTACTTCAGAACACTTAATTGTGCTCATTTGGAACCTGTACATAGACCAAGAGGCAGTCATTTGAACAGAACAAGGGGATACTTCGTGGTTTAAAATCAGGAAAGGTGTGTGTTAGGGTTGTATCTTTTCACCATACTTATTCAATCCATATGCTGAGGAAATAATCCAAAAAGCTGGACTATATGAAGAAGAACGCGGCATCAGGATTGGAGGAAGATTCATTAACAACCTGCAATATGCAGATGACACAACCTTGCTTGCTGAAAGGGAAGAGGACTTGAAGCACTTACTGATGAAGATCAAAGACTACACAGCCTTCAGTATGGATTACACCTCAACATAAAGAAAACAAAAATCCTCACAACTGGACCAATAAGCAACATCATAAGTGCAGATAACATTGACGTTTTCAAGGATTTCATTTTACTTAACTCCACAATCAACGCCCATGGAAGCAGCAGTCGAAAAATCAAATGACATATTGCATTGGGCACGTCTGCTGCAAAAAACCTCTATAAAGTGTTAAAAAGCAAAGATGTTACTTTGAGGACTAAGGTGCTCCCGACCCAAGCCATGATATTTTCAATTACCTTATATGCATGTGAAAGCTAGACAATGACTAAGGAAGACTGAAGAATTGATGCCTTTGAATTAGCATGTTGGTGAAGAATACTGAATATACCATGGACTTTCAAAAGAACAAACAAATCTGTCTTGGAAGAAGTACAGCCAGAATGCTTCTCAGAAGTAAGGAGGGTGAGATTTTGTCTCACATACTTTGAACATGTTATCAGGAGGGATCAGTCCCTGGAGAAGGACATCATGCTTAGTAAGGTAGAGGGTCAGCAAAAAAGAGAAAGACCCTCAATAAGATGAATTGACAGTGGCTGCTACAATGGGCTCAAACATATCAAAAATTGTGAGGATGTCCCAGGACCAGGCAGTGTTTCGTTCTGTTGTACAGAGGGTAGCTATGAGTGAGAACCAACTGGATGGCACCTAATAGCAACTTTAACATTCAAAATAGGTCAAAAGGTGGCTGGGTCTTGGTCAACCAGCAGGCAGGACAAATCTATACCAGTTCCCCCGGCCCCCACCAGCTATATTTTCCACATCTGAGAGGTCATGTAACATAATGGATAACAGCCAAAACTTGGTCTTCTGCCTGGTGACCTTGGGCAAGTTGCCTAAACTTCTGGGTCTCAGCTTTCTCTTCTGTAAAATGGGAATAACTTTAATACTCTCACCATTCAATTTTGATGAGGATTTAATGTAATAATGCATGGAAAACACTGCATAAAGACTAGCATATAGGAACCAATTAGTGTTGGCCGGAATTTTTTATTATTTAAAAAAAAATCGGCCCTTGAAAACCCTATGGAGCACAGTTCTACCTTGAAACACACTAGGTCACCATGAGTTGGAGTATTTAAGTATTATTATCATCCTCCTTTTATGGATGAGAAAACTGAGCCCAAGAAATATTAAGTGACATACCTAAGGCTCTCAGTGAGTTAGTAGCAGAGCTGGAACTTGAGGCCATGCCGTCTGAGTTTGAGACAGAGGCTAAGGACTGGGAGCTTACTTTGACACCATGTGGCCCTTCTTTCCTGACCTAGCATGAGATGAGCCACGGCCTGGGCCCAGGGTCCCTTAACTTCTTTGGGTTTCATCTGTTAGTTATTAGGTTGCAGGTGACAGAAAGCATAGCAGAAACTGACTTAAATAAAAAGGGAATTTATCTGCTCCCTTTACTGAAGAGTCCAGGAATGTGTTCAAACAATGTTGTGGAAATGAGTTACTTTCTACTTACTGGTTCAGTTAACTTCGGCGTGGCATCATTTACAAGCAGAGTCTTCCCATGAGGTGGCAAAAATAGCGCCCAGCCATTCTGGGCTTATACCCCACAACCCAGCATGAAAAGTGCATCCCTTCCACATAATTTCTAAGAAAGTCTCGGATTTGTGTCTCATTGGCCTGGCTTGGTCATATCTCTGTCCTTGAACCAATCCCTGTAGCCAGAGATTCATGTTCTGATTGGCCAGGCCTGGGTCACATGGGTCCCCAGGTGGTGCCAGTCCCACATAAACCCAGGCCTGAGGGCAAAGAGAGCGTGGTTCTTCCTCATAAACCCAGGGTCCTGTTATGAGAAGAAAGGGGACTAGAAGCTGGGTAGACAAAACTAACAGCCACCTCTACAAATGGGAATAAAAAGACCTTCTTTCAAGTTTCTTCTTAAAATTATTTGTAATCGTGTGAAGGAAATTTCTAGTATACAAAATTTTATCCCCTTGCCCTTCCCAGTCCTCAGCACCCCTTTCAACTTCTTCCCTACCTCTCTCTCTTTTTCCCCTACCATAATTGCCTGAAAGCACAGCCAGGATTTGAAACCATGACTCTCATGAAGTTGCGGTACAGACGAGGTCTTATTAGTCAGGATTGCAAACAACAGAACCCAACTTCAGCTAACTTAGTGCAAAGGGACACTTACTGCTCAGTGGGAAGACTAAGGAGTCCCTGGCAGTGCAAATGGTTAATGTGCTTAGATGCTAACCAAAAGGTTGGAGGTGTGAGTCCACCACAGGCGCTTGGAAGAAAGACCGTCCAAAAAATCAGCCACTGAAAACCCTACGGAGCACAGTTCTACTCTGACGCACATGGAGTTGCCATGAGTTGGAGTCAACTCAACAGCAACTGGTTCTTTTGAGGAAGACTGAAGGGTCAGGTTTGAGGCCAAAATGAGAGCCCAGCACAGGTCCATGCAGCAAGGCCTTCCTAACCATCTTGTCCTGGTGCTGGTGCTGCTGCTGGAACAAATGTCCCCCAACAACTCTGGCACCTCTCCTCTCAAGAGGCGAAGTCCCAGGAGTAAGTGAGTTCTCTGGGCCAAGCTTAGGATATAGGCCAACCCTTTGGTGCTGGGTGGTGGGGCGGGGTGACTGGTAGCCAACCCAGGCCGCGCTTGATGGGGAAAGGCAATTCCCCAGGAAAGAGGGGACCTTCTACTGGAAGTCAAAGGATGGATACAGGCACCAAACCGCCACAGAATCCTCTCCAAATGCACACGTGAGTTCTCAGGGGGCAATGAAAAGGAACACTTGGAATCCCAAGATGGACAGCGGGCACTTCTTCGGGCTGATTTGAAAGTCTCTGTCAGCACCAGCTGGGCCCACCTCCTCCACCTGTTGCTACCCTGACTCATGGCCCAGTATTAGTAGCAGATTAATACCTGCTCACTCACTTCCAAAATCCAGGGTGCAGACGCCACATATTCTGAGGACAAGCTATACTTAGCCTGGAACATTGGGATAGAGCCTGATTTGGCTGACAGCAAGATAAATATACCTAAACAGCCAAGGTGATTTACAGTTGGTTTTCATTTTTCTCCCATAATAAGAAAAATGATGTTGGGACTGGGGTGGGAGGGCTTGTTATCTTTAGTGGGCCTGATGGATGACAAGGTGGCTGATCTGCCAGAAACTGCTGGCTTCCTGGTGCCCACACCTAACCCATCCTGGCTCACCCAAAGCACCTCCATCCTCATCAGAATTAGCATATATCCTCTCAAGATGCTCCGAAGACAAGGTTCATGATATGTATTTCAAAAGTCAGAGTCTCACTCCTCCATCGTGGGGTTTTAAGACATCAGATTCTAGGTCAAAGGATGGCCCAGAAGGTATTCATTCCTTCTAAATATTTTTTTATTAAAAATTTTTTTCCCTTAATTTAGTGAGAAGAAAGGAATCCCTGGGTAGCTCAAATGGTTAAGCACTGTACTACTAACTGAAAGGCTGGCAGTTCGAATCCACCTAGAGATGCCTTGGAAGTAAGGCCTGGTGATCTACTTCCAAAAGATTACAGACTCAAAAACCCTATGAAGCACAATTCTACTCTGCATACACGGGGGCGCCATGAGTTGAATCCACTCAATGGCAGCTATCAACAAGTGAGAAGGAGGTGTAACCAAAACATCAAAGAGAATTTTGCAAAAGGAAAAAAAATTCCCGTATTCATCGCCATCCTAAAATAGCAGCAATTTTCATCTGGGTGTATTCTCTTCCAAGGTTGCTGGGTGGTGCAAACAGTTAGGTGCTTGGCTTCTAATTGAAAGGTTGGAGGATCGAACACACCCAGAGGTGCCTCAGAAGAAAGGCCTGGCAATCTATTTCTAAAAGGTCACAGCCTTGAAAACTCTAGGGAGCACAGTTCTACTCTTCCACACACGGGGTTGCTGTGAGTTGGAATCCACTCAATGGCAACTGGTTTGGTTGTTTTTTGTTTTTTAAATATTTTCTTCTAGTGCAGTATAGTGGGAAAAAAATCTGGAATAACACAGACCTGAATTCAAATCCAGACTCCTATTTCCTGGCTGTGTGACTTGGAACAAGTCACATCACCTCTCTGAGCCTTGGCTTCTTTAAACAGGGAGAGTAATTTTGACCTCATAGGGCTGTGTGAATTGAATGAGAAAAAGTGTTTGGGGCACCCAGGAGTTGGTTCCCATCCTCCCAATCCTTACCTGTTGCCCCTCTCCAGTATGCACTGTCTCCTCAGCTCCCTTGCGCACTGAGCCCTGTGGGAGGTGGGCACAGACCCCATCATATTAATTTATCAGATTAACTAGCAGACAAGTTTTGAAGGGGGCAGTGAAGATGTCCCATTCATGAGTAGAACATTAGACCTAGAGCCACGTTCCCTCACCAGATGGGGACTCCAGTGACCAGCTGGACCCTACACTGACCACTAGCCCCTGCCCTAAACTAAGGAAAAGATACATATACCACACACGCACACAATGATGTGTGTACTTGGGCACAAACATGCATGTACATATGCACATCTTACAGACACAGGCCCATGCACATACATACACATATCTGCATATGTATACACATACACACATGCTACACATGAGCACATACATCTGCACACCATACATACATGGACCTACTTACATATGCACACGTACATACAGGTACATTGGGCACGTGCAAAGACATGTGCGCGTGCTTTGTGTCAGCTAAATGCATCGGACAACTCCCCAGATATCTCTCTGGCGCATGCAGTCTTGTGGTCTGTCGATGTCTGCCAGCCCCTGTTGCCCTTCCTGAGCACAAGCTCCACTCAGCAAGCTCCAGCTGGGCAGAAAATTGCTCCTTGGAAACAACCTGGACCACATAGGCCTGCAATTGGCCGTCCAGCATGGATGTAAGACCTCATAGGAGGTGCAGGGCCCAGGGTTGGTGGGGACTCACGGCTCTACTTCTCACCTAGACTGTGAGCGTGGAAGCCTGGCTGGCCCCTGAGCCCAGATGGGGCAGACTCTGAGACTCATTCTCAACAGTCCCTGGACATTATCTATCTCTGGACCCTGCCGCCCTGGGGAGGTGAGGCAGGTGACAAGGCGTCTCTGCTCAGGAAGGGGAGAGGAAGAAGGTCCTCAAATAAGTTGGGCTCTACTGCTTCCAATTCTGCTTGTTTTGATTCTCCCCATCCTTCAGGGCCTAGCTTCTGCCCCTCCACCTCCAGGAAGCTTTCTCTGATTGCTCTGGCCTTCAAGTCTGGTCTTGTGCAACTCCTAGACTGCTCTCCCCACATTGTCTGTTTCCCCTTTTTGTAAATATCCTGTCTCCCTAATGTATGCCCCAGAGATCATAGAGGGGGCTGCCTTTGTTCCCCTGTTAGCACCAAAGACAGGGATAGGCAGCTTGTATACTCTCGCTCCAGGCTGAATTCATTCATTCAATTATTCACTCATTCCACAAATCCCTGGTGGCACAGTGGTTAACAGCTCAGGCTGCTGACCAAAAGGTTGGCAGTTTGAATCCACCGGCTGCTCCTTGGAAACCTTATGGGGCAGTTCTGTTCTGTCCTATAGGGTCGCTATGAGTCAGAATCAACTCGATGGCAACAGGTTTTTTCTGGTTTTTATCTAGCTATGCGCTGTGGTGGCACAGTGGTTAAAGTGCTCATCTGCTAACTGAAAGGTTGGTGATTCGAACCCACCAGCTGCTCTGTGGGAGAAAGATGTGGCAGTCTGCTTCTGTAAAGATTACGGCCTAGGAAACCCTCTGGGGCAGTTCTACTCTGTCCTATAGGGTCGCTATGAGTTGGAATTGGCTTCAAGGCAGTGGGTTTTTTTGGTTTAGCTACGCGCCAGGAACTAGATAAACAGCAGAGAACAAGACAGACCAAGTCTTTGCCCTCATGGAGCTTACATTCTGTGGGGAAGGTAGACTAAACCAGAATGTGTGTATCTGTGTTAGGGGAGGCCACTGGGAGTTGGAAATAGCTTACAGATGCACAATTATTCCATTATTAATTTTCAAAGGCATAGCTGTATTAATCTGATAAGCAACTGTAGTACTGAGAATCACACACATTTTTATTATCGGGGGAAAAAAGCAAACCAGAAAAATATATGCAACATAACAACTGGACTCTAAGCTTTATGAGAGAGAGAGCAGGGTTGTTCCTCTGCTGGTCCTCAAGGATGAAAACAGGGCCTGGTACCTACCAGGGGCTCAGTGAATATTCGATGAACAAGGGAAGGGCGGGAGGAGAGAGGGAAGGAGTTGGATCTGCTGAGGACACCCGATATGATGCAGTACTATCCTCTCTTCTCCCTTGGGCTGTTTGGGAACTCCCGTCACCCCTTTCCAGCCCCCCAGTTACTCTCCTCCAAACCCGCAACTCAGATCCTGATTATAGACATGCGTTAAATGGGCGCACCCAGGGGTGATGTTCCAGCCATCTCACCCTTCAAAAGCAGCTTTTCTGTCTACCCATGCTTCTCACCTGCTTTGGGCCTCAGATGGGATTTTTTTTTTTTTTTTTTTGGTGTTATCTGTATGCAGCTAGCTAATGCTGCACAGAAAGAAAAAATTCCAACAGCACTAAGGCTAACAGTGAAAAGCAAGCCTCCCCTCTCCCTGTCTTCCAGTCCTCTGCTCCCCAGTTTCCCTTCTGCATATCCTTCCAGAGAGCCGCGCAGTCACACAGATGGTAACGCCATGTACACATTGTTCCCTATTTTGCTTTTTTTCACTTAACAATGTGTCTTGCAACTTATGCCACATCAGTACATATGGAAATGCCTCATTCTTTTAAAGGCTGCAACATAGGCCCTGGTTTCGAAAAGGCCCGGCTGATTTAAGCAGTCCTCTTCTAACGTCCCTGGGTGGTGCAACTGGTTAAGTGCTCAACTATTAACTGAAAGGTTGGAGGTTTCAATCTACCTAGTGGTGCCTCTGGAGAAAGGCCTGGTGATCTGCTTCTGAACGGTCATAGCCTTGAAAACCCTATGGAGTACACCTTTACTCTGCACACATGGGGTCGCCATGAGTCGGGAATCAACCTGAAGGCAACTGGTTTGGTTTTGGTCTTCTCCTGATGGATAGCCAGGCTGTTTCCAATTCTGGCTTCTATAAACCATGCCGCACTGAAAATCCTCAGGCACAGGTGTGCATATCTATAGCCTAAATTCTGAGAAATGAAATTGTCTGGTAGAAGATACATACTGCTAAATTTTCATAGAGGTTGCCAGGTTGCCATGCACAGAGGTTGTATCGATTTACATCTCCACCACTGTGTATGAAAGATAGCAGATTTGTCTGTCTGTCTGATATAATACTTCTCTGCCTCAGTGTTCAACTGCCTTAACTAGGGTGGTAATTTTTCAAATCTTAGAGTCCAAGCTGGGCAGTCACAGCCTGGGGTTTCAGGTCTGCTATCTGTCCTGAGCAAACATCTACCCTAGGGGCACAAACTGTGCCTGGGAGTCAGAAAGCCGAATCAGGCCATCTCTTCAGACCTCAGTTTCATCTAAAAATGAGGGACAGGACAGTTTAGCTGGTGATCTAAAAGTTCCCTCCATCTCTAACATTGAAAGTTACTTTGCCTTGCTGCCCTCTCAGATAAAACTACTGGTCTTATCAGGAGCAAAAGAGTAAGAAGGTAACCAAAATCTCAGAGAAAAAACAACTCTACAAGTCTGATAGCCTACATGAGCCACGACCTTATCTACCCTGAGACCAGAAGAACTAGATGGTGCCCAGTTACCACCACTGACCATTTCAACTGGGGTCACAATAGATGGTCCCGGATAGAATTCGAGAAAAATGTAGAACAAAACTCAAATTCTTAAAAACAGCCCAGACTAACTGGACCAGTTGAGACCAAAGGATTTCCTAAGACTATCACCCTGAGACACTCTCTAAACCTTGAACCGAAACTATCCCCGGAGATCACCTTTTAGCAAAATAGCAGAGTGGCACACAAAATAAAGGTCAACATTTACTCTAAACCAAAGATGAGAAGATAAGGGGACAGGGAAACTAGAGTACTGGAAATGGAACAACCAGAACACAAAGAGAATGTTGACACATTGTGAAAATGTAACTAATGTCACTGATCAATTTGTGTGGAAACTGTCAGATGGGAACCTAACTTGCTGTGTAAACTTTCACCAAAAACACAATAAAATATTATTTAAAGTAAAACAAAACAAACTTATTTTGCCTCCCCAGGACTCTGTGTCCCTATCTACAAAGTGGGACTAACAGCTTCTACCTTGATTATCTTGCCAGCTGGCGTGAGGGTGCAATGAGATGGTGAGTGTGGATGTGCCAGGCAAAGCTGGGTGTTCCACCAAAGGAAGGAGTAATAATTAAACACTTTTGGAATTCTTCCCCTGACCACTCGCATGGCTTGGGGCATATAACAAGTGCTCATTTAAAGTTTTAGACTGAAGAAATATTGTATGGGGAAACAAAATAACATGATACTATCCAGAGGTAGGAGATGCCTTCATCGATGTTGTTCCCTCTGTCTAAAGTGCTGTTTCTTCTGAGTTGGCCTGGCTAACTCCTCCTCATTCCTCAAGCTGCGGCTCACAAAGCCCCTCTGTAAACCTCCTGGACGTCTCATGGCTGACTCAGTGGCTCCTGCTCTATATTTCCCACTTCAGCACTTCTCACCCTGACCTTCATCCTCACCTGCACCACCCTATATAGTAACTACATTTCCAAATCTGTCTCCCTCACTGCCTGTTAACTCCTCCAGAGCTGGGGATGGGCCTGATTCACTTCTGTGTGTTCAAGATGGAGCAAGGGGCCTGGCACACAGTGGGTGCTCAATAAATGTTTCAGGATGGAGGCTGTGTGCATGGGTAGATGTGGCAGTGCTCCCTCCCAAGGGGTCATGTGAATGCTGGTGTCTGTACTTTTCTCCTCCCTGCATCCCCACCCCTCCTTTGCCTGAGTGAGGTGGACCCCAGCTGACCTCTAGTCCAGGGGTTTCAAACTCCAATGCCCCTCCTCAGTGGCAGGGGAAACATACCCCGGAGTAGTAGGCAGTGATGAAGAGTGTGGCGATCAGAGGTAGCAGGCTCAGCTCCAGCTGGCTGTGGCCAGAAGATTTTCGAGAAAAACCATAATCCAACTTTTCCCTGAATTCTCTTGGTTTTTAAATGTTGGCTATTCAGGTTTTTTTCAAAACCATGTATAGACTGGTTGTAGCCCACAGGCCATCAGTTTTATAATTCGGAAAACTGTCCCCCGCCCCTATTTTAAACCCCCTCCCCCACCAAAAAAAACCAAACCCGTTGCTGTTGAGTCCATTCCAACTCATAGTAGAACTGCCCCATAGGGTTTCCAAGGAGTGGCTGGTGGATTCGAACTGCCCACCTTGTGGTTAGTAGCCAGCTCTTAGCCACTATGCCACCAGGGCTCCTCCTCCGTTCTACAGGTGAGAAAATCAAAGCTCAGAGAGAGGGGGCCATTTGCAAGAGGAGACATAGTCAAGGTCAGAGCCCAGGTCCTGCTTGTCCCCACCTTCTCTGTCTCTTCGTCTCTGTCTTTCTGTCTCTTTGGATGTGTGTCTGCTCTGTATCTCTCTCTCCGTGTCTATCACTGCACTGCCTCAGTCTTTCTATCTCAGGGAGGGTATGTCCGTTTTATTGCACGATTGTCAGTATTTTCTGGCTCTCGGTCTTGCTCTTTGCCTCATAAACGAAGGTTCTTGTTCACAAAGACTTCCAGAACTGGGTCAGAAACCACACCACACCGCATCCCACCCTGCAGCTCCTGCCTCCTCCCGCCCCAGCGCCCCCCCTCCCGGCCCCAGATTTCCGGCGGAGCAGACTAGCCGCGGGTCCCGGCGGGGCTGGCTGCCGTCAGCGCCCTTTTCGCGGCGGCGGCGACCCCTCCCCGCTGACCTCACCCGCGCCGCCGCCTCGCGCGCGTGTATAAGAAGCGGCCCCGCCAACGAGCGGGCAGCCAGCGCCCCGGGTCCTGCGAGCGCTCCCGGACTCCTGACTCGTGGACCTCGGAATTCTGGACGCGGAACCCCGGTTCCCCGGACCCGTCCCGTGAAGCCCGCGCCGAGCAGGTAACCACCTCCGTCTCCCTTCACAGGCGGCGTCCCGCAGCACTGGAAAGAGGGCTCATTCCGCTCGCCTCTCGGTCCCGGTGGGGAGCGTGGCTGCGGCGCCAGGTGGGCGCGGGGACTAGCAGCCGCTTAGTCCCCGGAGCGCTTCCACGAGCGCGGGGTCCCCGCACAGGGGCGGGCCCTGCGCTCGCCTTTCCCCCGGGGGCTCGCAGAAGCGCAGCCCAGTGACCCGACGGGACGTCCGCTCCTGCGCAACCACATTCCGGCCTCTGCAGCGCTCCGCGTCCACTGTCGGGTTGGGAGAGTCGCCTGGATCCCCGCTGTAGATCCACGCCAGATGTTCCGGGCAGAGCTCGGCAGTCTGGGCGCCGGCGCCCGAGCTGGGGAGTTAGAATCCGAATCTTGAGGTTGGAAAGAGAATTTTCACTTTGGAATCCGAATTGTAGCTAGACATGAAATCTTAGGGGCTAGAAAGCGTATCTTAGCATTGAAACGAAGATTTTAGCGTTAGAATACGATTCCTAGAGGTAGTCGTAGAAGCTTAGCATTAGAAATAGAATCTGAGCGCTCCAGAAAGAATTTTAGCTTTAGGACCTGAATCTTAGCACTAAAAATAGAATCTTAGCACTGGAATTAGAATGTTGGCGATTGAGCGTTGGAATTAGAATGTTACGATGGGAACCTTGGCCTCCAGGCCGTTGGGCCCTGGCGCTGAAATCTTGATGGTGACACTCTTGGCGAATGTGCCCCAGCACTGGCCTCCCCGGGGGCTGATGTTCCCACGGCCTCCCAGCTCGCGGGCAAGTAAATCCTAGGCACCCCTATGGGCGAGGACGCCTAGACATGACGGGTGTGAACCCAGAGCCCTGGGCGGATACCAGCTCTGCGCCGCGCTAAGGTGGTAGGTGGTGGTCCTGCCCCCGGCAGGGTGGTTGAATAGCGCCTCATTAGTTCCCCTCCCCCGGCAGACGGCCTGGGGACCCCCTGGGAGTGGAAGAGGGGAGTCGGAGCGGGTTAGGCGGGGGCGCGGCGCGCTCACATTCTTCCTCTGTCCCTGACCCCAGCCGCCGCGATGCCGGCCCCTTGGTTGCTGCTCGTCTTGGGTTTGACCCTGACCGGTGTACCTGGCGGCCGCGCCCAGCCCGAGGTGGCCCAGAAGGAGGCGGCCACGGCAGCCGAGCACCCGGGCCTGTATGACGTCCTGCGCCAGGCGGAGCGCCTCCTCCTCCTCCGGGAAGACCTCCAGCGGCTGCGAGCCGACCAGGGCGAGCCCGATGCAGGTAAGGTGGGGGAGGCTGTCCTGCAACTGCAGGGGCCAGACGAGGCCGCAGGGAGAGCCAGTTTAAGCTGGAGGAAACCTAGACTCAGAGGAAGGCCGAAGGAGAGAGCGACTTGGTCTTTCAGCCTCCTGCCCTTCAGAAGCTCAGAACCCTCATTGGTCACACCCTTGCCTGGGGCCTTGAGTCTTGACCCTTCCCTGGGAGAGGAGGGTTAGATTCCTCTCCCGTCTCATTGTTGGGAATGTTTCCCAGAGAGCAGAAATTCAGCAGGGAAGATTTTGTGCATGCAAGAGAGAGAAAGTCTCTTTGTGTGTGACAGTTTTAATTATTGCTCATTAGGTACTTATATGCCAAGCACTGTTCTAAGCACATCAAGCACATTATCATACTATTTGATTTTCCTAACAATCTCTGAGGTAGGTACAGTTATTATCCCCATTTTACACAGAAGAAAACTGAGGCTCAGGGAGGTTAAGTGAGTTGCTTATGGTTACGACCCTGGGTAGGTGCCACAAGGGAGTCTGTCTTGACTGGGAAGAAGGCTAGGGTGGGCGCTCATGTGGTGCACCTGTCACAGGGGCTACGTGATCTCTCACTGACCTCTTCTCTTTCCTAGAGCCCCAGACCCTTCACCTTGACTGGCTCTCCAAGCGTCAGCATCCAGGCAAAAGGGAGAAAGAGGCAGAAGAGGGAGTTGAAAAGGAGGAGGAGGAGGAAGAAAGGGAGATCGTGGGACCCCAAAAACGGCAGCACCCTGGCCGGCGGGAGGACGAGGCTTCATGGTCAGTCGATGTAACCCAACACAAGCGGCAGCACCCTGGCCGGCGCTCCCCCTGGCTTGAGTACGCTATCACCAAGAGGCAACACCCAGGCAGAGGGCTGGTGGATCCCAAGGCCCAGAGGAGCTGGGAAGAGGAAGAGGACGAGGGAGAGCTGATGCCTGAGAAACACCAGCATCAGGGCAAGGGGGCCTTGGAAGGCCCATGTGGGCCCTGGGGAGCCTGTGACCAAGCGACCTTCCTGCTCCGGCTCCTGGGTGACCTAAGCAGGGGCCAGGGAGCCAAGGAGAAGCGGCAGCACCCTGGGAGGCGGGCAGCCTGGGCCAGGGAACCCGTAGAGGAGTAAGACCAGTTCCCTGTAAAACTGAATGTGGGGTCTAAGAATGTCCTAAGCTCTGTGTGCCCTACTCTTTTATGACCCCCTTTCCCCCCCCCCTCCTTAGAACCCTGATCATAAACCTGAGCCCCTGAATACACACCCTCCCAGGGCTCTGGCCTTGCCCCCCTCCTTCAGGGACATAAGAAAGCCAGCTTATGAGTTAAAATCCCATATTACCTGACTCTGCACCACTGGCAAGAGGCAGATCCCAGAGCTCTCCTCCTCCCTCCCACTGCACTTCGCAGGCCTCCTCCCTTTCCTCAGCCCTGGCCTGTCTGTGTCTTCTAAGGGATCCCCAAAGTAGGGAAGGGTGCCTCTGAAGCAAGCAGCCAGTGAGGGGTGGGGAAGGATAGAAGTTGTGATGTCCCAATTCAGCTTCCATGCCCTGCCCCATATGAAGGTTTTACCATGTGTAAACTTCACCCCAGGACCAGGATCTCCTCCCCTTCTTGGGCATCCTTTTTAGGGTGGGTAGAGCCCTGACCCACATCTGTGTTCTGCTTAGGGCAAGCATTTAGGTAGAGGTGCCTGTGGTGCTGTGCTGTGTGGTGGCTGTGGGAATACGTGTGTGTAAATAGGAATGTTTTAACATCGCCCTGGAAGTCATGGCTTGTACATAACCCTCTAGGCACTTTCCTCTTGTCAACAATAATCATCCTACTGATAATAAAACATGCATCTAGATCGTCTTGGAGTTCTGTGGTTGTAGTCTGTCCCAGTTGGTGTGTTTGGGGTTTCTCTTTTCAGCATTGAGAGAGTGTTTAAAATGGATGGGACTAGAACTCCCCAGCTCTGCTGAGACAGGAATCAGGGGCCCTGGGGGGTGAAAAGTCCTCTCCACTGCCTCCATCTCAGAACACGCTTGGGAGGTGGACAGGGATTCTCGAGCCCATTTGACCTCTGGGGAAACCAGGTCTAGCAAAGAGGAAGAGCTTGCCCAAAGATACACAGCTGGCCTGAGGAGGAGCCAGGGTTTGGGAGGCTAGTTCAGGGCCCTGCCTTGAGTTTTCGGATTTGGGGGTGAGGAGGGCTGGTATGCCTCCCTTTTGTAATCCCCATGGTTCTGGGCAGGAATTGATAGTTTGCCTGTGTCACCTGAAAGGCATGAAGAGGACAAAGGACCAGGCTGCAATTGGGGACTCAAACCAGGAGTCTTCTGGGGCCAGGCAGGGAAGTGGGCTGGGTGTAGGACAAGAGGAAGTGGTGGAGACTGGGACAAACTGATAGACCACCTGAAGGTATCTGAATACAAAAAGTTTAAGAAACATTGTGTGAACAAAACAATAATAATAAAAACATGTTCACAACACTTACTATGTATCAGGCACTGACTTAAGCACTCCATATATGTTAATTCTTTTAAACCTCACAACAACCCTACTAGGTGTTACTGTTATTACCCATTTTACTAATGAGGAAACCAAGGGTCAGAAAGATTGAGTAGCTTGTCTGGGACTGAATTTGGTCCACTCATTGACAGTTTGTGACCTCTGACTTAAAAGAACTCCAAAATTTCCTTAGGTCCTAGGCTCTGAATTGGTTAGACCACCATCTGTTTGGTGGATGAATGGGCTTTTCGACTTTCCTACAAAAAGCTTTTGGTCATCTTTCGGGGAAGGGGGAAGAGAAGGCTAGAAGGGTAACTGTGACCCAGCTCCTCTCCTTGGGGAGCTATCTTAGTTTCCTAGTGTTGCTGTAACAGAAATATCACAAGTGGGTGGCTTTAAAGAACCGAAATTTACTTTCTCACAGTTCTGGTGGCTGAAAGTCCAAATCAGGGTCTTGGCTGTGTGAATTCCTTCTGTGAGCCTCTCTCCTAGTTTCTGGTGTTTGCCAGTGATCCTTGGCATTCCGTTACTCTGGACAGGTCCTCACATGTTATCTGTCTTCTCCCTGCATCCATTTTGCTCTTTTTATAACTCAGAAGTGATTAGGTTTAGGAACCCCCTACTCTGGCCTGATCTAATTAACATGAAAAAAGACAATCTCTACTTTCAAACGGGGTCACATTTATAGGAGCAGGGGTTAGAACTTCAACACATATTATGGGGGGCACAATTCATTCCATAACAGGAGCTCACAGTTCAGGTGGGGCAGGGACTGGTCAGGGATGAGGAGAGAGGAAAATGGGAGTTTGCAAGATGCATTCGCACCCATCATCTTCATTAATGCTCTGAAGAGCCCGCTAAGATACCATGCATTTTACAGATGAGAAACCAACACATCTTCATTTTCAGATGAGGGAACCAAACAGAGAGACTAGGGTCATGCCCAAGCTGCATGAAGTATGTGGAGCTGAACCTCCACCAGGGCTTATCTTTCTGCAACATCAGGCTATCTTCTTCCGGAAGCTCTTAAATACCCCACTGTCCCATCAGAGGCAAGTGGGGCCCTGGTAAGTTTCTCTCTATTCACAGAATCCTTCCAAGGGCGGCCACTCTAATAGAATAGCGAGCACTTACAGAACATTTCTTCAGTGCTAAACGCTCGCAGAGCCTTTCTCACTGAATCCCCACAACCAACCCAGGAGGCAGGGCCATCATGACCATTTGCAGTTGAGAAAACTGAGTGTGGAGAAGTTAAGCCACTTGCCCAAGGGTGCACCCTGCTCTCTCCTGCTTCCCAGTTTGATTGGTATGGGATGTTATTTCCTCCTCAGAAATGGGACCACCTGAAGAGTGATAAGCCCAACCCTCAGCTATCTAATGTCTTCCCTTCTGTTCCTGAAAGTGGTCGAACCAGTGCACCATGATGGAAAGGGCCTGGGCATTGGCTTCAGTCCTGGACAAATAACTAAAACTGTTTCAGCCTCAGTTTTCTCATCTGTAATATGAGCATGATAATCCCTGCACGCTACCCACCCCAGAGTTGTTCTAAGGATTAAGTGAAATGGAGTGATACGTGTACAGCCCCTGGCACTGAGTAGACATTTGGTAAGTGGCATTTTAAGCTGTAGTGTTCCAGGACCAAAAAGGATTCAAAATGGAACCTTGAAGACCCACTTGTTTCTTCCTTGCTTCAATCCTTAATCACAAAAAAATAACCGGTCACTGGGGCTTTATTGCTTGCCCTTGCAAGGCACTGGGGCTTTATCCTCAAGCAGTCTACTTGCTGCTCCTCAAATATCCCCCTTCTTTCCCCTCTCACACAAGTCTTTCTCTTATCTACATCTCTCAGCCTCCCTTGCAGGTAAGGTGGAGTCATGTGACTGCTCCTGGCCAATTGACTATGAGCAGAATTGTATCTTTTCCTGGCTGAGACAGTTAAGAATCAGTGTGCCTCCTTCATCTTTCTTCCTGCCAGGGTTGAGGAGGTCACTTGCTGAAATAGCAGAGCCGCAAGACAGAGGGATCCTGGACTCTGGCATCACCAGGCAGAGGTTAGACATGGCTCACCCACATCAGACTTCTCATGAGCAAGAAATAAACTCGTGTTAAGCCACTTAGATTTCAGGGTTTATTTGTTACCATAGCAAAACTTAGCCAATTTAGATTAACACAGATGCCTTCCCTCTGTTCTCTCTTCACTGAAATCCTTCCCATCTTCCCCTTCTCATATGTGTCAGCCTTGGTCAATGCTGCCTCCATCAGGGCCTGGCACGAAGTAGGAGCTCAATAAATGGAACGGATATTGAAAGCTTCAGTTCCCTTCTATTTTGGTTCCCCAGCCTCACTTTCCAGGGTTCTCTATCCTTAAGGGGCTCCCTATGCAGTGGGACACAGACAAGCAAACACACGATGACAACTTAGTGTGAGTGGTGTTGATTGTGGTAAGCAAAAAATGCAAGGAGGGCACAGATGAGAAAGCAACTTGGTCTGGTTGGGCAAACAAGACTTCCTGGAGGAGGAGATATCCAAGCTGGTTCAAAGGATAAATAAGAGGAAAGAAGTTTAAGACAGAAGGAAAGAGCATTGACAAAGGCCTGGTGGGGAGAAATAATATACTCTTGGAGTTGCTAACATTTAAAATCTGAGGTGTTTTGGATCCTTCCTTCCCTCCCCCACCCTATCTTCTATCCCTGACGGTGATGAACCTTGTGCCTTGTCCAATCCTCCCCTTTTCTTGGTTCAATCTAGTCCCCAAATAGGGACTCTGATTACCACAGCTTAGAAATGTGAAAGAGCAGTATGGGTTAGGATGGAATCAGGGAAGCCTCTCTGGAGGAAGAGGCACTTGGGTTGAGCTTTGAAGGAGAAAAGAAAAATAAAAAATTTACTGAGCACTTACTCTGGGGCTGGACATTGGGAAAGCACTTTATAAATATATGTTGCATGAAATAATAGTCACCCATCATGATCATCCCCAGTTTAAAGAAGAGGAAACAAGGAGAGAAGGCAACTTTTCTAAGTCATGAGCCTGAACTTAGTTGCCTCTATGCCTCCCCTCAGCCATGTCTAATTCTAACCATGCCCCGTAGATCGTCGTACCTCCTAAGCATGTCTCACATCCACCCATTTCCCTCCATCTCCTCTCCCACCACCCTGTTCCTGGACATCATCCTCCCTCATCGCACAACTGCAGTAGCCTTCTCTCTGGTCTCCTGGTTTCCACTCTTGCCCCCCAAATTCATTCTCCACACAGCAGCCAGAGGCACCTCCTTGAAGTATGAATGTGATCATGGTATCATCTGCTAGAAACTCATCAATGGTTCCCATTTTTCCTGAGAAAAAATACAAACTCCTTACCATAGCCACAGTAGCCTGCTCAGATGGCCTCCATTTTGTTTCCTGAACATACCTCAGGGCCTTTGTTCAAGTTATTCCCTCTGCTTAGAATCTTCTTTTCTCCTTCCCCTCATCTTCCCTGCTTTATCTCCTAGAGTGTCGTCCTGTAGTGTAGGGGTTGGACAGCAAATACTACATTTCCCAGACTCCCCTGCAGCTAGAGTTTTGGATGCATAGTAAGTTCTCCAGTGGATGCTCTTGTGTGAGATTTGGAAGGTTGCTTTGACAATTTCTGCTAGAAAGCAAAGCTATGGTGATGTGTGGTGTTTCTTCAGCAGCTTTCTACTGGCCAAACTCTACCTTTTTTTTTTTTTTAATTTTATTGTGTTTGAGGTGAAAGTTCACATTGCACATTAGTTTCTCATTCAAAAATTTATACATGAATTGTTTTGTGACATTGGTTGCAATCCCTGCAATGTGTCAACACTCTCCCCCTTTCCCTTTCCATCCTGGGTTCCTTGTGTCCATTCGTCCAGTTCTCCAGTCCCTTCCTGCCTTCTCATCTTCGCTTTTGGGCAGATGTTGCCCATTCGGTCTTGCATACTTGATTGAACTAAGAAGTATGTTCCTCAGGTGTGTTAGCGTATGTTTTGTAGGCCTGTCTAATCTTTGGCTGAAGGGTGGACTTCAGGAGTTAGCAGGGTGTCCAGGAGCCATAGTCTCAGGGGTTCCTCCAGTCTCTGTGAGACCAGTAAGTCTGGTCTTCTTTCTGTGAATTTGAATTTTGTTCTACATTTTTCTCCCACTGTGTCCGGGACCCTTTATGGTGATCTCTGTCAGAGTGGTTGGTAGTTGTAACCAGGCACCATCTAGTTCTTCTGGGCTCAGGCTGGTGGAGGCTGTGATTCATGTGGTCCAGTAGTCCTTTGGACTAATATTTTCCTTATGTCTTTGATTTTCTTTTTTCAATCTTTTCTTTTTTTAAATTTTTTCATTGTACTTCAGGTGAAGGTTTACAGAACAAATAAATTCTCATGAAACAGTAGTACACATATTGTTTTATGACATTGGTTAACAACCCCATGACATGTCAACCCTCTCCCTTCTCAAACTTTTTTTTTTTTTTTTTTTGGTGAAAATGTACATAGCCAAAGATACACCATTTCAAAAATTTCTACATGCACAGTTCAGTGACATCGACTACGCTCTTCCAATTGTGCTGCTATTCTCACTTTAGATGAAGGTTTACAGAACAAAATAGTTTCTCATTAAACAGTTAGTACACATGTTGCCCTATGACAATGGTTAACAACCTCACAACACATCAACACTTTCCTTACTCAACCTTGGGTTCCCTATCACCAGCTTTCCTGTCCCCTTCTGCCTTCTAGTCTTTGTCTCTGGACTGCTGTGCCTCATTAGTCCCATTTGGTTTTATGGGGCTGTCCACTCCCCGGCTGAATGGTGAACCTCGGAAGTGTGTCTTCGATTTTCTTCATTCTCCTTTGCTCTGAGTGGGATGGGACCAAGAGATGTATCTTAGATGGCCACTCACAAGCTTTTAAGACATCAGATGCTACTCACCAAAGTAGGATGTAGAAGATTTTCTTTATGAACTATGTTATGCCAATTGACCTAGGTGTCCCCTGAGATCATGGTCCCCAGCCTTCAGCCCCAGTAACTCAGTCCCTCAAAGTGTTTGGATGTGTCTCGGAAGCTTCTATGGCTTTGCCTTGGTCAGATTGTGCTGACTTCCCCTATATTGTGTATTGTCTTTCCCTTCACCAAAGTTAACACTTGTCTACTATCTAGTTAGGTGCCCTGGTGGCACAGTGGTTAAGAGCTCAGCTGCTAATCAAAAGGTCAGCAGTTTGAATCCACCAGCCACTCCTTGGAAACCCTATGGGGCAGTTCTACTCTATTCTATAGGGTGGCTATGAGTTGGAATCGATTTGATGGCAATGGGTTTGTTTTTTATTATCTAGTTAGTGATTTCCCCTCCCTACTCCTCCCCTCTCTTGTAACCATCAAAGTTTTTTTTTGTCCTGTGTGTAAACCTTTTCTTAGGTTTTTATAATAGAGGTCTCATACAATATTTGTCCTTTTGTGATTGACTTGTTTCACTCAGCATAATGCCCTCCAGATTCATCCACCTTGTGAGATGTTTCAAGGATTCATCAATGTTCTTTATCGTTGTATGGTATTCCATTGTATGTATGCACCGCAATTTGTTTATCCAGTCATCTGTTGATGGGCTCTTAGGCTGTTTCCATCTTTTTGCTTTTGTGAATAATTCTGCAACGAATATGGATGTGCATATGTCTATGAGTGTGACAGCTCTTATTTCTCTAGGACATATTCCTAGGAGTGGAATTGCTGGATCATATGGTATTTTATTTCTAGCTTTTTAAGAAGGGGCTATATCATTTTCCATAGTGGTCGTACCACTATTTTACATTCCCACCAGCAGTGCATAAGAGTTCTAATCTCCCTGCAACTTCTCCAACATTTGTTATTTTCTGTTTTTTTTTTTTATTAGTGCCAGTAATATCAGGGTGAGATAGTATCTCATTGTAGTTTTGATTTGCATTTCTCTAACAGCTAGTGATCATGAGCATTTTCTCACGTGTTTGTTAGCTGCCTGAATGTTTTCTTTGAAGAAGTATCTGTTGATATCTTTTACCCATTTTTAAATTGGATTATGTGTCTTTGTGTTGAAGTAGTCTATAGATTTTAGAGATTAGACTCTTGTCAGATATGTCATAGACAAAAATGCTTTCCTAGTCTGTAGGTTCTCTTTTTGCCCCCACGTGTCTGTCAAATAATCTGAGAGGCTGGACTATATGAATAAGAACAGGGCATCAGGATTGGAGACAGACTCATGAACAACCTGTGTTATGCAGATGACACAACCTTGCTTGCTGAAAGTGAGGAGGACTTGAAGCACTTACTGATGAAGATCAAAGACCACAGCCTTCAGTATGGATTACACCTCAACATAAAGAAAACAAAAATCCTCACAACTGGACCAGTAAGCAAGATCATGATAAACTGAGAAAAGATTGAGGTTGTCAAGGATTTCATTTTACTTGGATCCACAATCAACACCCATGGAAGCAGCAGTCAAGAAATCAAACAACGTTACTGCATTGGGCAAATTGGCTGTAAAAGACCTCTTTAAAGTGTTGATAAGCAAAGATGTCACCTTGAGGGCTAAGGTATGCCTGATCCAAACCATGGTATTTTCAGTCACCTCATATGCATGGGAAAGCTGGACCATGAATAAGGAAGACTGAACAAGAATTGACGCCTTCGAACTGTAGTGTTGGCAAAGAATATTGAATATACCACGGACTGCCAAAAGAACGAACAAATCTGTCTTGGAAGAAATACAACCAGAATGCTCCTTAGAAGCAAGGATGGCAAGACTACACATACTTTAGACATATTGTCAGGAGGGATCAGTCCCTGGAGAAGGACATCATGCTTGGTAAAGTAGAGGGTCAGTGAAAAAGAGTAAGACCCTCAACAAGATGGATTGACACAGTGGCTGCAAAAATGGGCTCAAGCACACCAATAATTGTGAGGATGGTGCAGGACTGGGCAGTGTTTTGTTCTGTTGTGTATAAGGTCGCTATGAGTCGGAATGGACTCGACGGCACATAACAACAACAGGTTCTTTTTTTATTCTTTTTGTGCTGTCTTTCGATGAGTATAAGTGTTTAATTTTTAGGAGCTCCCTGTTATCGAGTTTATCTTATGGTATTTGTGCACTGTTAGTTATGGTTTGTATTCTCTTTATGCCATGTATTAGGGCCCCTAGCATTACCCTGTTTTTTCTTCCATGATTTTTATCATTTTAGGTTTTATTTTTAGGTCTTTGATCCATTTTCTGTTAGTTTTTTTAATGTGATGTGTGGTATGGGCCCTGTGTCTTTTTTTTTTTTTTTACAGATAGACCTCCAGTTTTGCTAGTGCCATTTGTTAAAGACTATCTTTTGCCCCATTTGATGGACTTTGGTCCTTTGTCAAAGATCAGTTGACCATAGGTGGATGGATTTACATCTGGGTTCTTGATTCTGTTCCATTGGTCTATGTGTTTGTCATTGTACCAGTACCAAGCTGTTTTGACTACTGTGGCTGTATAGTAGGCTCTGAGATCAGGTAGTGTGAGGCGTCCTACTTTGTTCATTTTCTTCAATACTGCTTTGCTTATCTGGGGCCTCTTTCCTTTTCATATAAAGTTGGTTATTAGTTTTTCTATCTCATTAAAGACTGCTGTTGATATTTGGATCAAATGGCATTATACTTGTAGATTGCTTTGAGTAGAATTGACATTTTCACAATGTTGAGTCTTCCTATCCATGAGCATGGTATGTTTCATCATTTATGTAGGTCTCTTTTGGTTTTTTGCAGTAGTGTTTTGTAGTTTTCTTTGTATAGGTCTTTTATAGCCTTTGTTGGATTTATTCCTAAGTATTTTATCTTTTTAGGGACTATTATAAATAGTATTGTTTTCCTGATTTCCTTTTTGGAGTTCTCTTTGTTGGTGTATAGGAATCCAACTGATTTTTGTATGTTGATCTTGTATCCTGCTACTGTACTGAATCTTTCTATTAGTTCCTATTAGTTCCAGTAGTTTCCTGATGTTGGTCTTTTGGTTTCTCTATGTCTAGGAATATCATCTGCTAGTAGGGATAGTTTTACTTCTTCCTTTCCAATTTGGATGCCCTTTATTTCTTTTTCTTGCCTTATTGCTCTAGCTAGGACTTCCAGAACAATGTTAAATAGGAGTGGTGATAAAGGACATCCTTGTCTTGTTCCCATTCTCAGGGGGAATGCTTTCATCCTTTCTCCATTGAGAATGATTTTGGCTGTTGGTTTTGTTTAGATGCCCTTTATTATGTTGAGGAATTTCCCTTCTATCCCTATTTTATTGAGAGTTTTTATCAAGAGTGGGTGTTAGACTTTATCAAATGACTTTTCTGCATTGATTGAAATAATCATGTGATTCTTTTTTTTTATTCTATTTATACGGTAGGTTACACTGATTGATCTTCTAATGTTGCATACCTGGTATGAATCCCTCTTGGTCATGGTATATTATTTTGTTGATATGATGCTGAATTCTATTTGCTAGAATTTTGTTGAGAATTTTTGCACATATATTCATGAGAGTTATTGGTCTGTGTCATGGATTGAATTGTGTCCCCCCAAAATATCTGTCACCTTGGCTAGGTCATGATTCCCAGTATTGTATGATTGTCTACCATTTTGTCATCTGATGTGATTTCCCTATGTGTTGTAAAGCCTATCACCATGATGTAACAAGATAGATTAGCAGCAGTTATACTTATGAGATCTACAAGATTAGATAGTGTCTTAAGCCAGTCTCTTTTGAGATATAAGAGAAAGAAGTGAGCAGAGAGACATGAGGACCTCATACCACCAAGAAAGCAGTGCTGGGAGCAGAGTGCATCCTTTGTACCTGAGGTTCCTGTGCTGAGATGCTCCTAGAACAAGGAAAGACTGATGACAAAGGCCTTCCTTCACAGCTGACAGAGGAAGGCTTCCCCTGGAGCTGATGCCCTGAATTTGGACTTGTAACCTCCTAGACTGTGAGAAAATAAATTTCTGTTTGTTGAAGCTATCCACTTGTAGTATTTATGTTACAGCAGCACTAAATGACTAATTTAATTTTCTTTTATTGTGGTGTCTTGTCTGGCTTTGGTATCAGGGTTATGCTGGCTTCATAGAATGAATTCAAGAGTATTCCTTCCTTTTCTAGGCTCTGAAATAGTTTGAGTAGTACTGGTATGAGCTCTCATCTGAATGCTTGATAGAATTCTCCAGTGAAGCTGTCTGGGCCAGGGCTTTTTTTTTGTTGGGAGTGGTTTTTTTTTTTTTTTTTAATTACCTCTTCAATCTCTTCTCATGTTGTGGGTCTTTTCAGATTTTCTATCTCAGTTTGTGATAGTTTAGGTAGGTAGTGTGTTTCTAGAAATTTGTCCATTTCCTCTAGGTTCTCAAATTTTTTGGAGTACTATTTAATATGCATCATCTTGTCTGGGAGGGCAGGACAGCAGCAGTCAGGGAGAGCCCACTTTGAGGTACGCTGGTTTGGCGAGGTGGCTGAGGGCAGATTGGGAGGGTGCTGTCTGCCTCCTGATGTTGGTCCACCAGTGTGGGAGCATTCACACCCTCTCACCAGACAGGAAGAGTGGTCAGATGGAGAGTGATATGGGCTCAATTCGCCATTCAGCAGCTTGTCAAGTGGCAGGAAGGGAGGGGCGGTGCAGGCCCCATGCAGCGGTGTGCCTGAGCATCGGGGACATTCTCGCTGCAGTGGTATGGCAGGGACCCTCGGGAAGGGGGGTGGCATACAAGGCTATGTAGGGCAGGTGAAGGGGCAGAAAGGAAAAGGAAGAAATAGAAAAGAATAAAGAAAAAAGAAAAAAATGGCAGCGCGGTGGGGACCAGTCATGGGGGCAGGGCAGACCTGGAGGCTAGTTGGAAGGGAGGGGAGATGATGTACTGGGCTAGGTGGGAGAGATAAATAAATAGAGAAAAAAAAATTGGTGGTGTGGTGGGGGACACAGGTGGTGGCAGGGCAGACCTGGGGCAGTGACAGGATGGTGCACTGGTGGCTTTCTAGCCATGGTGGTGCTACAGGGTCTTGTGGGAAGGGGGAGGTGGCCTACAGTGCTAGGTGGGAGGGAGGAAAAAAAAGGAAGAAAGAAAAAAAGAAAAGAAAAATAAATTTAAAAAACTGGCTGGGTAGTGGGGTCGAGTGTGTGGGGACAGGGAGGACCTGAGGGCCAGTGGGAAGGGAAGGGAGGTGGCTTATGGGGCTAGGTGGAAGGGGGAAAGAAAAGAAAGAAAATAAAGACAGAAAAAAATGGCTGCACGGCGGGAGTCAAGCGGGGGCAGGGTAGACCTGGGGTGATAGCAGGCCGGTGGCTTTCTGGCCATGGTGGGTTGGCAGTGTCCAGTGGCAGGGTAGGAAGGTGGTGTACAGGGCTAGGAGGGAGGGAGAAAGAAAAGGAAGAAAGAGAAAAGAAAAGAATAAAATTTTTAAAAGATTAGACAAAAAAAAAAACCAAAAACCTGGCAGCATGGTAGAGGCCAGCAGGTGGAGGCAGGGCTGACCCAAGGGCTGAGTGGAAGGGAATGGAGGTGATATACAGGGCTAGGTGGGAGGGAGAAAGAAAAAGAAGAAAGGGGAAAAAAATGGCGTGGCGGAAGCTGGCCAGTGGGGGTGCAGTGGGCCCAGGGTGGCAGTGAGCCAGTGGCTTTCTAGCCAAGCAGTGTGGCATGTCCCATCAGGGCAGAAGGGTGAGGGGTGGGAAAGCATGTTTCTCTGGTTACTGGGTCCTCTGTCTCCTGTTGGGAGCTCTGTGAAGTTGCCTTCCCGTACTTTCTGTCCAGAGTCCTTGCTGGCTGTGTTCCAAGATGGCGATGCTGTGCTGTGTTAGTCGGCAGGAGACCGCCACTCCATATCTCTCTTTCCCATCAGTTTCTTCTTCCATTCAGTGTTTGACTTAGTTCTTTTCTCCCTTCATTTGATGCTTAGGGTTCCAGGATTGCCATTTATGTCAGTTTTACTTAGTTTTTCGAGTCTTTGCTGCTGAGGGTTAGTGTGGTGCGTCTGTCTATGGTGCCATGTTGGCTCCGCCTCCAAACGCCAGCTTTTGAGGCAGCTATAGTCAGTTGACCAAAAGGTCAGCAGTTTGAATCCATCAAGTACTCCTTGGAAACCTATGGAGCAGTTCTACTCTGTCCTATAGGGTCGCTATGAGTTGGAATTGACCAGACAGCAATGGGTTTGGTTTGGTTTGGTTTTTTTTGGTATAGTCAGTTGGTGATGGCAGCTTCCTGGCCAGTTTCGCAGCCACAGAAATGTATTCTTTTTTCCCATTCTTTTTGTTTTTCAACAACTTCACTGGGATGGATAGATAGAGTTTTTTTGTAACAGCTTTACTGAGATTATTCATATACCATACAATTCAGCCACTTAAAGTGTACAGTTCAATGGTTCTCAATATATTCAGAGTTGTGCAACAATTACCACAGTTATTTTAGAAAATTTTCATCATCTCCCCACCTCATGCCCTTTAGCTATCACTCTTCCAACTCTTCTATCCACCACATCCCTAGACAACCACTAATCTACTTTCTGTTTCTCTGTATTTGGAATCATACAATATGTGGTCTTTTGTGTCTGGCTTCTTTCAATTAGCATAATGTTTTCAAGGTTCACCCTTGCTATAGTACATATCAGTACTTTGTTCCTTTTATTGACAAATAATATTCACTTGTATGGATAAACCACATTTTGTTTATCCCTCACCAGTTGATGAACATTTGGGTTGCTTCCACTTTTTAGCTATTATGAATAATGCTGCTATGAACATTTGTGTCCCATATTTTTAAAAATTGGGGTAAAATGCACATGTTGTATGCTTTTGAGTCAATTCTGACTCATAAAGATCCTATATGACAGAGTAGAACTGCCCTCCATAGGGTTTCCTAGGCTATAATCTTTATGTGAGCAGATCACCAGGCCTTTCCTCCTGTGGAGCAGCTAGTGGGTTCCAACCACCTACCTCCTTTCGGTTAGCAGCTGAGCACTTAAACATTGCACCACCAGGACTCTTTAAAATACACAACATGATATTTATCATTAGTGGCATTTAATACATTCACAGTGTTGTGCAACCATCACCATCATCTAGTTCCAGAATATTCTCATCACCTCAACAGGAAACCCCATATCCATTAAGCAGTCACTCCCACTCTTCCTTCACCCCAATCCCTGGCAATTACTAATCTACTTTCTGGCTCTATGGAGGATATTTCATATAAATGGAATTGTACAATATGTGGCCTTTGTGTCTGGCTTCCTTCACTCAGCACGTCTTCAAGGTTTATCCACGTAGCATGTATCAGTACTTCATTCCTTTTCATGGCTGAGTAATAGTCTATTGTTCAGATGTACCACATTTTGTTTTTCCATTCATTAGTTGATAGATGGAGTCCTGGTGGCGTAGTGGTTAAGAGCTTGGCTGCTAACCAAAAGGTCGGCAGTTCAAATCCACCAGCCACTCCTTGGAAACCCTATGGGGGCAGTTCTACTCTGTCCTGTATGGTCACTATGAGTCGGAACCAGCTTGACGGCACCTAACAACAGCAACAGTTGATAGACATTTGGGTTGTTTCCACCTTTTGGCTATTGTGAATAATGCTGCTATGGATATTTGTGTACAGGTTTTTGTTTGAACACCTGTTTAAAATTCTTTTCGGTATATATTCAGGAGTGGAATTTCTGGCTCATATGGTATTGCCATACCATTTCACTGGAGTATGTTTTATTGGTGTATATTTTACATATCATAAAATTTACCCATTTCTGGTATATAACTCAACTATTTCTAGTCACTTTACCTAGTGGTACAACTATTACCACCACTTAGTTTTAGAACATTTTCGTATCCCCAATAAGATCCCTTGTGCTCATTTACAGTTAACCCTCAATCCCACCCTCAGCTCCACCCAACCACTAATCTACTTTTTCTCTACAAATTTGCCTTTTCTAGGCATTTTATATAAGGAGCCCTGGTGGCACAGTGGTTAAGTGCTCGGCTGCTAACCAAAAGGTTGATGGTTTGAACCCACCAGCTGCTCTGTGGGAAGAAGTGGCAGTCTGCTTCTGTAAAGACTACAGCCTTGGAAACCCTGTGGGACAGTTCTACTCTGTCCTTTAGGGTCGCTACAGTCAGAACCGACTCGATAGCACACAACAACAGGCATTTCATAAGGGACTTCCGTGTTTCAGTGGTAGAATTCTCGCTTTCCGTGCAGGAGATTCAGGCTCAATTCCCAGCCAATGCCTCTCAGGTGCAGCCACCACCTGTCTGTCAGTGCAGGTTTACATGCTGCTGTGTTGCTGAACAGGTTTCGGCAGAGCTTCCAGACTAAGGCGGACTAGGAAGAAAGGCCTGGTGATCTACTTCTGAAAATCAGCCAATGAAAACCCACAATGATCTGATCCGCAGCAGATCATGGTGATGGTACAGGACTGGGCAGCACTTCAGTCCTGTGCACTCAAGGCTGTGATGAGTCGGGGCCGACTTGACGGCAGCTTACAACTACAAAAGGGATTTTATATAAATAGAATCCTACAACGCGCGGTGTCTTGTGCCGGGCTTCTTTCAGTTAGCATAATGTTTTTGAGGTTCCTCCCTGACACAGCGTATGTCAGTAGTTTGCTCCTTTTTATTACTGAATAGTATTCCAGGTAGTGTGTTCTTGAACTCAACCATTTCAACAACACCCTTCTGATTTCCCACCTTCCTGACCGGAAGCAGAGGAAACAGTTTCCCTGGTAGGTCGGTTCTATGGTATAGTTTTGAAAGTCTGTTCCGCACGTCCTTCTGAAATTTTACAAGCACTCGATTCCAAGAGTAATATTCAAAATAGTCAACAACTGGTACAAGACTGGCATTAACCAATCAGAATGGACAGATCCTGGCTCCACACACCCATCAGGCTGTGGCAGGGCAACGAGCTGAGTGTCAGCCCTGCTGTGCTAACACTTCTGTGGAAAGTTCCTAAAATACTGTCTGTGTTCTGTGCTGAAGCCTGATCATTTGCAGAAGAAAACTCCTCCTCCTTAGACGTAGCTTCAGACAACACTTTGTTTCAGTGTGGCGCCACATGCCCTCCTTCACTGCAGCTGTCACAGTTTGTAATCATATCTGTCTTAGGCTTGTTCCCCCAGCACCAGACCCCATGACAAGGCTTTGAGTACAAGCAGTTTTCTTGGAGGGTGATCCAGGAAGCACTGATCCGGGAAGGGAAAGAAGTCAAAGCTGAGTGCATTCGTGAGCAGGATATTGCTGTGGGCAGCTGAGGCCCATCCTGCTAGGGACCTTAGGGGGACGACAGGACACACCTCAGAGTTGTCCCATTCAGTGGCGTGAGGAAACTGCACGTTTGTCTTCCAATTCCCAACAGTCCAGGTTGAGGCTGCGTTGGGGATCTTAACTCGCTGGCATTTCCAGCTTTCTCTATGAGCCAACTTTGAGAAGACCTTTAGGTGAGGAGTCTCAGGAGCCATTGGCATGTACCACAATGGCGAACACTGAGGGGATGGGTTGAAGTACCAATAACTGTGTTTGCTTCAGTCTTCTTTGGAGATTTTTTTATTAATGGCTCTTCCTTCTCCAATTTCTGTGCTCTATGAGGGAAGGGACCACTCCTGTATCCCCAGCACCTAGGACAGTGCCTGGCACAGGGCAAGTGCTCAGTAGACATTTGTTGAACGCATGAGTGAAGGTGGAGCTGGGATTTGAGATCAGGCTCGCCTGATTCCTGGCCGAGAGGTGGGGCAAACTCAAATGTTTATAGGGTTCTATGCAGTTAATTTTCCACCTGTCTGTCTGTCATGCTGTGGTGGCTTGCATGTTGCTGTGATGCTGGAAGCTATGCCAACAGGTTCACCCACGGTGGACAGGTTTCAGTGGAGCTACCAGACTAAGACAAACTAGGAAAAAAGGTCTGGTGATCTACTTCTGAAAATTAGCCAAGGAAAATCTTATGGATCATAACAGAACATTGTCCAACTCACTTGCTTTGGGCACATCATCAGGAGGGATCAATTGCTGGAGGAAGACATCATGTTTGGTCCAGTAGAGGGCCAACAAGGGTGTGAGATACCCTCAGTGAGATGGACTGGCACAATAGCTGCAATGATGGCCTCAAACATGCCGGTGATCTTGAGAAAGATGAAGAACCAGGCAACGTTTCATTCCGTTGTACGTAGGGTTGACACGAAGCACAGTTGACCAATGGCAGCTCTATCTGTCTGTCTATCTATCTACCTACCTATCTATGTATCTATCAATCTATGCAGTTAATAAAAACCTGTGGAGCAGGGTCCCTGGATGGCCATAGACCTGATTACTTATATTGCAACCCAGAGTAACATCTGCCCAATTACACTGCCTTTTAAAACACCTCAGCAGACACCAAACAGCCATCTGTTGATTGTTCAACCTCTGCACTGCGCCACCAAGAACCTACTATGAGCTGGACCCTGTACAAGGCACTTTCTATCCACCACTTACACCCCAACTTTCTGGATGAGAAACACCTGGCTCAGAGAGGTGAAGCAACATGTCCAAGGCCATACATCTGGTGTGGATGGCACCACTGGCTTGACCCAGTTCTGTAAGACTCCAAGGCCAGGGATCTTTCCCCTGCACCCGCTGTGCCTCCGCTAAGGCAGATTCTGAAAGCTGGAGAACATTCCTTCAAGGAGCTGCTGCTCACGAATTCAGCGAAGCTGCCTGTCCTGCTTAGCTGTGAAACATCCCAATGTCACGACTTCCTCTGATAGGTTCTTTAATTAATTTTTTCTGCAAACCTTATTTTGATTAATTAAATCCAATCGGAGGGCCAGTGCGCTGACAGATCCAGTTCCTGCTCAGACCCTCTTGTGTGGCATGAGAACATGTGGGACTTCTTACCTGAAGGATGTCAACAATTAGCGCCCATTTTGATTGCCCGGGTATGAGCTGACTGGCTTGGAGAACATCAATTAGCTCAGCAGCTAAACTGTGCTGAGAGTTATGGGTTACCAAGGGGACCTGTGGTCAGTGCCAGGATTTAAGTGGCTCTTGTCTTTGGGGATCATCTTTCCTGAATCGTGGCCACGTTCTGGGCCTGGCAATTATCGGCAGGCTGATTAGGCCTTGTCCATTACAGACAGTGACTTCCTAATCGCCAGCTGCTGGGGAGGCGTGCTTCTCAGCACAGACGCAGGTACACCCCCTCTGTCCAACAGGCAGGAGGCTGGCTCACGCGTCTCAGGGCCCATGCTGGGCTCAGCCAGTTTCCCTTGGGAGGGGGCACAGGGTCTCAGGGCAGCCCCGGAGAGCATAGAGCCCCAGGCCATTCTCGGTAAGTTTAAAGTTATCTCTGATGCCCAGCCTAGAAAGAGAAAGGAGCTCCTATTAGTGAGGCTTGGTGGTGAAGTGGTTAAGAGCTCAGGCTGCTAACCAAAAGGTCAGCATTTTGAATCCACCAGCTGCTCCTTGGAAACCCCATGGGGCATTTCTACTCTGTCCTATAGGGTCACTATGAGTCAGAATTGACTCCATGGCACACAACAACACTCTTGCCAGACGCTGAGCCAATAATCACAACAGTCAGTATTTTGTTGTTGTTGTTAGCTGCCATCAAGCCGGCTCTGACTCCAGGTGACCCTGTTCACGACAGAACAAACGTTGCCCAGTCCTGTGCCATCTTCAGGATCGCTGGTAAGCTCGAGTCCATTGTTGCAACCACTGTGTAATCTGAGTGCCTTCTAACCTAGGGGGCACATCTTCCAGCACTATATCAGACAAGATTCTGTTGTGGTCCGTACGGTTTTCATTGGCTAATTTTCGGAAATAGGTTGCCAGGCCTTTCTTCCTAGTCTGTCTTAGTCTGGACATTCCACTGAAACTTGTTCACCATGGGTGACCCTCTAGTATTTGAAATACTGGTGGTGTAGCTTCCAGCATCACAGCAACACACAAGCCACCACAGTACAACAGACTGACAGACAGGTGATGGAGTCAGTATTTATTGAATGCTCAGTATGTGCCAAGCGCTGCTCTGATCACTCCGAGCCAAGTCATTCATCCATCTCTATTACTATTATTGATAGCATTTTACAAGTGAGGAAACTGAGGCACAGAGAGTTAGGTGACTCGCCAACACAGCTGAGATTTAAATCCAGGCAGTCTGGCTTCCGAGTAGAACACCCATAGAACACTGTAGAACACTGGCCCTCATGTTTTAACGTATGCCAGCGGTTCTCAAGGTTGCTGCGATGACTCCTAGGGGGCCCCTAAGACCCACTTAGGGGATCCAAGAGCTCTTGCCTTCTGTGTGAGGCCAGGTTTACTTCATATACTTTGACCAAAACACCAGATTAAATGCAGAAGCAGATAAGAGAATCCAGTAGCCTTCTATTAAGTCAGACATTTAAAAAAATTGCAAAAATGCTAATATATGCCACTCTTCTCACTATAGTATTTTTAATTTGGGGAAATACAGTTATTTTTCATATACTCGTATGTTACTTATGTTAACATATAATGTATTTAGTATTGTTATTTTAAAATAAATTAATAAATAAAAATGTAAAGTTCTTATGCTAACATATAATGTATTTATTAATGTTATTTTAAAATATACTAATAAATAAAAATTTAAAGTTCTCATTTTAATCTCTCATATACCAAAACCAAACCAAACCCATTGCCATCAAGTCAATTCTGACCCATAGCAATCCTATAGGACAGAGTAGAAATGCCCCATAGGGTTTCCAAAGAGTGGCTGGTGGATTTGAACTGCGAATCTTTTGGTTAGCAGCTGAGATCTTAACCACTATGCCACCAGGGTTCCAATTTCTCATATAGGAAATACCAACAGATATAGCCTACATAAATTAAACATGCAATAGAGAAAATTAAAAAGATTAGAGAAGAGCATAATGACAAATTTAACAGGCTGCAAGAATCCATAGAGAGACAGCAATCAGAAATCCAGAAGATTAACAATAAAATTTAGCAATTTTATTTAACAATAAAATTAGACAACACAGTAGAAAGTCATAGGAGCAGAACTGAGGCAATGGAAGTCAGAATTAGTGAGATTGAACATAAAGCACTGACACCAACTTATTTGAGGAAAAATCAGATGAAAGGATTAAAAAAATGAAGAAACCCTAAGAATTAACTGGGACCCTATCAAGAGGAATAACCTACGAGTGATTGGAATACCAGAACAGGGCAGATAACAGAAAATACAGAGAGAATTGTTGAAGATTTGTTGGCAGAAAACTTTCCTGATATCATGAAAGATGAGAAGATATCTATCCAAGATGCTCATTGAACCCCACACAAGGTAGATTCCAAAAGAAAGTCACCAAGACATATTATAATCAAACTTGCCAAAACCAAAGATAAAGCGAGAATTTTAAGAGTGGCTAGGGATAAACAAAAAGTCATCTACAAAGGAGAGTCAGTAAGGATAAGCACGGACTACTCAGCAGAAATCATGCAGGCAAGAAGGCAATGGGATGACATATATAAAGCCTTGGAGGAAAAAAACTGCCAGCCAAGAATTATATATTCAGCAAAACTGTCTCTCAAATATGATGGCAAAATCAGGGCATTTCCAGATAAACAGAAGTTTAGGGAATTTGCAAAAACCTAACCAAAATTACAAGAAATATAAAGGAAGTCCTCCGGTTAGAAAATCAATAACATCAGATAACCCAAGACTAGAACACAGGACAGAGCAACCAGATATCAATCCAGATAGGGAAGTCACAAAAGTAAATCAAAGCTAAAACACTGAAAATAGGGAAACAGATGTCAATATGTAAAAGATGACAACATGAAAACAAAAAAGATGGACTTAAAAAATATAGACATAGATTTTTCATATGGAGAGGAAGTCAAGGTGATATGAAGAAATAAAAGACTGGTATATACTTAGAAAAATAAGGGTAAATACTAAGGTAACCACAAAGGAAACTAACAATCCTACAAGTCAAAATAAAAAACTAGAAAAATATAAAGACTCAGCAAACACAAAATCGACAACAATGAAAAAGATGAAAAGACAATACATAAAGAAAAACTAATCTGCACAGAAAATTAAGTGGAACAAAGAAACTGTCAACAACACACAAAAAAAGACATCAAAATGACAGCACTAAACTCATATATATCAATAATTATGCTGAATGTAAATGGACTAAATGCACCAATAAAGAGACAGAGAGTGACAGATTGGATAAAAAAACGCGATCTGTCTATATGTTGCCTACAAGAGACACACCTTAGACTTAAAGACACAAACAAACTAAAACTCAAAGGATGGAAAAAAATATATCAAGCAAACCACACTCAAAAAAGAGGAGGAGTGGCAATATTAATCTCTGACAAAATAGACTTTTAAGTAAAATCCACTACAAAGGATAAGGAAGGACACTATGTAATGACTGAAGGGTCAATACACCAGGAGGACATAACCATAGTAAATATTTACGCACCCAACAACAGAGCTCCAAAAAACATAAAACAAACTCTAACAGCATTGAAAAGAGAGATAGACAGCTCCACAATAGTAGTAGGAGACTTCAACACACCACTTTCAGTGAAAGACAGAACACCCAGAAAGAAGTTCAACAAAGACACGGAAGATCTAAATGATACAATCAATCAACTTGATCTCATAGACATATACCGAACACTCCACCCAACAGCAGCCAAGTATACTTTCTCTTCCAACGCACATGGAACATTCTCCAGGATATAGCCTACATAATCAAAACATCTTTGGAGTGGTCTTTAAGAGTGTAAAGGGGTCCTGAGACTTAAAATGTTGAGAACCACTGATAGATGCTGTTATAGATTGAATTGTGTTTCCCGCAAAGATAGGTTGAAGTCCTAACCCCGGCACAGGTGACTGTGAACCTGTTTGGAGATAGAGATTTTCTTTTGTTATGCTAATAAGGTCATACCAGAGTAGGGTGGGTCCTAAATCTGATCACTTCTGGGTAGTGTCTTAGAAAAGGGAAAACAGACATGGAGAGTTACACTCAGGGGGAAGACACCTTGTGAGGATCTGTCTACAAGCCAAGGAACACCAAGAAATACATGGAGTTGCCAGAGGCTGAAAGAGACAAGGGAGGATCCTCCCCTAGAGCAGACAGAGCCTAGCCCTGCTGACACTCTGAATTCTGACTCCTAGCCTCCAAAACTGTGAGGCAATACATTTCTGTTCTTTAAAACCATCCACCTATCCTACACCAAATTCTGAGCTTCGCCTCCCCTGCCCAGCAAGTCCTTCCTGCTTAGCTATCAGTATCACTGCGTTCCTCCTTTCCCAAGGTCAGGGCAAAGTCAGGGCCCCTTGCCCCCACTTGTGGGTGCTGAACCTGTAACAAAAGGTACATCATTAGATCACAGTCTCTCTAGGCCCCTAGCCCTTCCTCTTATCTTGGCTTGGAGTTTACTCTGACCCTTCCCCTTTGCAGGGTATCTGTTTTTTCCCCTCTAATAAATTGCTGCACTTCTCACTGCAAAAACCAAAACAGAATGAACACCACTCACGTGTGGTATTTTTGTTAGGGCAGCCCTGAGAAACTAAGACATATACTATCACAAGAAGAGCTGAATCTCAGCATCTCTGTGCTCCAGGCATTGTTCTAAGCATTTTATTTGTATTTTGACTTATTTAATCTTCACACCAGGGAGTAACCGTTACAATCATCCCCCTGAGGAAAATGAGGCACGGATAGGTTAAGTCTCTTGCGCAGAGTCACACATCTGGGACCTGGCAGAGCCCAGCCACGAACGCCGACCTCTGGGCTCCAGAGTCTGAACTCTCAGCCCCAGTTCTACACCCCGTCTCCAGGCAGCATTACTCCCACTTACTGAGGTTTGGAAGTACCTGCACTGAGGTGAGGGCTTATCTGCTTTAACTGCATCCTTCTAAGTTCCCTTGATGAGGACATTTCTGCACAGAGAGAGTAGTGCTGTTTGAGGTCACATAGCCAGGAAGGGTGGGACACTTGCCGGTGGCCTCTTAATATACTCCAGTTCTTAACCTTCCCACCACCCTGTGAGGTGGGCACGGTTACACTCATTTTAGAGATGAAGAAATTGAGGCCCAGGGAAGTCAATTCCTCAATTGTTTGGGCTGGGAGCTCTGAGAGTCAAGAGGCTGTGTCTGTCCTGTTCACTGTTGTATTCTTAACACCTAGCTCAGACCTTGGTCCAGATAAAATGCTCTACCAATGTTTGTTGAACGAATGAACATCTGTTTGGTGAGTCTTACTCCTTCCCAGATCCAGAGTTTGCCTAAAGGAGTAAACAGTAGGAGGAAAGGGCACTGCCTGGTTTCCTTGGTTGTGGGTAAAAAAGGGTGGTGGATGTCCTGCCCGTTATTTGTGTGTGTGTGTGTGTATAAGTGGACATCTGCCCAGTTTGCCTGTCAGCACCTTAATTTTCCCCTGGGGATGGGCCTCTTCCCAACTCTTGGTTGTCTGGTATGGGTTGCGGTTAGGGGGAGGGTCCTTACTCCCCAGCTCTGGAGCTGGATCTAGGCCTGACCAATTTTTGCTTAAGTCAGTCTGAGTTTCTTTCAAATGTAACAGAACAAGTTCTGACCAATACAGTCTATAAACATCAGGTTAATTTTAACATGTTTTCGAGTAAAAAAACAAAACAAAACCATTGCCATTGAGTCAATTCCAACTCATAGTGACTCTATAGGACAGATTAGTATTGTCCCATAGGGTTTCCAAGGAGTGGCTGGTGGATATGAACTGTGAACCTTTTGGTTAGCAGCCAAGCTCTTAACCACTGCACCACCAGGGCTCCTGTTTTCGAGTGGGAAGTCCTAATTCCTTTCCCCACCCCACCTCCTGACATTACCTCCTTGGGTTATTGCCCAGGTTAGAGATGTATGTAGGGAGGGCTCTAGTCACTGCATAGTAGAATTTCTCTGTCACCTTCTCCTCCAGAAGCATAATTACTCTTGTCAACAACAAACATTTATTAAGCTCCCGCTGTGTGCAGGGCTCTGCTCTATCCCTGGCTTATTGTTTGGCTTTGGGGATATTCTCTGCTTGCCTCCCCCACACCAGCCAAGACCCATTCTCTGCCCTACTGTGTTTTCGGGGGACTGGTCTCTATACCCTGTCCCATGTGGGCTCCTTAGTCTTCTAGATTCTGGTGTGGTTGAGGAGATCAGAGGGTGGGAGGTGAGGGAGGCTGGGGTACATCTTCTGCTGCAGTCTGGCTTCATTCTTCCTCCCACGGCCACAGATGCAGTTGGGCAACCCTCCCCTACAGCCTTGACTCTCTCTGGGTTCTGACAACACTACCTTCTCCCCTGCCCCTGCTCAGGGTGGTAACGGCTCCCCACTGTTAGTAGCCTCTGGGTGCTGCACTGTCTTGTGTGTTTTTCTTAACCCCGCCCTGCCCAGGATAAAAAGTCCCTTCATTAAGCTCTCTTCGGGTACCCCTTTCAGTGGGCGTCTATTTCCTGCAAAGACCCTAATGGACGCAGCCCTACTAGGAATCATCATAAGAGTATCATAGTGAAGGCAGAGGCCAGTCTATCTTGTAGAATTGTTAATGACCTCCTATGTCCATTAATACCAAGAGAAAATAATAATAATGCCAATATTATTATTTTTTATTATTGCAGCTGCATTTGCTGAGCGCTCACTATGTGCTAGGCACTGAGCTAAGAATCTCACATTTGTTATTGTATTTAATCCCCGCAATGGCTTTATCAGGTATACATTATTATTATTTCTGTTTGCTAGATGAGGAAACTGACGTTCAGAGAAGGAAAAACACTTACTTAAGATCTCACAGCTAGTGAGTTGCTAGGCCAGGATTTAAACCCAGTTCTGTGAGACTCCAAAGCCCAGGTTCTTAACCCTCACAGTATAGGTTGTGTGGCTAAGTCCAGAATCTAGTTTCTGTTTGAGATTTGAATCGTGTCTCTGTCTTGCCCTTCTACAGCCTCCGCGTCTCACTAGGTATTCCTTCTCAATAGAGTCTCCTTTCTTCTCCACAGCACCAGCTCCTGCCCCTGTGAGAGTCTCTCAAACCCAAGCCCAGGGCAACCTCTGGGAGGAGAGAGGCCTCTTTCTCACCTCCCCTTTGCTCCTCTTGCAGCCCCAGCTGTGAACCAGGCAGAGGGCATGGCTTGCCTTCTTATTGGGGCTCAGCCTTCTGTCTAAGGAGAGAGCAGTGCCTTAATACTAACCACAGTAATAGTAATAACCTATAGCTCTTAATCACCCCCAATGCACATAATACGCATCATCTCATTTCATCCTCACTAATAGCTCTGTGGGGCAGTGGTGGTTCAGTGGTAGAATTTTCCCCTTCCACATGGGAGACCTGGGTTCAATTCCCGGCCAATGCACCTCATGCTCAGCCACCACCCCTCTGTCAGTGGAGGCTTGTGTGTTGCTGTGATGCTGAACAGTTTTCAGTGGAGCTTCCAGACTGAGACAGACTAGGAAGAAAGACCTGGTGATCTACTTCTGACAATCACCCAGTGAAAACCCTATGGATCATAATGGTCCAATCCACAACTGATTATGGGGATGAAGCAGGACCCAGTAGCATTTTGTTCCGTTGTGCATGGGGTCACCATGAGTCAAGGGCCAACTTAATGGCAGCTAACAAAAACAACAGCTCTGTAATGTAGGTACTACAGTTATCCCATTTTACAGATGAGAAAACTGAGGCTCAGAGATGTTAATTGACCAAAGTCAGACAAGTAACCCATGGAAGACTCATGACTCTGGTCTTCCTGACCCATGTACTTAACTTCTGAGAGATTCAACCACTGTGTAGTCACATGATCCTAATGAGTCACAGCCAGGGAGAAACTCCTAGAGGTGTAGTCTGCAAGAACAGGCTGCTTCTCTTGATGTGGACATGTGGTCTTTGGCGAGTGTGAGATTTTCTAAGTGGTTTTGTTTGTGGGGAGGGTGTCAGGTACTGGGGCTAATAATATCAGTGGTAATGACTCTCAAGCTCTTTTTGTAAGACAGCCTGGATGCTTCTCTCCGCCAGAGCTTGGGCCGCTCTGTTTCCGTGTAACCCAGGAAGTCCTGTTGATTCTATGTTTTACGTATCTTGGGAGATTTCTGGTTGAAGATGGCTAATTGATCACACATGGTTAGTTCCTTTTCCTCCTGAATGAACAATAAAAGATGATCTAAGCATTTCAAGAAAACTTACAACTTAAACAAGAGAGACAAAGAACACAGAGAAAAGTGACCCCAGTGGAGAGATAATTTTAAAAACAGAAAAAAAATGTTTGAAAAAGAAAAAGAAGAAGAAAGAGAGAAAACATATTCTAATCAGTATCCTCAGAAAGACAAGATAAATATATGGTATTCATTAAACTAGTAAGATGATAAAGAAGTGGAGCAGTCAGGGAACAAGAAGAAACTCTTGGAAATTAAAAATATGATTGCCAAACATTGTAGTAATCCTTTTTTTTTTCCCCATCCCTGCTGCCCAGCCCTTAATCTAGGGCTGCTTTTCTGGTCTATTGTTGCTGTTTCCTCATAGTTGCCCCTGACTTCTGAATAGTTTCCATTTTGGCCACTGGAGTGATCTTTTTAAAATGGGACTTCATAATATCTCTCCTGCTTAAAACCCCTTGGTGGTCCCTCATTTCCTTCATGATAAAGATGTTTGATGCTCTGAATCTGTGGCAGACATTTCCCCCATTTCTTCCTGGTTTTTTTCCTATATCAAGCAGCCAAGCATCTCAGAAGAGGTGAACCTTGATTGGTATAAGCCAATCACAGTAATTACATTCTCTTGCTAGGGATTTGTTTAGGGGTGTTCCTGTCACTCAGTGAAATATAATGGGATGTCAGTGGGGGGCTTTGGGGAAAGGTTTCCTTCCTGATAAAGCACAGACACCATGGGAAAACATAATCTCTCTTCTTCTGCTTGATGTCATCATGTTCTGAAGTAGTGCCTGGAACTCTGGCAGCCCTTTTGTGACCATGAGGGCACAAGCCAAGGATGGAAGCCAACCCACTGGGGATGGCAGAGCAGAAAGATAGATACACCTGGGTCTTTGACAATGTTGTTGAGCTACACAGAATTAACCAACCCTAGAGCCACCCCACCTCTGGACATCTTGTTATGTGGGATAATAAAATTTACTTATTGTTTAAACCACTTCTACTTGGGGTTTTTGTTACCCGGAGCCAAACGCATCCTAACTGTTGTAAAACCTGACATTATCAGCCTGGTCATCAGCCACCTCCCAGCTCCTTGTGCTCCCCGTCCTTTGCTGTCACTTCCTTAGCTGTTCACTGTCGTCAAATATGCCATACTCTTTCTGCCCCTACATCTTCGCCACATCATTCTGTCTGCCAGGAATACCCTTGCCCACTCGTTCTTTAATACCCAGTGACTCAGTAGCCTCTGGGATATCTCTCCCAACACCCTTGTCTGGGTTATGTGACCCTCCTCTATGCTTCCAGCTCTCCCATCATAGCACTGATGGATCCATCACCAGGGAGTGTGTCTGTCTCTCCACTCGCCACTGTGAGATTTCTGAGGGCGGGGATTATGTCCCTAGCACTCAGGAAGGATGCTACGGTCCCTTTGTGGGTTTATTGTGTCTTGGAATTGCCTGCAAAGTTATGCTTGTGTATATGTGTATGTGTGATAGAGTGAGCTGGTTAAAAGCTCAGGCTTTGGATTCAGACAGACTCAGGTCTGAGTCCGGGCTCAACTACTCACTAGCTCTGTGGCCTCCAGCAAGTAACAACCTCTCTGTGTGTCAGTCTCCTCGCCTGCAAAATGGAGATGTTAAAACCCACTGTGCCAGGCTGTAGCGAAGACTAAATGAGATAATGTGTGTGAACCATTCAACTCGGTGCCTGGCACATAGTAAATTATTCATAAATGCAAGATCTTGGGATTATTACTTTATTAGTTTACATTTAGTTTTTGTTGCGGGGAAGGGTTTACAGCTCTCATCAAATTCTCGAAGGGGTCTATGATCCAGAAAGTTTAAGAACCACTTGGCTGCTAACCAAAAGGTCGGCAGTTTGAACCCACCAGCCGCTCTGTGGGGAAAAGATGAGGCACTCTGCTTCTGTAAGGATTTACAGACTTGGAAGCCCTATGGGGCAGTTCTACTGTATCCTATAGGGTTGCTATGAGTTGGAATCAACTCCACGGCAACGAGTTTAGTTTTTTTGGAGGCCTGCCAGAAGGTGCCCCGGTGATACAACGGTTAAGTGCTCGGTTGGTGGTTTGAACCCACCAGTGGGTCCATGGGGGAAAAGACTCGTCGATCTGCTCCCATAAAGATTTTAGCCTAGGAAACCCTATGGGACAGTTCTATTCTGTCACATGGGGTCGCTATGAGTCGAAATCTACTCGATGGCACCTAATAACAGGTCTGCCAGGCAGGATGAGGATACTATGATAACTTTTCAAATCTCTCCTTTGTGAAGTCCGTGTAAGAGCCCTCTCTGCGGGGTCAGCGTGCCTGCTGCCCTATCTTGCTAGCGATAGTGATGAATACCCCTTTCACCACCACCCCTCAAGGCTTTGGTCTCTGTGACACAAAATGGTCCTTCTCCCCTCCCAGTCTGCTCCAAATGCCTCATTAGTGCCTGCTGAGAGCCGAGTGAGCAAGTGGGGCTGCTGTCGCCTCTGCTGAACGCCCCTCATTAGAAAAGAGGGAAGCAGCAGTTCTGACAGGGGGGAAAGGCAGGGGCTGCCACCCCTTTGTGTCTGGGCCTGGTGACTCAGGAACATTGTACTTCTGAGGACACTGCTGTCAGCACAAAGTGGCGGCAGAGCCCGGGCCCCTCTGGGCTGGCACAGCCCCCCACCACCCCGCTCTGCCCCCATGATTCCTCAGCCCCAGGTCCCAGGCCTTTCCTGAGCTGCCACAGCACCAGCATTAAAGCTGCATCTGTAATAAACTGACCCTTTACTTACTGGTCCTCCTGGGGGGCCAAGAGAGGATGGACAGTGACCCCTGTTTTATGGATCAGGGCACTGAGGCCCAGAAAGGTCGCTCGGTGAGTTGGGGCAGAGCCAGGACTAGAGCCCGGGTCTCCCTGCTCCAAACCTTTGCATGGGTTTGGAGAGGTCGAGCCATGGAGTCGGGAGAGTCATTTCTCCTCTCTGTACCCCAGTTTTCTCATCCGTAAGATGGGGATAAATAATCATATCTGAATTCCCCATGCACCCCCATCCCCTCCGCCTTGCAGAGAATTCTGAAAGTCAACCATGATCATGTCACTCTCCTGCTCATATCCCTTGGCCACGCTCCCCAGCCCTCAGGATTAAGGCCCAGTTCCTTAGCCTGGCACTCAAGGCCCTCTGTGATCTGGATGCTGCCCATTGCCCCCATCTCAGCTCCCACCACCCACCCCATCCAGGCAGCCTGTACAGAGCAAACTATTTCTCTTCTCAGCTAACACAGTACTGCTACCTTTGCCTGGAATTCTTCCTGACTCTCTTTTTCACCTGGATAACCCCAGCTTTAAACTCAACTCATGCACCTCCTCCTCCAGGAAGCCTTCCAGGACACCACCACCCCCGCCACATTGCATCAGGCACTTCCTCTGGGCTGTAGCGAACCTGGCCCCAGGATCCTAGGGACAGAGAGAGCCTTGATGGTTCATCTAGAGCAAAACCAGAAACCAAACTAATTGCCGTCGAGTCGATTCCGACTCACACTGACCCTATAGGACAGAGTAGAACTACCCTATAGAGTTTCCAAGGCTGCAAATTTTATGGGGAGCCCTGGTGGTGCAGTGGTTAAGAGCTATGACTGCTAATCAGAAGGTCAGCAGTTTGAATCCACCAGCTGCTCCTTGGAAACCCTATGGGCCAGTTCTACTCTGTCATTAGGGTCACTATAAGTCGGAATCGACCCGATGGCAACGGGTAATCTATTTTTTTCTTTTATTGTGCTTTAAGTGAAAGTTTAAAATTCAAGTCAGTTTCTCATACAAAAATTTATACACACATTGCTATGTGACCCTAGTTGCTATTCCTATACTCTGACAGCACACTCCTCCTTTTGCCCCGGATTTCCTGCAAAGGGTAATCTTTATGGAAGCAGACTGCCATATCTTTCTCCCATGGAGTGGCTAGTGGGTTTGAACTGCTAACCTTTCGGTTAGCATCCAAGCGCTTAACCAATGTGCCCCCAGGGATTCTTTCATCTAGAGCAGTGCCTCTCAAAGTGTGGTCTAACATTATCTGGAAATGCATGAGAAACGCAAATTCTTGGGCCCCACCCCAGACCAACTGAATTAGAAGCTCTGTGAAGGGGGGCCAGCAATCTGTGTTGTAACAGACCCTCTAGGGGATTCTGATGCTGGCTCAAGTTAGATGACCACTGGTCTAATCCAGTCTTCTGAAACCATGCCAGGTTTCTGCATTTGAAGGGGCCCGTTAAACCAACTGCCACGTGCTCCCAGCTCCAGCACCTGCTGCAGGAAGGCTGCTGAGCTGTTGGCTTCCCTGGGTCCCTCCACCCCTCCTTCCAGGAGCCTCTAGCTAATGGAGTTGTTACAGAAAAGACTTTCCCCCAGCACATCCCCTTCTCCCACTTCCTGGAGACACACTGACAATTTCAAATTGTAACTTTCTTTTATTGGCAAAGGAGAAATTTCGGCACCTGTCTCATTTATTTCTCATCAGCCTCTCTTCTGTCCCAATCCTTCCGGGTTGGGGCCTGCTGGGTTTAAGAATCAAGACGCCGGTCATCTGCCTCTTCAGGAAAATCTTGTAAGTGTCATGTGGCTCCTCTCAGAAACACTAAATGTTGTCTGGAAAAATACATCTTTACTCTGCTTTTCCTGCCCAGCACCCCACAAGTGTGGCTCAGAAAGTTATCATTTCAGTAGCGCAAATGTTTTCTGAACCAGTTTCTCTTCCTGTTAGAAGAGTCCAGTTTCCCTCAATCTCTCTCCTTTCACTTCTGGTAGCCACTAATCTTTCATACTAGGAAGTTCTTCTTGGTGTCTAATCTAATTCCTTCTTGCTCTCACTGACACCAAACCAGCCTGTGATATATAGAGAACAAACATATTTTCATATCTGTTTTACAGCTCTGGAAACTAGCAGAGGACCAGGCACACATTAAAAAAAAATCAAAACCAAATCCACTCTGCTGAGTCTATTCCAACTCATAGCAACCCCTTAGGACAGAGAAGACCTGCCCCATAGGGTTTCCAAGGCTATAATCTTTATGGAAGCAGACTGCCACATCTTTCTCCTGCGGAGCGGCTGGTGAGTTCGAACCAAAACCTTTTGGTTAGCAGACAAGCACTTAACCACTGTGCCACCAGGGCTCCTTAAATGATGATATTAATAATAATAATAAAGTTTGACAATTGAAAATGAGCATTTACTCCAAGGATTATGTTAAGTGTCTCAGGTATATTCAAATACCCAACAACCTCATGAGGTAAATACTATTTTACCCGCATTTTACAGATGAGGAAACTGAGGCTGAGAGAGATTGAGTAATTTGCTTAAAGTCACACAACAATTATGTGACAGGACCAGGATTTGAACCCAGGAATTGAACTAGTTGTATAGTTGGGGGCTCACTTTCTGAGGCCGACAACTGTCGCAGGAAGCTTCTAGCTCCTGGAGACTCAGTGAATGGAGGCAAGGCATGAGACAGAGACAAATGAGCCCCCGTTTAATTGTCCTCTCATGAAAGGCTCCTCAAGATCGCGGGGAAGGAGGAGGAGGAAGCCGTCAGGAGTGAAGTGCAGTGGAAGAGATGTTGGCGTCAAAGACAACAAGTGCCATCAGGTGTGTGAGTAAGAGGCCCCTTTTCCCCTCACCGGGCGGGGGCTCCTATCAGACCAAGGCTTCAAAACCAACGACAAGCCAGCAAGAGACGGCGCTCGCCTCCTTAGGCTGCCAAAACACTCGTTTGTTGATTTAAAATGCCTCTTTCTTTTTTTATCCCTTAAGCCTATCATCATTTTTAGTATCTTAAATTGACTCAAGTAATAAGTAATACATTAGCATTTAAAATTCATATAATATACAAATATGCGGAGCCAAAATTGTCTCCTTTCTTGACTTCCTACTTGCCCAGTATCCCTCTGAAGAGGTAGCCACAGTTAACAATTTGGAGTTGGTTAGCTGGGCTCTCTAGAAAACAGAGGCAAGGATTGATGTGTGGGTGCTTCATTTGGGAGGTGCAAGCCCAGGGCACTGCCAGCGAGGACCAAGGGAACTAGGGAAGGGACTAGGGGAGGCAATGTGAAGGGAGGTGTTATCACACTGGCCATTGCTTCGTGATGATCCTCAAAGAGACACGGCAGCCTGCTCCAGAGGTGTGTTCACTTACACACACAACTTCTCCGTATGGGCTGCAAAGGAATTCTTGCCTCAGATTGTTGTGTGCCGTTGAGTCGATTCTGACTCATAGTGACCTTATATGACACAGCAGAACTGCCCCATAGGGTTTCCTAGGCTGTAATCTTTATGGGAGCAGATCGCCAAGACTTTTCTCCAGTGGAGCAGCTGGTGGGTTTGAAACATCAATCTTTCTGTTGGCAGCCAAGCATTTAACCATTGTGCCACCAGGGCACCTTTGCCTCAGAGTAGTCCATGAGAAAATGGAAGGAGGGGATATTTATCCACCTGGCTCCCTCCTGGCTCCTGTATCCTACTGGTCAATGGAGCTCCGTGGAGCATTATTAATTCCCTTCTGAATTAATTAGTTCTACTTCTGGCATCATTCAGTCATTTTTAGGACTCCCAGGTCTCCTAAGTCTCAGATGCTGTGATGTCTCAAGTATGGAAGTAGGGGGAGGGGGAACCAGAGACTCTGAGCAAGAGGCTGGTAGGCCCAACTGCACTGTGGGAAGAAGGGTCCAGCACTCCCAGGGTCAGAGGCTGGTGATCCCCAGCAGCAACAATGACCCCTGCTTGCTGTGACTTTAATGCCCCAGCTCCTACTGCTATTCCCCTTCACCCACTCCACTCACATGACTTCCTTGCTGTTCCTGGAACACTCCAAGCAACAGGGGCCAGGGCTGTAAGCTTCCAGATCTTTTCCTATGCTTATGAATACATTCACATGAGCATATACTCACCCATCTTGTTTCACATTTTTTTACATCAATGCGTTGTCCCTCTACTGTACTTATTGTCTGAGACTTTAAATATCACAATATGTCTTGGAGCTTTCTTCTTGTCAGTCTTTATAGATCTCCCCTGTTTTTTTGTTTGTTTCTTTGAACAGTTTTATTGAGATAATTAACACACCATACAATCTATCCATTTAAAGTGTACAATTCAGTGGTTTTTGGTATATTCACAGAGTTGTGCAGCCATTGCCACAATCAATTTTAGAACATTTTCATCACCCCAAAAGAAATTCCTTACCCATAAGCAGTTAATCCCCAATATCCAAACCCTAGGCAACCACTAAGCTACTTTCTGTTTCTATAAATTTGCCTATTCTGGACATTTCATACAAATGGAATCATACAATATGTGGTCTTATGTGACTAACTTCTTTCAACTGGTGTGTGTTGTTTCAAGCCACTAAATTTATGGTGATACGTTACACAGCATAGAAAATGAATACACTAACACACACTCACAGCAGTCTACTTCTGATATTTATTTTTCAGTTGCTCCCCTTCCCTTCTCATCAGGGTTATAATAAACTCCTTATCCATTGTTATAGACTGAATTGTGTCCCCCCAAAAATATGTGTCAACTTGACTAAGCCATGATTCCCAGTATTGTGTGGTTGTCCTCCATTTTGTGATCTGATAATCCTATGTGTTATAAATCCTAACCTCTTATGATGTTAATGAGGCAGGATTAGAAGCAGTTATATTAGTGAGGCAGGACACAATCTACAGGATTAGGTTGTATCTTGAGTCAGTCTCTTTTGAGATATAAAAGAGAGAAGCAAGAAGAGAGTAGAGGGACATCATTACCGCCTAGTAAGAAGAGCCAGGAGCAGACTGAGTCATTTGGACCTGGGGTCCCTGCACTGAGAAGCTCCTAGACCAGGGGAAGATTGATGACAAGGACCTTCCCCCAGAGCCAATAGAGACAGAAAGCCTTCCCCTGGAGCTGGCGCCCTGAATTTGGACTTCTAGCCTCCTAGACTGTGAGAGAATAAATTTCTGTTTGCTAAAGCCATCCACTTGTTATAGCAGCACTAGATAACTAAGAGATCCGTTGTGTCCAGATGAGAGATGCTCATTTATCAGAACCAGGATTCACATAACATGTCAGAGTCCAATGAGAAGGGAAGCAGAGTTCATCTCCATATTATGGAACTTTGTTCCCTTTGGGAAAGTGCTCTAGAGATTGGGTTGTGGCTGTGATCCTAGGATATTTGGTTTGTTTCCCCAAGGGCAAATAGGATGTTAATTGCGTTGTTCAAATCTTCTATAAGTAGCTTTATGTCTGCTTCCTTATTCTTTTTTAACCACTGCAATGACTGGATGTATGGGTGTGTTGTAATTCATTTAAGGAATTCCCTGCTAATGGATATTTAGGTTATTTTCAGTACTTCCCAATTACAGACAATGCCATAATGAACAATCTTGCTTCTGTCTTTATGCAGATGTGAGTTTCTGTGTGATGGAACACACAGAAGTGGAATTGCTGGGACAAAGGGCATGGGCAGTTAAAATTTTGATAAATACTGCCAAATTGCTCTACAAAAGGCTATACTCAATTTGCACTCCCACTCATGGTGCATGAGACTTGGGAATACTCATTTCTTCACTCCATTTCCAACACTGGATATTATCAGTCTTAAATAATTTTTACATTCACCTATTTCTAACACACACTCTACTTGATTCCAAAAATGGTTTGAGGCAACTTCTACTCAAAGACATGTGAGGGAAGCATTCTAGAATTGTGATTAAATTGTGTGAACTCTAGAGTCAGACTACTTGCTTTCAAATCCCAGCAACAACACTTAAAGACTATGTGACCTTGGGCAAGTTTCTTAACCTCTCTGTACCTTGGTTGCTTTGTGGTAGAGTGAGGGTTGTGGTGCATGGCGGCTGTTAAAACGCACCCCTCAGATTTCCAAGGATGGGCAGTAGAATTGACTGATCCAGCTGCTGTGCCCTGTGTGAGGCACCACGTTTGCACTGAGACCAGGATCTCAGAGGCTGCTCCCAGCCAGTGACTGAGCGTGGCAGGGGTACTAGTGCAGGCCCCTTCCTGTGAGAAAGTACTCCCCAGGGCCTTGCTGAAACCTTCTTAGACCTGTGCTGCAATTTAAGACTTTTCTACGTGTACAGATTTCTCCTGCTACCTGAAAGTAGAGCATTCCTATGAAATCTTTCCTAAGCCAAAACAGTATAAAGCAAAGAAGCAATTACCATCAATTTATATGGGAAAATTTTTTGAGTGTTCCCAGACCCAAAAAATAACCTACCAAATCATACAAAATAACATAAAACCTAAAATAACACTAACATACAGTAAAAGTAGGAAAGATATGATAAATACACAGCCTATATAAAGTAGAAATAATGTATGTACAGTGTAGTAAAACGTCCAGTTTTATGCCAAGCGTAACAAACACCCTTATGAGCTCTCTTAGGCTTTTCTGATACTTAGGACACATCTTGCTAACAGCTGCACAAATGAGATAAAGCACAGATACTCACAGACACAGTTGAAAGCTAGGCAGCTTGTGCTGAGATGCTGAGTGTAGTTCCTGGGGAAGGAGCCTGGCGAAGGGTGGGGGCGGGGGAGGGGGAGGGGCTGTCTCTTTAAGGGCTCACTGCAAAACAAGCGCTGAACGCTATTTCCCCTTTTCTCATAAAAGCAAACATCCTCGTTAGATTTCTTTCCATTAGCGAAAACAGGTACCAACGTAGGTCTTTCCTGAAAGCAAAGCGCGTAAAGCGAACTTTCCAAAAGCAGGGGATACCTGTATTCATTTCCTATTGCTGCCATAGCAAATTACCACAAACTTGTTGTTACAGTTGCCATCAAGTCGATCCCAACTCATGGCGACCCCATGTGTGTAGAGTAGAACTGCTCCATAGGGTTTTCAAGGCTGTGAACTTTTGGAAGCAGATCGCCAGGCCTGTCTTCTGAGGTGCCTCTGGGTGGGTTTGAACCGTCATCTCTTCATCTAGTAGTCAAGTGCTTAACTGTTTGCATCACCCAGGGACTCCACAAACTTCTAAAAAACCCAAACCTGTCGTCATCAAGTCAATTCTGACTCATAGCCACCCTATAGGACAGAGTAGAACTGCCCCATAGGGTTTTCAAGGAGCAGCTAATAGATTCGAACTGCCAACCTTTTGGTTAACAGCCATAGCTCTTAATCACTGCACCACCAGGGCTCCCCACAAACTTAGCGGTAGATTTATTCTCTTACTGTTATGAAGATCAGAAGTCTGAAATCAGCTTCACTGGGATAAAGCCAAGGTGTCAGCAGAGCTAGTTCCTTCCAGAGGCTCTAGGGGAGAATCATTTCCTTGCCTTTTCTAGCTTCTGGTGGTTGCCCACATTCCTCGGCTCGTAATTCCTCCCATGATGGCTCCAGCCTCTTGCTCCCATCATCACATCTTTACTTCCTTCTTTGACTTTCGTGCTTCCCTTTTATAAGGACCCTTATTAATTCAGGATAATCTCCCCATCTGAAAATCGTTAACTTAATCACACCTGCAAAGGCCCTCTTGCCATATAAAACAACACTCAGAGGTTCCAAGGATTGGGACATGGATAACCTTGGGGGAAGGGGGTGGCATTATTCAGCCTACCACACCACCCAAACTTCTGTTTTTCCCTCTCCTTCCCACAGGAGTCAGACCTGCATCGGGGGGCTGATGTCTCCCCGAGTGGCCTCTAGTTTAGGATTACCAGATAAAATACAGGACACCCCGTTAAATTTCAATGTCACATAAACAACAAATAAATTTTCAATATACGTACGCATGGAACATATTGCATGGAGCATACTTATATTCATTGTTTATCTGACATTCAAACTTAACCAGGCGTCCTGTATTTTTATTTGCTAAATCTGGCAACCCTCCTCTAGCTCCTTCCCATTTCCCCTCAATGGTATTTCCTTCAGTAACTCTCTCGCACGTCTAAGCCTGCATTGGTGTCTGCTTCTCAGAGGACACAAACTAACACATGGCGAGAATTAAATGAGCGAGCACACAGAGAGGTCACACAGCAGCGTCTGGTCCCCGGGAAGTAAATGTTTGCTCCTAACACGTAGGCACAGCTGAGTATTACAAGCTGACGTGGGAGTCTAGACCAGCTGACTCCCTCGCCTGCACTGTCCCCTGCACACTTAGCAGGTACTCAAAAAACATTTCATGAGACATGTGCGTACTTGCCTGCATATTTATAGACTGTTTCTGGAAAGACGCCGAGAATTGGTATGAGCGTTTGCTCTGGAGAGGGGCCTGGGGGAAAAGTGTAAAAGGGAGACTCGTTCTTCACTAAATGCCCTGACACACCTTTTGAATTTGTGCCATAGCAATGATATTACCTATGACAAAAACTCAACGATTTTAAACGTTTGTTGAATCGAACTACATTCACTGCAGTTTTTGTGTCTTTGAGGCCCAAAGAGTGTGGGAGGGCTGAGTCAGAGCCCACTTTCTTGCTTGCAGCCTCCCAGTGCTCTGAGAGGCCCTGACTTGAAGGTGGCAAGGGCCCCGCCATCTTCTACACTACCAAAAGTACTTTTGAAAAGCCAAGTTCTTGCGTCAGTGCCAAACAATGATTTGATGCTGGATGACCCTGAGGACCTCCCCATCCATCCCACTGTAGTGCTCCCAACTCACTTCTGTTCTCTGGGAGGCAAGGGGAAGTACCTCTCACCTTCTCACACATCCCGCCCTCCTGCAAAAGAGGAAGAGTGGAAATCACAGAGGCTCAGCATTCAAAGAACCTTAAAGGTCAGCTGTTGTTTTTAGTTGCCGTCAAGTCAGCTGTAACTCGTGGAGACCTTATATACAACAGAAGGAAACGTTGTCTGGTCCTGCACCAGCTTCATGATCATTGGGATGCTTGAGTCCATAGTTGACCTGGGGGCTCCTCTTCCAGCACTCTATCAGACACTTTTCTGTTGCAATCCACAAAGTTTGCATTGGCTAATTTTCGGAAGCAGATTGTCAGATGTTTCTTCCTAGTCCGTCTTGGTCTGGAAGCTCCGCTGAAACCTGTCTGCCATGTATGTCCTCCAGCATCATAACAGCAAGTAAGCCACTACAGTACAACAGACTGAAAGATGGGTGGTAGAAAGGCCAGCTAGAGAAGGAAAACCCTCCCAACCTCCCTGGCACAGGTCTTCTCAGTCTATGCTTGCACACCTCCAGGGACGGGGACTTCCCTCCCCTGGAACAGCCTTCTGAACCAGCCCAGCTCTGCCTAGAAGAAAGCATTTGCTCTCTCTGAGCTCAGACTGGTGCCTTGTGATGTCCCTGTGGGTCCTTGCTCTGCCCTCTGGGCTCCCATACCATATTCTCCCTACAGAGGAGCCCCCAGGATGCCTTTTCCAGTTCCTCATGGGCTGGGGCCCTCGGTAGCCTCCTACTTGCCCTGGGCATGCTCAGCCCAGCTCTCTTGTAGGCCTAGCACTTAGGGGTGGGGTGGAGAGCCAATAAGTCTTCAGAAAGTGCCTCCCTGGGCTGGAAATCAGAGAAAAGGGAGGTGGTTGCTGGCCATGCTTCCCCTGACCGAGGCCTAAGAAAGCCTAGGTGTCCCACACAGAGAGCAACAAGTCTCAGGTGACCAGAGTGCCAGGTGACCCCACCCCAATTCTTTGCCTCTCCTACCTGGCAGGGCTGGGCAGTATCAGCCATGTTAGATCACTGGCATTGGCATTTGAACCTTGGACACTCCTTCTGTTGGCCCTGTCTTTCTCTTTAAAAGGTGATCTATTTCTAAAAAAAAAAAAAAAAAAATCCAAAAGTCAAAACCTACAAAAATCATCCCTCCATGTCAGTCCCCTGGTTCTTCTCCCCAGAGTTAGCTACTTTTACTAATGTCTTGTGTATTCTTATAGAGATATTCTAAGCATTTACAGCATATATGTGTTGTGCTTGACCACGGAGATATTCCCCCGCCCCTCCTTTGTGCACTGACACAAATAGTCTGCACTTGACTACTAATCTAAAGGTTGGCAGTTCGAACCCATTCAAGAAGCATCACAGAGGAAAGGTATGGCAATCTGCTTCTATAAAGATTACAGCCAAGAAAACCCTATGGAGCTCAATTCTACTTTGTAACACATGGGGTCACCATGAGTTGGAATCTACTCGATGGCAATGGGTTTGGTTTTTTTGGTTTGGTTTAGAACGAAACCAAACCTCTTGCCATCGAGTCGATTCCAACTCATGGTGACCCCATGTGTGTTAGAGTAGAACTGAACTCCATAGGGTATTCAGTGGCTGATTTTCTGGAAATAGATCACCAGGCCTTTCTTTGAAGGTGCCTCTGAGTGAACTCACACCTCCAACCTTTCAGTTAGCAGCTGAGTGAGTTAAATGTTTGCACCACCCAAGGACTCCGCAAACTTAGAAGGCAGCCTTTATTTCCTGGCCCCACATATCCTCGGGGGCGGGGGGGCTCCTCTCCTCTCTGCTCCCTCCCAGTTGGGGTGAGTGTACCACTAGTTCTGCAAGGAATGATTTGGTGTGGTACATGGGTGTAAGTTTTAACAGTTTAGGATTTATTTAAATGAATATTAAAGAAAATAGAGCTAGTTAGTACATTCAACCCATAGTCTCACATCTGCCTAGAATGGGGTTAAATTTTAAAAGCAAACTGTGTTCAAGGCAAATAATAAGTAAATAATAGTCCAAAACAAAACAAAAACAAACCCGCTGCTGTCAAATTGATTCCGGCTCATGGTGACCCCCTGTGTTACAAAGTAGAATTGCTCCGTAGAGTTTTCTTGGCCATAATCTTTACAGAAGTAGATTGCCAGGCCTTTCTTCTGCGGCACCACTAAGTGGGTGCAAACCACCAACCTTTAGGTTAAGAGTTAAGCACAAACCACTTGCGCCACCCAGGGACTTTAAATAATAGGCAATTTGTAGGTACTGAAAAATTGTAAACGAGGCACACGGGCAACTCAGAAGTTTGGAAACGCTGCTGCCTACTACTAAAGGCTGACCAAGAAAGTGAGATAAGCTTAGTGCCTATAAAGAGCCCACCCAGCAGCTGGCAGGGGAAGGCAGAGGCTCTGGAGCTGTGGTTCTCAACCTTGACTGCACAATATTATCACCCGGGGAGGGTTAAAAATACCCATGACCCAGTTGCATCCCAGATCTGAAAGGGTGGGACGCACATCCGAGTTCTTCAAAGTTTCAGCAGGGTCAGCGAGTTGGTTCTCAGAGCTCCCTGAGCCCCTCAGAAGAAGGCAAATGTTGAGCGCCCCCTGCTGGAGAGAGGAGCCACGTGCGGGTCTCCCACTTCCAGGATTTGCTCAGAGCCAGCAGAATCGACTCTTCGGCAACAGGTGGGGTTTTTTTGGTTTCCCAGCTTCAGGTAGGTGGTGATGGGGATAGGCAGAGAGGTTGGCGGGCTTATATAAGCTTTGCTCCAGGTTTCCTATTCACAGTTAACAGGAGGAGGCTATTTAAAGAAGGCGGCTGGGAGGCACATGGGAGGCCACTAGGTCTGGCCCACGGGCGCAGGACTCAGGCAGAAGGCGATGCCACAAATTCTGATCCTCAAAGTACCCCCCAAGGCCTGGACAAAAATAGGCACGGAAGGCAGTGGCCAGACAGCACAGGGGCGTGGAGGAGGCTCTAATTAAAATGCTCTTAGTGATAGTCCTGTTTTTCTCCCAGCTAAAATCTTATCCATCCCCATGCATGGTCTTCGACTCATGAAGGTGAAGGTCATTCATAATTCATTCATTCAGCAAATAATACCTGGGTCAGGTGCTGTGCAGGGCACTGGGGATAATAACAAAAATAATAATAGCTCACATTTATGGAGCACTTCCACCCCGTCCTTCCGTTTGTCATACTGTGGTGGCTTGCGTGTTGCTCTGACGCTGGAAGCTGTACCACCAGTATTTCAAGTATCAGCAGGGTCCGCCATGGTGGACAGGTTTCAGCAGAGCTTCCAGACTAAGACTAGTAAGAAGGGCCTGGTGATCTATTTCCAAAAATTAGCCAACAAAATCCTTATAATTCACAATAGAACATTGTCTGACTTGCTCCCTTTGGACACATCATCAAGAGAGATCAGTCACTAGAGGAGGACGTCATGCTTGGTGAGGTAGAGGGCTAAGGCGGGTGAGATGGATTGGCACAATAGCTACAACAAGGGACTCAAATGTGCTGGCAATTGTGAGGATGACGCCGGACCCGGCAACGTTTTGTTCTATTGTACATAAGGCTGCCATGAGTCAGAGTCAACTCAATGGCAGCTTACAACAGTATTGAGCACTAACTGTGTGCCATGCACTATTTCTATGTGCTTTGCATATAATTCATTTAATCCTTATGTAATCCTAGGAGGGAGCCCTGGTGGCCCAGCGGTTAAGAGCTTGGCTGCTAACCAAAAGGTCAGCAGTTTGAATCCACCTTGGAAACCCCACGGGGAGTTCTACTTTGTCCTGTAGGGTTGCTGTGAGTTGGAATTAACTCGATGGCAATGAGTTTGGTTGGTTGGTTGGTAACCCTAGGAGGGGGTCTTCATTATCCCTGTTTTACAGAAGAGGGAACTGAGGCACAGAAAGGTTAAATAACTTGCTCAAGTTCTCACAGCTGTGAAGTGGCTGGTTCATGGGTGACTGAGACAGGGTTCCTTCCTTTGAGAAGCTCACGATCTAGAGAGAGAGACAGAGCTGGGAAACATATATGTGTAAGTGGGGACCCACAAAGGAGGAAGTATTACCTCTGTCTGTGAGGGGGTGTAGTGGGCAGGTGCTTGAAGTAGGTCCTGAAGGTTGAGTTACAGTTAGCCAGGCTTAGAGGGGGTAGAAGAGGGACAGGCACTGCAGGCAGAGGGAATGGCATGCGCAAAGGTGGGCGGCAGGAAAACAGCATAGTTTATGTCAGACATAGAAAGCAGTCTGATATGAATGTGGGAGAGACAGTATTCAGGGCTTTGAACCTGTGTCTGGGACAGGAGGCTCTGAGAAGTGCACCTGGGTCCTGAGTTCAAGATTCACGGTTCCAAGAGATAACCAGCATGTTTTCAGGGCAAAAGGGAGACCGGGCTCCCTCTGCCTCTGCTCTGCTACAAGGCAGGGCCCAGTGAGGAGAGGTGGAGCTCTGCAAGTCTCTTATCATCTTCAGAGGCTCAGGTCTCAGCTTCCTGTTGTGTGAATTGGTGCCTGATACCCACCTTGCTGGGTTATTGTCTTATTTACATAAAGGCTAGGTGTCATAGACTGAGCACAGACTGGCCTCAGTCCTTCACTTCTCCCAGTATCTACCCCTCCTCACAATGTAGCTTTGCAGTTCCTCCCAGAAAGAGGGGGTCTGTTAATCTAGGCTGCTCTGTGACTTGCTTTGGCCAAGAAGGCAGCAGAAGTGACAGAGTGAGAGCTCCGAGCTTAGGCCTCAAGGGCCCTTGCATGTGTCGGCTGGCTATCTTTTTGTGAGCAAGTCCTGGCTGGCCTTCTGGAAGATGAGAGACCAAGTGGAGGAGAGCCCAGTTATCCCAGTCAAGGCCACTCTAGCCCAGTCAACTGAGACATCTGAGACAGCCCCACTAAAACCAGCAGAGCTGTCTACCTGTTCCACAGCTGAGCTCAGATGCATGAGAGAGTCTAGCCGAGAGCAGAAGAACTGCCCAGCTAATCCGTGAACTTGAAAGCAAAAATACTTACGGTGTTGAGCCATTGAGTTTAGGGGTGTTTGTTACACTCCTCTCCAGTTGCCGTGGAGTAATTGGGACTCATGGTGACCCCATGTGTGCCAGAGTTGAACTGTGCTCCATAGTGTTTTCAACTGCTGATTTTTCAGAAGTAGGTCACCAGGCTTTACTTCCTGAAGAGAGGGAGAGAGAGAGAGGCACCTCTGGGTGGACTCGAACCTTCAACCTTTAAGTTAGCAGCTGAGTGCTTAACTATTTGCACCACCCAGTGACTTCATTTGCTACACAGCAATAGCTAACTGGTACAGATTCTGTAACAAGGGACCCCAACCCCCAAACCAGCCTGCCAACTCTGAGTCCACGTGGACCAGTGCCGGACCAGGGACCCTCACTGTGCACCCGTGTTACTGAAGGGCTCACCAGGGGTGGAGACAGGGGCTTTCAAGAACAAAGGAGGCTCGGCTGAGATGTCAGTGGGCGAGTGGGCTGCTCAAAGGCAGGGCCTAGTTGGATCCTCACATAAAAATTCTGGATTCAGTGACAAATGCTATAGCATGGCGTTAGGAAAATTACCTGAACCACATAGACTGCGGCCGGGGAGGGTTGTTCCCCTAGGGAATGGAGATGTTACCAGAGAAAAAAGGATTGTGTGCCAGCCAGGAAAAAGCACCAGATGTCCACTGCAACATGATAATTATGATGATAATGATACGTGAAAAGGGAAAAAAGGTTAGAGGTAGGTGACGTTTGGCTACCCACAGTCACTGGGGAAGGAGCCCATTTCATTTGTCACTTTTGGGGTCTTGTGATCTTCACAAGTCCACTGTGGTTAGCTAGGCCGCGTTGCCTGATCTATTGAGCAAGAGGATACCAGGCAGATGCCCAGTCTTAAAGACAGGCTGGGACAACGAGTGTCCTCGTGATCCCGAGAACAAGGCGGGTGGGGGGAGAGGAGAATGATGAGAGAGAGGGAGAGGGGGGGAGAGAGGAGAACGATAAAAGAGAGAGAGAGGAGAATGATAAGAGGGAGGAGAGAATGAAAGACAGAGAGAGACGAATGAATGAAAGAGAAAGAAATGAAACAGAATGAGACAGAGAAAATGACAGAGGGAAAGAGAGGAGTTGAGGCCCTGATTCCCACTGTCCCGCTGTCCCCTTTTCATTCTAAAGGGACCGGCTCCCTGTGCTGGTGATGTCATCTGGGTACACCCCTTGGCCTACTGGGCTTCTCCTTGGGTGGAGCATCTCATGCCATGGCTGCTAAACTTGGTGATTGCAGCCTGGCAGAGGCTCAGCCTGAGGCTTTCATGGAGTCTAGACCTGCCTGAGAAACAATTTGAGGCAGACGGCCAGCTGTCCACCAGACGTGTGGTATCCTCCTCTTCCACAGGAAGAGCGGTTGCTGAGGTGCAGCTGCCCAGCCCGGAACTGCATTTCCCAGCTCTCCTTGCACCTCGGAGGGGCCATGTGACTGGCTCTTGCCAATGAAGGTCAGAGGAAATGACGTGGTTGCTTCTGGCTCAGAAGGTTGAGAAGTGGATGCACTTTCTCCATTCTCTCTGCTTCCATCTACTGGTTGGGCATTAACTCCCAGGCAACCATGGAAGCCACTTATTGAAGACGGCAGAGGCTTTATTGTTCTGAAACCCCTGAGTGAATGAATGACTGCATAGAGAGAGGTCTTCTCCTCCTCCCTGACCTCCGCCAGGCCCACCCACCAGGAATGCCTGCAGTGGCCATTTACATGTCCATACATAGACTTCTCCTGTGTTATACCACGGAAATTTTGGGGTTGGTTTGTTACATCAGCTAGCATTACCTTAATATAAGATCCATGGCTTACTAAGAAAGACAAAAAATAGCTGACCTTTATTGCTTGCCTACCGGATATCAGGCACCACATGAATTGTGTTATATGCATAATTTCATTACAATTCTATGAAGCATGGATTATTATCATCCCCATTTCACAGACATGGAAATGGAGGCTGAGAAAGATTAACCAACTTGTCCAAGGTCACACATTCATTTATTCAGTCCTTCAACAAATGTTCATTGAGGACCTACTAGGTACCAGCACAGTTTTAGGCACTGGGGATATAGCAGTGAATGAGACAAAGTTCTTACCCTCATGCAGTTGACATTCCAGTGGGAGAGAGGCAATCAGTAAACACACACATTCATAAACTAAGAAGCAAAATAAAGCAGGGTAGGGGCATAGAGGGTGAATGAGGGTGGGGTGCTGGTGAAGGGCCAGGACTAGGGCGAGTGGGGCTCCTGAGTGCAGATTTTAAGAAGGGAAGTGCTTGGACGACCCCGAGAGTGAGTGCCCCCTTAAATTTTGCACTCTAGGCTCCTGCTTCAGTTGCCTCACCCTCGTCCCAGCCCTGGCCTGTGATGTACTATTGTGACAGTGTGGTCAGGGAAGGCCTCTCTGAGGAGGTAACATTGTGCAGAGACCTGGAGGAAGCGAGGGAGAGGGACAGAGGTGTTTGGGAATCTAGGAGAAGAGTGTTTGAGGCACAGGCACAGCACATTCTCACTTCCTTACAGCAGGAACAGGGAGTGCCCAGGGTATGGGGGCCAGGGGAGGAGCGGTTAAGAGATGGGTCTGAGAGGTAGTGGGGGCAGGGTGGGGGCAGATGTGCAGGGCCTTGTGGGCCATGGTGAGGATTTTGGCTTTTCCTGAGGGAGGTGGGAGCCAGGGGACAGTGTTGAGCAGAGAAGGGACATGACCTGCGTCCCCTGCAGTTGGTCTGATAGCATCCCTATGGCATTGCATGGAGAGGGGGCTGGGCGGGGGGGTGGGGAGAGGCTTAAGAACAGGGGGGAGCTGCCACAGTCATCCAGGCAGAGATGGTGGGGGGGTGGGCAGAGAAGAGGCCATATTCTAGATACATTTCAAAGGAAAAGCCACCAGACTTGCTGAGGGATTAGAAGTGGGGGGTGAGAGAAAGAGAGGGGTCAAGGAAGACTACAAAGTTTTTGGCCCAAGCACCTGGATGAATAGAGGTACCCTTTACTATGATGGGGAGGCTGTGGAAACGGCAGGTTTAAGGAAGATATCCTCAAGAGAAAAGAACCCATAAGCTCTTTTGAAGACCCAAGGCTGGTCTAGAATGTTGAGTATGTTGTACCGTCTGAGCTCCATACTCCCAGCAGCTGCTCAGGTGAGCCCCTGCAAGTAGAAGGGGGCTCAAGTCCAGCAGCGTGGGGGGAAGATACTAGGCGTGGTAGGGGGATTGACTCCCCATCTCCGGCCACTGGGGTGCTCACCTTCCTCTGCTGGACGGCTGGAGGGAGCTTCCCAAGGGGAGGAGATGAGAGAACAGAACTATGGTGGCTTTTGAAACCTGGATTGTTCACACGTTTCTAAAGTGGCCTCGGGCGCCCCCTGGTGGCCAGTTTAGCTCCTCACAGCCCTCCGGTTACGCTGCCTACACAATCCGCAGAGGGACGAAGAGGGGCAGACCCCCCAGTCTGATCCAGGGTGAACTGGCCTCAGGCTCTGAGCTGGCGCTAACAACTCCCCCGGCGCAAAGCTTTTGAGCTTGCCAAGTGCCTCTCCATACCACAGCTCCCTGAGTCTCCTAGAGCGGGATCATGACCCCTGTCTCAGAGGAGGAAACTGAGGGGCAGGAAGGGGAAGCGGCTCTGGAGAGAGGTGCGGCCCGGAGACCGGTCCCCAGTTTTGCTTTCCGCTGGTTTTTCACTCTTCTCCCTCTTTCCTTTTTATTAATCTATTATTATTATTTGCTTTAAGTATATTTGAGAAAATAATACATATGGGAAAAAAGCGATTCAAATCATGGGGAAGAGTATACGCTATGAAAAATAAGCCTCCATCTTACCCGTTTCCCTCCCCAGAGGCAGCCACTGTTACAGTTTGTGTTTCCTTCCTGAGACTCAACAGGCATCCTTACAACTAAAATGTATTGAGGGTTTACTGGCGAAAACAGTCTGTGCTCAAATACTAGCCTAAAGACTGCTGGTTGGAACCCACCCAGCGGTACTGTGTAAGAAAGGCCTGGCAATCTGCTTCCGTAAAGATCACAGCCATGAAAACCCTATTTAACAATTCTACTTGGTCACACATGGGGTTGCCATGGGTTGGACTCGATGGCGACGGGTTTGGTTTTTTTATTTTACTTTGTGCCAGGCACACTGGCCAGTTTTGCCCCCTGCATCTCTTCACAACCACCAGACAGATCCTGCTAAAATCTAGGTCAGACTCTGTCCCTCCCCTCGTCAAAATCTTCCCATGTCTTCCACCTCTCTCAGAGTAAAGGCCAAACTAAACCCAGCCAAACACACTGCTGTCAAGTTGATTCTGACTCATAGCGACCCCATAGGGTTTCCAAGGCTGTAAATCTCTAAGCAGCAGACTGCAACATCTTTCTCCCGCACAGCCGCTGGCAGCCTTATGGTTAGTAGTCGCTTGCTTTAATAACTGCACCACCAGGGCCCCTTGAGTAAAGGCCAAATCTCTCCAATAACCATGACTTGAACCCAAGGGGGAGAAGCGGAGAGTGTTGACATGTCACGGGGTTGGTAACCAATGTCACAGAGCAATATGTGTATTAATTGTTTAATAAGAAACTAATTTGCTCTGTAAACCTTCACCTAAAGCACAATAAATAAATAACCATGACTTGGCCTCCTCCCCCTTGAGCTCGTTGACTTAATTTCCTATAACTCCCTTCCTCTGTTCCAGCCACGTTGGAACTTTTTCTACACCATGAGGCACACTCCTGCCTTGAGGACTTTGCACTGGCTGTTCCCTCTGCCTGGAAGTTTCTTCCCCAAGAGAGCCACATGACTCACTTCCTTCAGATTTTTGCTCAGACGTTGCCTTCTCAATGAGGCCTACCCTGACCACCCTCTTTAATACTGCAACCTGGCTCTCCCCGACCCCCTCACTCCCTTTACTCTATTTTTTCTTTTTTCTGTAGCACTTACCACCTTCTAAATTTGGAGTCTCTGGGTGGTGCAAACAGTTAATGCACTCAGCTGCTAACCCAAAGGTTAGAGATTCCAGTCTGCCCTGAGGCACCTCAAAAGAAAGGCCTGGCAATCCACTTCTGAAAATCAGCCATTGAAAACCCCATGGAGCACTGTTCTACGCTGATACATGTGGGGCTGCCATGAGTTGGAGTCAACTCTGTGGTTACTCGTTAAGATACATTTAGTATATCTACTGTTTACTCTCTGTGTCTCTCTACTAGAATATCAGTTCCATGAGGGCAAGGATGGCTGTCTGTTTCATTTATCCCAAGCACCCAAGTACCTGGCACATGGTGGGTGTTCAGCATGCAGTTTGTTGAATGAACTTAAAATCACAAGGCTAAGTCAACTGCTGGATTGCACCTTTTAAACTGGAGTCAACATGTCAAACTCGCTTAAACACCTCAAGTACTTAAGATAGCACGTCTACACGGATTATTTCAAAACTGGATTGGAATTGGGGTTAACGTCGGCACTGGCTGAAGGCACAAACCTCTAGAGATTTAAATCAGAGGATGAGAGCTGAAGCTGCATAGGCAGTGTGACTGTCCTTGCAGCCTGAGGGCCATGCTCAGCCCTTTATTCTTGCCCTTGCCCCTGGCTGGCAGGTGGGGGACAGCACAGTCGAGGGGGTGAGTAGAGCTGAAATCCAGCCCACACCTCACTCGCCAAGTGCAGGGCTTGAGTCCTAGCACAGACTCTGTGGGAAGAAGGGGGGCCCTTTTCTTATTCGCTAAAGGCCCGCCTGTGGACTGGCGGTGGCCCTGCTTTACCAAAGGCAACGCCAACCCATACACAATCTACAGATTGGGTGGCCTCACAGCCCACGTCCCCCCAGGTCAATTCCTGTTGCTGCTGTTGTTAGCTGGCATATTGTTGTTATTTGTTAGCTGCCCCTGACTTGTGGCGACCCCATGCATAATGGAATGAAATGCTGCCCAGTCCTGCACCATCCCCATGATCAGTTGTGGATTAGACCATTGTGATCCATAGGGTTTTCACTGGCTGATTTTCGGAAGCAGATCTCCAGGCCTTTCCTCCTAGTCCATCTTAGTCTGGAAGCTCCGCTGAAACCTGTCCAGCATCACAGCAACACAAAAGCCTCCGCTGACAGACCCCTGGTGGCTGCACATGAGGTACATTGGCCAGGAATGGAACCTGGGTCTCCCACATGGAAGGAGAGAATTCTATCACTGAATCACCACTGCCCCCAGTCAATTCCATACTTCCTACTTTTTAGGTTTGTTGAGGCCCAGCCCCCCATTCAACAAATCTAGTTACTTTCATTCTCTTCCAGAGTTCTTTTCATAGACTTCCCATCTGGCAGGGCCATGACTCTCAAAGGATTTCCATGACACCAGATCGGTTCGTCACACCTCCTACGGTGTTGTCTGACTCAGCTGACACAACTGCTAAGGCATTTGAATGACACCTCCCTTCCTTTCTCTTTATTTAACAAACATTTATACAGTCCTTCCCATGTGCCAGGCACTGTTCTAGCACTTTCCAAATACTAGCTTTGTACTGGGTTCAATAGTTTCCCCCTAAAACTCATGTCCTTCCCGGAATCTCAGAATGTGACCTTATTTGGAGATAGGGTCTTTGTGGATTTAAGTAGTTAAATTAAAGTGAGGTCATCTGGGATTAGGGTGGGCCCTAAATCCAATAACTAGCATCCTTATAAGAAGGGAAGAGACACAGAAGCAGACAGACACACAGAGAAGATAGCCACGCGAACACGGAGGCAGAGATTGGGGTTATGCTACCACAAACCAAGAAATGCCAAGGACTTCCGGCAATCTCCAGAAGGTAGAAGAAGCAAGGGAAGATTCTTCCCTAGAGCCTTCAGAAGAGCAAGGCCCAGCTGACACCTCGATTTTGGATTTCTGGTCTCCAGAACCACGAGAGAACAAGTTTCTGTTGTTTTAAACTGCCTGATTTGTGGTACTTTGTTACGGCAGCCTTAGGGGACTAATAACAACTTATTTAATCCTCCATCCTAGAAGCAGCAACTACTATTATCCCATTTTACAGGAAACTGAAGCTCGGAGAATTTGAGGGAGCTGCTTGGAACCACACAGCTCTAAGTGGCAGAGCTGGGATCCAAACCCAGGATGGCTGGCTCCAATGTCTTTGCTACCTCTTAACTTTTTCTTACATTTTTCCTCTCTCCTTACCTACTTGCTTCCTTTTTTCCCCCTTCCTTCCCTCCCCCCTTACTCTCTTATTTCTTCCTTTCTCTGTGTTCTTCCTGACAGAAGCAGCTGCCACCTGCTCCTCTGGACACGTCCTAGCCTGGCACCCCCACCCATTCTCCACACAAGGCCCTGCCTCCCTACGGCCTGCACAGGGCCACAGCAGCAGCTGGCAGAGGCCTGGGAGCTGGGTCGTGAGTCAGCCTGGGGGAAGCTGGACCTTTGGGGCATTACATCATGTGCCACACACCTTCCTCTGATGCTATGACATCATGATTTCCCTTCCTCTCAGGGATTTTAATGAGATGCCAAGATGCCTTGTGCTACTCAGGATAAACTTAGACAATAAAGGGCCAGAGAGAGAGCTCTAAGGTACAAGTTGAGGCGAAGAGGTCCAGCTGCCCGTGATCCTATCACTGGAGGCAGCTCCCTTTGGCCTGTGATTTTGCGCAGGGCTTCAAACCGTTCAGTCATGGCCAAGGAAGCGAAACCAGAACAGACCTGAGTTAAAGAAATTTTTTTTTTAAATTGTGCTTTAGATGAAGGTTTTCAGAGCAAATTAGTTTCTCATTAAACAATTAATACACATATTGTTTTGTGACATTGGTTGCCAACATCATGATGTGTCAACACTCTCCCCTTCTCGACTTTGGGTTCCCGATTACCACCTTTCCTGTCCCTTCCTGCCTTCTCGTCCTTGCCCCTGGGCTAGTGTGCCCCTTTAGTCTTCTTTTGTTTTATTGGCCTTTCTAATTGTTGGCCGGAGGGTGAACCTCAGGAGTGACTTCATTCCTGAGCTAAAAGGTGTCCAGGGGCCATACTCTTGGGGTTTCTCCAGTCTCTGTCAGACCAGTAAGTCTGGTCTTTTTTTGTGAGTTAGAATTTTGTTCTGCATTTTTCTCCAGTTTTGTCCGGAACCCTCTGTTGTGATCCCTGTCAGAACAGTCAGTGGTGGCAGCCGGGCACCATCTAGTTGTGCTGGACTCAGTCTGGTGGAGGCTGTGGTAGTTGTGGTCCATTAGTCCTTTGGACTGATCTTTCCTTTGAATTTTTAAAATTTGGGTGAACCGGAACGATAACCGGAATGGGGAAAATTACCAGTCAAAGCCCTGCTGGAAACTTAATCTCCCTCCTAGAAAACAAGGGCAGCATACACGTTGCATAGCAATCAGTTGTCTTGCCCATTGGATTCTGAGCTGAGTTGGAAACAGTGGTGCCCTGCTCAAAGATGGCAGTCAACTGTGCAGCTTTGAATGTGTGTCGCTCTCCACAGTGCTGCCAGTAATCCTATCTCATGCATCAGGCTCCTGACAGGGCTCACTACATCTCTTCTGAGTCTCCCATTCCAGGGCTTCAGCCTGTGATTTTTCCTGTTCCAGTTATCATTCTGGACCACCCAAATTTTAAAACTTTGGGTCTGTTCTGGTTTTGCTTCCTTGACTATGACTGAACTAGTCTGAAGCCCTGGTTTTGGGAACCAGAAGCAGCTCCTTCACATTATCACCCTAGGTGTGAACAAATTTTTCTAGGTTCTCAAAGGACTCATGTTCTTCCCCATAGCCACACCTTTTTGTATGCTCTTCCCCCTACCTGGAAGGCGGTGCTCCACCCTCTCAACCTGAGGGCTCTGCTCCTATGTTACCTCTTCTGGGAAACCTTCCCTGGATTCCCACAGGGGGAGTTAAGCAATCTTTCTTCTGATGCCAGAGCTCCTGCACACATGTGCAAACTCCTCTTTTTGAACGTGTCTGTGTCCCCTGCTGGCTAAGCCTCCTCCAGGGAGACTGCCCTGCCTTATTCTCCTCTCACCCTCTCTCTCCATGCCTGGTACATGGTTGGTGCCTGGAAAATGCTGAGATTCAAGAAGCTTCAGAGATCAGGTCTAGGCCCCATGCAGGGCGGTGAGGGTTATGAAAGCCTCAAGGCAAGATGACTCAGGGTTCAACATTTACAAGCCATGTGACCTTGGGCAAATCGCCTAGCTTCCCTGTGCCTCAGATTCTTCATCTGTAAAATGGAAAGGATATTAATTTGTACCTCAGAGAGTTGTGTGAGAATTAAATGAGTTAAGATATGTAGAACAGACAGAACAGTGCCTGGCATGTGCTAATCACTCAGTAAATGTCATTATTATTATTTTAGAAATGAGAATAAGAGTAGTCGGAAGGATTAAATAATGTATTGAATGTGGAAGTGCTTTTTATAAACTGTGAAGCATACAGGAAGGTCTTTGTTACCATCATTCTTAAAAATATCAATAGAACATCAGTGAGTCATTTTCAAAACAAACAACAGTTTAGCTTAACTAGTTAAAAAGATCTGCCTTGAGCATTATGTTCTTTTAAGAACTATCTATATGGGATCAAACTGACAACAGCAACTTGAAAGATTAGATAGGAACCTTAGGGGGCAGTGAGGTTATGTTAATGAGGGAGGAACAACTCAGAATAGGAAGGTGAGAATGGTTGTACCACTCAAAGAATGTAATCAGTGTCACTGAATTGTACATGTAGAAACTGTTGAACTGGTGTATGCTTTGCTGTGTATATCTCAACAACAAAATAAATAAAATTTACAAGGAAAAAAAAATTGGAACATCAGTGGCGGAGACTTCATGATTTCCAGAATTAATTCACAAGCTGCAGGCCACATTGCCATGGCTTTTTTAAGCAAACCAAATGGTGAAGTGACATTTGTTTTTGTGAAAGATAAAATGTCAGGCAAACTCATGGTTTAATGAAAGGTTCATCCTCTGACCGCAATGCTATTCCTGCCTGTAATCGTGGCTTCACAACCTATCACAATGAGTAGGCGGCATCTCGGTGGTAGCTAACAACGATAACATCCCCTCATTTAATCCTCACAAAAACTTTATGAGGTGGAGACTACTGTCCCCATTTTACAGACGGTAATACCAAGGATCAAAGGAGCAAAGTAAGACTGGGGAACCTGAACTCCAAAGCCCAGGCCATCATGCTCTGCAGCTCTTGTCTCTGGAGCCCACGCCATTGGTAAGTCCAGCGTTCTACCAGCACTGGAATTAGGTTTTGTCTCCCTACACCCTGTGGTTCCCCAGCACAGTGCAAGACACGGAGTAGGTGCTGAATAATCCGTCCTGTTTTTTGAAAATGGCATAGATTTGACCATATTGTACATCCACTGGATACACCTTCTCATTCCAAGCGCACACCCTTATGTGGTTCGATTCCGAGTTTTCCACATCTTCAACTCTCCTCAAGTCTTCCAACTCTAGCTCTGAAGGACTTTGACTCTTTAATTAATTTAGAACTGCAATTGGGGGTAGGGCGGAAGGGGTTTAAAGATCCCGTCAGCTGACTCATTCACTGGCACAAAAAACTACAAAAAACCAAACCTACTGCGTCAAGTCGATTAGACTCATAGCGACCCTATAGGTCAGAGTAGAACTGCCCCATAGGGTTTCCTAGGCCGTAATCTTTAAGAAAGCTGACTGCTAAATCTTTCTCCCGCAGAGGCGCTGGTGGGTTCCAACCGCCCACCTTTCGGTTAACAGCGGAGCACTTAACCATTGCAACACCAGGGATCCCTACAAACAACTATCCAAACACAAAAAACCTGCTGCCATCCAGTGAATTCTGACTCATAGCTACCCCATAGAGTTTGCAAGGTCACTGCCACATCTTTCTCCCGCCGAGCCGCTGGTGGTTTCCTACCACCGACTTTTCGGTTACCAGGCTATGGTTTTAACTACTAAGCCACCCCTCTTCGTTCTTATGGCGCCTGCGCAGAAGCCGCCGGTCGTCCCTTGAACAGGTCGAGTACATTCCCGCCCCCTTCACACCCTCGAAGACTCGGCGCTCTACGGGCGTCTCCCAGCCTGCCTTCCGGTTTGGGCACCGCCTACGCAGGCGCACCTGCCGAGCACCGAGCAGACGATGGCGATGGCGGCCGCAGTAGCGTGAGGGACTGTGAAGGCCCACAGCCCCAGCGGGAGGACCTGAGAGGCCAGCGCTCCCGCAGAACCCCAGCCTGTTACAGAAGGCAGGTCCGGCCTGAGGGGCGGAGGCGCAGCACCACTCGGGAACTGAGACAGGCCGGCCGTGTGGGCGTCGGATGTGGGTGGTTGTGATGGGTGTGACATACGTGCTGGGATATGTGGCTTTCGGGCTTTGGATTTCACTTGTGTGTGCTTGTGATGATTGGGTTCTTTGTGGTTATGCGGGACGCGTCCCGTCGTGTTTGGTTATGCGGCTGAGAAGTGGATGGCTGCCTACCGAATGCTTGTGTTTAGTTCTCTGTTTGTGTGAGGTTGAGGCGTTTGTGTTCTGAGTTTGTGTGGAGTTGTTTGTAGTGTTTGTGTTGTGTCTGTGCGATGTGTGGAGTTGTCATGTCTGTGCTCCATGGGGGTTGGATCTTTCATATTGTCTGTGGTTATACGACGTATGCATAGTCGTGATAAGTTATGTGGGTCAGTGGTTGTGGTCTTGAGACTGTGGTGAGTGCGGCGGTGGGATGTGTAGTCTATGAAGCATGTGGTAGGATAGCGTTCAAGTAGGACGCATAGTTGCAGGATACGTGGATTTTATTTTTCATTTCTTACGCGATTTGGAGTTGTGGAGCTTGCATATGTGTTCATTTATGGTCCTGGGGTCCAATTTGTTGGTGTGTGTTTGGTTATATGATTTTAGGGTTCGTTCATTCATTCATGGACTTATTGCATTTCGACTATATGTGTGCCAGGCACTACGCTAAACCCTGGGAATATGATGGCGGGGAAAACAGACATAGTTTCTGCCCTCACAGAGCTTACAGTCTTGTATGTTTAGTCACTTTACATATGTACATGTGATTATAAATTGAGATGAGTGTTGTGAAGGACAAGTGCGGGGCGCTGTCAGATGGAGGGTGTGTCTCCAGTCGGAGAAGGTTTCCTTGAGGAAGTGAGGTTTGGGCTGGGATGTGAAGGGTGTGTGTGAGGGAGTGTGTGTATGTCGTGGGGGGTGTTAGTGTTTGATTTGTGGTGGTTATGGGTGAGTGCTTGGGAAGGAAGGGGACTGTCAGAGTCAGGATGTTAGATGAACCATTGGCTGGAGAGGGAACAAATCAGACCTTGGGCTACTATTTCAGTGACCACCTAGAAAAGCGGCTGGGAATTGCACGCATGTACTTATTAAGCTTATTGTTGTTTGTTGTTAGCTGCCATTGAGTTGGCCCCTGACTCATGGTGACCCCTTGCACAACAGAACAAAATGCTGCCTGGTCCTGTACCATCCCCATGATCAGTTGTGGATTGGACCATGGTGATCCATTGGGTTTTCATTGGCTTATTTTTGAATCAGGCCAGGCCTTTCTTTCTAGTCCTGTCTTAGTCTGGAAGCTCCCCTGAAACCTGTTCAGCATCATAACATGCAAGGCTCCACTGACAGACAGGCGGTGGCTGCACATGAGGTGCATTGGCCAGGAATCGAACCCAGGTTTCCTGCATGAAAGCGAGAATTCTACCACTGAACCACCAGTGCTTCTTAGCTAGAGGAAAAAACTGGGACCTGGGGTCTCCAACTGATTATTTTCTGGGTCACCACCACTCTTCAAGTTTGGGGACCAGGAGGTCCCTCTTCAATGGCTCTCTGAACAAGTCCATCCAAAGCTGAGGGTCACACATTGCCCCTCACTCTAGACAGTGGTTTGTGGCTAGAGGTTCCTGAGGAAAAATTTGTCTACTTTTGTGGAATGATTTTGTCTGGATTCTTCCTATGGCTAGGAGTCTTTCTGAAGTGACCTTGGAAGTGACTTTGCCATGACCCAGTAAGCCAGAAAATGTAACTTATTAAGCCCTGAAGTCCTTTTATTTTTGAAGCAGTGAGAACGTTAGGCTTGCTGCTCAACTGCCACTTACTGATTTATAATATCTAGTAAGCTCATTGGTGAGAAAGTGCTCTACAAATATAAAGCACAAAACAGATTTTTCTTTCCATTACACTAGGTTTTGTAATGCTCCTCCTTAGACTGAGATGAGTCTTTTTCTGGTTGGTTGGTTTGGTTTTTTGTTTGTTTTTTATCTTTGCATTCCTGGCACAGATGCTTTGCAACTAGCAAGAACTCAATATATGCAGTTGAATAAATGATCAAGATAAAGAGAGCCAAATAAAAACTTCTACTTGCTGATGAATACTTCAGAAATTTCCTCAGTGGCCACAGTGGCATACAAATTATGAAGTTGGACCGTTTGGAATAATGTCAAGAGAATTGCCTGGGTGTTGTGTTTGCTTTTGAAATTGAATTTTCCTTTCTGATCTTCAAGAATCTCTTCTTCCCACTTCATTGAGTTTCCATTGTCCAGTGACATTCTCAAATCTTAGAAGACTTTATGTCTTGGTCTAAGGCTTTGAGAAAGTAGTTTGCTTTCTTAAATTTGCACTGAACAAACATTGACGACCCTTGTTGAACTGTGAAAAGAACAAAGAGAGTTTTCAGTTACTGCTAATTTGCCTGTATCGGCCTTTTTCCCCCTTTCCTTCCTTTCTCAGGGCTCTTACTGCTCCAGAGAGGAAACTTCATCCAGGGCCATGATGCCACTTCCCCGTCATCAGTGTGCTGTTTGGTTAAGCTAATGCTGCAGGAGCCCCAGCCCCTTGTGGAGGAATCAAGCTGACTCTTGGCATGAGGCCACTGCCTTGTGGGGATTGAGAAGGCACTGCCATGGCTTCCCTGGACGACCCGGGGGAAGTGAGGGAGGGCTTCCTCTGCCCTCTATGCCTGAAGGACCTGCAGTCTTTCTATCAGCTTCAGTCACATTATGAGGAAGAGCACTCAGGGGAAGATCGTGATGTCAGAGGACAAATTAAAAGTAAGAGGCACATGGGATGGTTTTCATCAGCTTCCATGGTGCCACCAGAATATGATACTAATCAAATAAATTAGTATGATAGTAGCAAACATATATCTAGTGTTTGCCATATGCCAGGCATTGTTCAAAGTTCTTCCTATGTATTAATTTAATCTCCACTGTAAGCATCTGATTATGAGCCTCATTTTATTGGTGAAGATAGCAGACAAGGTGAGATTAGGCAACTTGTCTAAAGTCACAGGGTGAGACAGAGGCTTTGCACCTAGGTAACTGTAATCACCACATTCTGCTATCTCTTGCTAGACTGTTTGAATTATCTAACCACCACCCTAGGAGGGTTTGGGAGTGGAATTCTTTTCCTTTGCTATTAAATTGGAGGCACCTTATGAGCCCATTTACCTGCCACAGATTGAAGCCTTCCTGCCATCCTTCCTTCCCCAAGTAGACTTTGCCTTCTGCAGCCCAGGAAAAAGAAGGGCATAGTTGAAAAGCAGAGAGAAACAACCCAAAAAGTTAAAACTTGGATTTTCAGCTTCCAGAGGCTCAGGTCTTGGAGAGTTAAAGAGTAATTGTTTCCTTTTTTAAATAGACTATTTTTAAGAGCAGTTTTAGATTTACAGAAAAATTTTGCAGAAAGTACAGGGAGTTTCAATGTACTCCCTCCCCCCTGCACATCGTAAGAAAGAATTTTTCAGAGGTAATTTTGACTATACGTAGTGTTGATTGTGTATTCTAGACTTCAGATTCTTACTCCCAAGTAAGATGCAGCTCTTCTGGAGCTCACTTCCTAGTGATCGAGCTAACCGGCTTCTCACAGCTGGCAGCATTTCTGAAGGCGAGGAGATGCTGTATTCACAGTTCTCCACAATTCTTTGTGGGTGGGAGAAAAGGGAATGATTCCTAAGTGGACTTTGGCCTCTAAACATGTGAGTCACATGCAGCCCGTAATCAGATATTTTCCCCTAGAGTTTCACTCCGTGTCTGACTTCTCAGTTCAGATGACTAAAGGCATTAACAACTATAACTGCCATCTAGAAACATGACAAGGTCAAACATTTTCAAAATACTGAGGGCTGTGATGGATGAGGTGGCTTCTGGCTATAAAAGCTGTAGCAGAGCCGTAACTGTTAGGAGCTCCTCCCCCACCCCCTGCCAGAAAAAAAGTATTGTGCTTTATAGTTTTCAGAGCTGTTTCACATACATTATTACTTCATTTGACTCTCCCAACAACCTGCAGGAAGGCGGTTGCTCTTGTGTTAGAGATAATAAGTGAGGCTCTGAGATGCTGAGCAACTCTCCACGGTTACACAGGAACTGGCACAGCAAGCTCTGGCACCCAGGTCTTAAGTCATCTTCAAATTCACCTGCTCTTTCCACATGGGCATCACTGATAACGTGAGGCCTCGTAATCCAATCACTGCATGCATTGCAGTTTCCTCCAAAGAGAAAATGACTGCTGATTACCTAAGTTTCCTGTAGCCAGCTGACAGGCCTCTGTGATTTTCAATGAGCCTCCAGTCTTTGTGTCAGCTGCACTGAGTCATATACCACAATATTACTGACAATGACGCCAGTGGGTAGAGAGGTTAGAGAATGCCTTCAGATGCCTGTGACGAGCCTTCTTTTAGAGGAGAATGTTTAAGATTATTTAAGGAATAATAGATAAGGAACTCTGTTTAGGGATAATAGAGTGGGCTGCTAATCTAAAAGTTGACAGTTCAAACCCACCCTGCGGCACCACAGAAGAAAGGCCTGGCTGTCTGCTTCCATAAAGATTAAACCCAAGAAAACCCTATGGAGCAGTTCTACTCTGTAACACATGGGTCACTGTGAGTTGGAATTGACTTGATGGCAGTAGGTTTGGTTTGGTTTTGGTTAGATTGGAAAGAACACTGTTTTTGGAGTAAGGTCTATGATTGAATACCAGCTTTTTCCCTTAGTCGCTCTGCGATTCTGGAAAAAGGATTTATTCTTTCTTTATACTTTCAGTATTTTAATGCAAAAATGTGTGATATAGTTGATAAGACATGAAATGAAATTTTATTCCTTATGAAAAAAACTTGAAAGCAGAAGTTTTTTTTTCTCTTTTTTGCATCTTTACCTCAGAAGAACTAAGATTGAATTCAGCATTCCTTTAGTACCATCTGTAGTCATGTCTTTAGTCAGGAGGTAGTTCTTGCTTATGTCACAGTTTTCTGTGTTTCAAAATCAGGAAAGTAAAGTTTTAAAGGCTGATATCAAAGATTTTTGAAAAGCTCTACAAAAGCAGATCATCTTGCCATTTGGTCTCTGAATTCTTAGAAATTTTATGACTTTGCTAATTTTAAGCAAGCGAAATGTTGAAACCAAAAGAGCTAAGGTTTTTGCCAGGTTTTAGAGGTAGTTTTTTTTTTTTTTGAATGTCCTATCAGTGAGTTCAGCTTCATTTTAGGACATTTGCAGTAAGTTGAAGAAACAGTGGTTGAAAACTGCGTTGTAAGTGTTTTTAAAAATACATGGGATGGTTCTTAGTTGGCCCCCTCTCGAAGGGCTACACCCGTGTTAGGAAGGTTGTCAGACAGTTTTTCTATGCTGCCTAATAGTGGTTGAATGGTACAGACTGCCTGTTTAATTCAACCCAGTTTTGTCTTGTTTGCAAAAATGGATTGGTGTTTGCTAACTTCAGTTTCCTGTCTACTAGACCCTTTGTTCAGTCAGGGATTTCCTCTTCCCTGTTGTTAAAAAAGACAAATGCATTTTAAAGGATGTCCTTCAGTTCCGGTAACCAGCTGCCATCAAGTTGAAGCTGACTCATGACAACCCCATGTGTGTCAGAGTAGAACTTTGTTCCATAGGGTTTTCGTGGCTGATTTTTTAGAAGCCAGATCGCCAGGACTTTCTTTCGAGGTGCCTCTGGGTGGACTCAAATCTCCAGCCTTTCAGTTAGCAGCCAGGTGCTTAACTGTTTGCACCACTCAGGGACTCCTCAGTTCTGGTAGACTATTTTTCCAGCTGTTGGAGAAAGCCATCGCAGAATGACTGATAATCAGGGAGTTTGCTTTATTAGCTCTTCTGCCTAACAAAGACATGCCTATTATCTTATCACTTTCACCCTCTACCAGCCAGCCTCTCCCTCCATATCTGCATTTACCTAGGCTTTTGAAAACCTGTGGGGATATCTTTAATGTTATTCAAGTGACAGCATTTCAGAGTCATGGGAACTTACTTAAAAATCTACTAAATGTAAAAGAAATTATATCATTTTGTATTAGATTTATTATTGTATCAGATTTGATATTTTTTACGAGACTAGTGTCAGAAAAGGATAGCAGTCACTCAAGATTTAAGAAAATTAATGAGTCAGCAACTTAGAATTAAGAATTTTTTTGGCTGAATCTCATCATGGAGGTAAGTTTTACTCATGAGTTGCTAGGATAAATAAATTAGTACTGTAGAATGTGATTTTTTTTTTAATTATTTTAATTGAGGTGTAGTATACACATAAACAACAACAACAAAAAACCCATTGCCATCGAGTCTATTCTGATTCATAGCTACCCTGCAGGACAGAGTAGAACTGCCCCATAGAGTTTCCAAGGAGCGGCTGCTGAATTTGAACTGCCAGCCTTTCAGTTAGCCGTCATAGCTCTTAACCACTGTGGCATCAGGGCCCCAGTATACACATAAATTTGTAAATTTATAATCCAATATAAATTCTGAAAAAATGTAGAAACTCATGTAACTACCACCCCAGTTGTTGTTGTTAGGTGCCATTGAGTCTCTTCTGACTCATAGCAACACCATGTGACAGAGGAGACCTACCCCATAAGGTTTTCTTGGCTGTAATCTTTACTGAAGCAGATTGCCAGGTCTTCCTTCCGTGGAGCCACTGGGTAGGTTCGAACTGCCAAAACCTTTTGGTTAGCAGCCAAGTGCTTAACCATTTTTGTGCCGCCAGGGCTCCTCACCACCCTAATTAAGATATAGGAAAAAATACTCCGTCACCCTGGTTCTTTTCATCAGATTTAATTTTAACACTTTTATTTAATTGGATTCTTAAATTTGGCAGTGAACAGTGATTTAGCGTATATGTTGGCCACATAAACCAATTTACTGCTAATACTGACTAGTGAGTGTATTGCTCTGTGGTATTTGTAATACAGTATTTGTGTGCTTATTGTTGGGTTTTATTTGGGATCCAGAAATTTCTTAAGCATTTTTAAACAAAGCACATTTTTTTTTTTTTATTAACTCTTGTTTTCTGAGATTTCCCTTGACTTTTTACTGAGAGTTCTTCATGGGTTCATTTGTGTTATTTTTTCCATTTTTTCCAAGGTCTCGTCCAGAAGGCTAAGAAAGCAAAGAACAGGTTGTTGAAACGAGAAGGAGATGACCGAGCAGAATCGGGAACCCAAGGATATGAGTCTTTCAGCTATGGAGGCGTTGATCCTTACATGTGGGAGCCCCAGGAACTTGGTAAGAAAGTTCATTCTTTCATTCAGCAAATGTTTATTGAGCATCTCCTATGTTCTAGGTTCTATTTTAAGAGTTCGCTGAAGAGGCATTGGAAAACCAAAATGGTCTAATCTCGTCACAGACTTTATGTCCTAGTGAGGGGAGAAGATGGGAGAGAAGGAGCTGAGTGTCTGCTCTGTGTCAGGCACTGCCTGAAATGCCTTACATGCATGGTCTCTTAATCCTCACTGCACCCAGGGGAACCTACCCAAGGCCAAACAGCTAGAAAACTGCAGAACAGCGTGTGGATCCAGGTCTCCCTGATGCCCAGTCCCAAACGTCGTTGATGGGAATATCTCCTCTTGTGTAAGATGTTATCTGCCTAGCTAGAGCCACTGGTTTGTGCTACTTGTTTTCTGAAGCACATAATTATGGCATCATCTACTTTCAAAATGAATCATACTTTTGGGGTGACGAAAATATTCTAAAATTGATTGCAGTGATGGTTGCACAACTCTGTGAATATACTAAAAACCTCTGAATTGTATACTTTAAATGGTGAACTGTATGGTATGTGAATTATATCGCAATAAAGCTGTTATAAAACAAATCATGCCATACTGAGGTGAACTAGATAATCTTGCATATCCTTTAACTGTTGGACGATAACAATCATTATTATAGTAAAGTATTGTTTGTCCATGAAATGGATAAGTAATAATTGCTTCTATATGCACAATACTTTATCCTACCTTCATATTCATTATCTTGTTCATTTTTCACAAAAGCCTTGTGAGATAGAATGGGTAGGGATGCTCATTCCCATTTATAGGTAAGTAAACTGAGGCCCTAAGAAGGGAAGTGATGTTTTCCTAGGGTCATCTACTGTATCCTAGTAGTGCCATTACGGAAGGTGTCTTTCTGGGTGAGGAAAGTCCTAGAACTGTGCTGCGCAGTATGGTAGCCACTGGCCATATGTGGCTATTTAAATTTAAATTAATTAAAATGAAATAAAAACTGATTCTGCAATCACACTAGCCACATTTCCAGCGCTCAGTATCTGCATATGGCTGTTATTGTGTGTCATTGAGTCAATTCTGACTCATAGCGACCCTACGTGTCAGAGTAGAACTGCTCCGTAGGGTTTCCTAGGCTATAATCTTTACGGGAGCAGATTGCCAGGTCTTTTCTCCCTTGGAGCCACTGGTGGGTACAAACTGCTAACCTTTTGGTTAACAGCCAGGTTCTTAACCATTGCGCCACCAGTGGCTACCATATTGGACAGTGGGAGCCCTTTTGTCATTGTAGAAAGTTATACAAGACAGCATTGTCCTAGAATAAAGTATGAAGCAAAAGAAAATTACTTTTTTAAAAGTAATACTGTACATATGTAATTATGAGTTACATATAAATCTAATTAGAGGCATGAGGGAGAAATTTAAGGCATGGGAATTCTTGGTTCAGGATTGCTGATGTCAGATTATTAGGGTGATTTTGATTAACTTGCCTGTTTCAGCTGCTGAAGGAAGTCACAAATTGTGGAAGGTCAAGCAAATGGCAAATTTTGGAAGTTAATGTTTGTTATCACCCCTAAGAATTCTAAAGTACAATTTAATTAGGTGTTAGAGTATGGTTAGGGAAGAAAGAGGCATAAATGCTTAAGAGTGTGACAAATTCTGGATACAGCACACTGCATAAATGAGTAGGTGTTCACTGGGAGGAGAAAGTGACGTGAGGGCTGGGAGGGTGAGGGGCAGGGTTGGATTCTGGAAGAGATGAGATTGAGCAGGGATATTTCAGGTACATTGAAACAACAAGCTGCTTGGCTCCATTTGGTTTGGGGAGGTTTGTTCTGGCTCTTGGTTGCTGAATGGAGGAGGTATCAGTTTAACTAGCTCCTACAAGGGCATTTATTATCATTTACAATTTTTGGCCATTTGGGGAGGGATTGTTTTTATTCCGAGGAAAAACTATCTTGTACCAACTTTAGAAAGTACAGGAAAGTATGAAGGAAAGTTTTTAAAAATTGCCCATAAGGTTTTTGTCCTTTTTATGTAATAGATGTTCATGTGCTAGGCAATGTTCTAAGGAGTTTATAAATTTTAACTTACTTAATCCTCATAACAGCCCTATGAAGTAGGTACTATTGTTATCCCTATTTTATAGACGAGTACTCTTAAGTTTCAGAGAGGTTAGGTAACTTGTCCAAGGTCACAGAGTGTATGGAAGAATTGGAACTTGAGCACAGTCTGGCTGCAGGGTCCAAGCTCTTACCCACTATACTCTGAGGTTTCTTTTATTGCACTTTGTGGCCTCTGGCGTAACCATAGTTAACTAACATTTTAGAAAATTTCCTTCCATTTGCTTTCCTAGTTTTTGAATTTTTATAGTAAGACTCTAAAATCCCAGAATTCTTACTTGCTTCTGAAATTCACTGAAATAAGCAGCAAGATAGAGAGGCTCAGTCAGAGAGATTACAAGTCACTTACTTCCTCACCTTCCTTCCTTCTAGGTGCTATGAGAAGTCATCTTTCCAATTTCAAAAAACACCGAGCTGCCAGAATTGACCACTATGTTGTCGAAGTCAATAAGTTAATAATCAGGTTAGAGAAGGTAAATTTTGTTGTTTCAAAACACTTTTTTTTTCTGCAAATATGAATTTTCTAGGAGAAAAAAATTACATTTCTGCAGCCTGTGAATGTGTATCGTGTATATCTGATGCTGGCAGGGAAACACCCTCCTTAGAAAGCGCAGAGGACGAGGTAGACTTTTCTAGCCTGGACGGTTTTATGAAGGGAAAGGTCCAGTTTGACAGACTCGGCCCATACTGGCTTCCCTTTTCCTACCATGGAGTCCACTGGCTGCTGGAAAACCTTTCTACCCTCAGATTTTCTCTTTTGGGTGTCCTGGGCAGTATCACTTCACGGGCCATAGTGTGTGATATCATTTGATGGCAAACAGAGGAAAACTGGTGACCAGGTCTGTGGAGGTTTTCAGACAGAGCCAGCATGCAGTGGGAACATCTGACTGGGCCTTCTTGTCCTGTGGTATGGGAGCATGTCTCATGCCACGACTGCTCTGTTTTACTTTGCCTCTAGAAATGCTTGTGGTGTATAACCTGGATTGTGTGGTGGGCATGGTAGCAAACATGGGTACAGCTCTTCTTGTGTACTTTGTAGGGCAGAAAATTGTATCCAGGAGGACTGTGGAGAATTGGGAGTTCCCCATTGCTTCTAGTAGCCGGCTGTGCCTCATCCTTGCTCATCCCTGGTTATTGCTTACGTGGGTAACTGACAATAAAGAGATAGGAAGGGAGGTGCCTTCGACGTGCAAACTAAGACTCTGTCCCACGTGAACTTGCTTTCGTGACTTGTGGGATTAGGGGTGACAGGTGAGACTTGAGAAAAGCATATGTGCTTGTTCCCACTTGATGCCTCCTGCCTGTGGAAAGTGTGCGCATCTCCTGATTGACTCCATTGGCACTGTTTTCTCCTTATCAGCTCACTGCGTTTGACAGAACGAATGCCGAATCTGCTAAGATTCGAGGTAACCCTAGAACTTGGTTCACATTCATTCTATTCTTTATTTTACTCCCTGACCAAATCTCTTGTAAAAATGGCCTGTTTTTCTGTTTGTTTTTGATTCGTTTTTCCCAAAGCAATAGAAAAGTCAGTGGTGCCTTGGGTCAACGACCAGGACGTCCCTTTCTGTCCAGACTGTGGAAATAAGTTCGGCATCCGTAACCGCCGCCACCACTGCCGCCTCTGCGGGTCTATTATGTGCAAGAAGTGCATGGAGTTCATCAGCCTTCCCCTGGCAAGTAGGTAACGTGGAGGCAGCCCCTGTGGAGGTGGCCCCCGGGCACTTATCTGCTCTTGGGATTAGCTTGTTACGACTGGAATCATGCGACCTTTTTGTTCAAACTAATGGCCCATGAGATCTTCATTCATTCGACTGTTGACTGCATGAAGCCCCCTACAGGCTCTGCACTGGGGCTTGGGACACAATGGTCTGTAGCAGGGGTCAGCAGACTTTTTCTGTAAAGTGGCACATAGTAAATATCTGGCTTTGTGGGCTACACATGGTCTCTGTGACACTTTTCTTCTTTTTTTTTTTTTAATAACCTTTTGAAAATATAAACACTATACTTAACTTGAGGGCCATAAAACCAGGCCAATCATCTATATGAGACCTAATGGTCAACAGTTACTTTAAAGCAAAGATGAGAATGTGAGGGGGCAGGGAAACTAGATTATTGGAAACAGAACGACCAGAATGGAAATAATGAGAATGTCAACACATTGTGAAGAACGTAACCAACGTCACTGAACAATTTGTGTAGAAATCGTTGAATGGGAACCTATTTTGCTGTGTAAGCTTTCACCGAAAACACATAAAATATCATTTAAAAAAACAAAAACAGGCCGAGGCTGCATTTGGTCTGTGGGTCATCATTTGCCCACCCCTGGTCTATAAGGCAAAGTCCCTGGGTTGTGCAGGTGGTTTGTGATCAGCTGCCAACCTAAAGGTTGGCAGTTTGAACCCACCCAGTGGCACCTCAGAAGAAAAGCCTGAACTGCTTTCTGAAAAGATTACAGTCAAGGAGACGCCTATGGAGCAGTTCTACTCTCTAACGCGTAAGGTCGCCATGAGTTGGAATTGACTTGATGGCTCAACAGGTTTAGTTTTTTTTGGTCTATAAGGCATGGTCCATTCCTCCAGGAGTCCCAGTCTAACAGGGGATACAGACTCACAAACAAATAGTTGCTTTATACAGAGTTAAGTTCAATTAGAGAAGCATGACAGGCACCAGGAGAGGCTCATCAACTCTTCATCAGCTCTGCTTGGATGGGGCAGGTGGGGCTTCTAAAGGAGACTGTAGAAGAGGGACTTGAAAAATGAGAAGTGAACTGGTCCCTTCCTTTGGGATGAAAGCCACTCACCGCTCACTGTTGTGTAGAACAGGCTGTAATGTCATAACATGAGAGAGACTGAGTGCTGTGGAGTCTCGAGGAGAGTGGGAGCACGGGTGCTCAGGGCCGGGAGGAGAGGTTCCAGAGGAGCCTCAAAAGATGAGTAGGATTGACAAAGAGAGTGGGGAGAAGGGTGTGCCTGGGTAGAGTGCCAAGCAGCAGAGGCATGGAATTTGGAAAGACTCAGAGTAGGTTAGTAGATGAGCAAATGGAATAGTTGGCAGAGTGTAGACTGCATGTTTAGGAATTGTGGGAATGAGACTACAAAATTGAGGTGGGACTACATGGTCCTGGACTTTGAATCTTGGCTGGTTAAAAGTTGCTAAAGATGATCGCACTGGCTTGTTGATGTTTAGGGTGGGTTTGAACACTGGAGAGTCCCATGGATTCTGTGCCTGCTGTTGGCCACAGGGTGTCTGGACAATGTGGGGGCCCAAGCAGAGGCTTCCTCTGTCCAACATCTGCCAGGCTCACTTTACCTTGATACTTCACCTTTGTCTTGGAGATCGACTCCCTGTCTCACCTGAAATTTGATAAGCTATGTTTTTGTAGAATATTTTTCTTCTTTGGACTAATTAACCAGCATTTCCTGGGCAGCTGCTATGGAGTGAGTGGCCTTGCTGGGTATGTTAGGTGTACAAGTATAAGTAAGACAGCTTCTACTCTCAAAGAGTCACAGGTTCCTCGGGCAGCTCTGGGGTGTGTATATAACTGTTGTACAAGCAGGACAGTGGGAAGTGCCCCAGCATGGGCAGTGTGGTAGGAGCTGATAGGGATGGTGGTTTTTACCCCTAGGAACTAGGGAAGGCTTCCTGGAGGACGTATCATTGTGCTGCACTCTGGAAGGGTAGGAAGAGAGGTTTGGGAATGGGGGACGGCGGGCTGTGGAGAAAAGTGTCAATGGGGAGGGTGTGGGTGTGTCTGAGGCACAGGGAAAATGGAGGGAGGTGGTGTGTGGTGAGGCCAAGTTAGGGTGGGCCTCTGAGCCTTGAAGACAGACCACTCTAGGCCGTTTGGACCTTCCCTGGAGTGCAGTGGGAGTCCTTCCCTACCAGAGCCTGACCCCAGGAAGGCAGAGGTGTAGGTACTTCTTGCCCATAGGAGGAGCCTGGGCTGCTTGTCCCCCAAATCAGGTACCTGTGGACAGATGTGCTGCTGTCCTGGGAGATGGAATATTTGGACGCTGGGGGCTCATTGCTGTCTGTCCTCTGTTGTGGTTTACAGACAAGCTAACCAGTGCCAGCAAGGACTCCCTGAGCACCCATACCAGCCCCAGCCATTCACCCACCAGTGTCCATGGCTCCCGCCGGGGCAGCATCAGCAGCATGAGCAGTGTGAGCTCCGTGCTGGACGAGAAGGATGATGACCGCATCCGCTGCTGCATGCACTGCAAGGACACGCTTCTCAAGAGAGAGCAGCAGATTGATGAGAAGGAGCACACACCTGACGTCGTGAAGCTCTACGAGGTGAGGCACGTGTGTAGCCCAGGGTCTGCCTCTGACTTGCCAGGCAGACTCAGCTGTTCGTTGTGCACTTGCCTGCAGAGTCCTGAGAGTGCTTTGGAAAGTCAGTAGTTCCTTTGAGTAATTTTAAGCTTCTGCTGAAGTGTCATCATCTGATTTCCTGGCCAGGGCCCTGGGTGAGTCACAGAGCCATCTTGGGTATGTTGTTAACCAACATGTTTCCTCACCCTTCCTTTGCAGGAGGGTGGACGCATTGGTGGCCCAGAAGCAAGGAGTGGAATAGTGGTTGCCACATGGTGTGGGCAGGTTCACACCCTGGGAGACTCACCTGGGAGTCTTAGGCTACATGTTTAGGAAATTGCCCATCAGGGTTAGCATTTCCCCTTTTACGTCTGTTCAGATGCCTCAGCTCATGTTACCACCAGCGATCCCAGAACACCCTTAGCAGATGCACACTTTAAGAGGAACATAGTGTACAGGCACTCCCCGGGTTACGAACGAGATCATTCCTAACTCTCTCTGAGTCTTTAAGTCGAATTTGTAGGTAAGTTGCAACAGGTACACACGGTTCTTATTTAGCCTTACTTCAGTGCAAGAAAAGGCTGGAAGCCTTTTCAATGATTTAAAAGCTGCACATGCAACAAGTGAAGGTGATTGTGATGAAGAATTTATTTTGAGTAGGGGTTGGTTCAGTTGTTTCAAAGTGAGGGCAGATTTACCTAACATTAAAGGACAAGTATGAGTTGTCTGTAAGTCGGATGTTCATAACCCAGGGACTGCCTGTAGCGTAAAGAGCATGGGATTTAGAATCAAGACATTTGGGAGTGAGGCTGGGTTTAGCCTCCCAATGGCCAGGTGAGACCTGCAGACGGAGTAGGAATTAGCCAGGTGGTGGTTGGGCAGGGAGGCATAGGAGATGGGGAGGAAGATAGCAGCCCAGGCAGCTCCAGAAAAACCCGGAGCAGGGCAAGAGTGTACTTTTGTCTAATGACCACTGAATGGTCACTGTAAGCAGTTCTGTATCATAATGGCCATGTTTCTGGAATCACTATAAAAATACCCAAGCTACTAGAAATGGTGTTAATTAAGCCCTCTGCTCAGCTACCCATGTAGCTATTATCCGTCCTTTGTGTGGAGTTCATGACTGATGCCTTATTTTCATAAACAGCCAATGTCCTTTTTGCTTCTTTCTTTTTTGAGGTAAGCGCTGGCAATGTCTTGTGCTGGTGTTTTGCTGTTGCATGGCACCACCTGGTCAAAAAAGAATGTAATGGCTAATTCCTCTTCTCTGCCTTGGTAGACACATTGATTTGTTTCTTGGAAGGCGTTGCTTCTTTCAAAAACATCTGTTTAATAAGTCCACCTTCTCTTTCCTTATGGCAAGGTTTTCTGCTTATAAAGTAGTTTTGTAAATCAGGCAATCTATAACAACTTAAAAAATGAAAACCACTCTGTATTTTTTTTTTTACCACATTTTACAAAAATATTTATAACAAAACATTTGCCATTTCAACTTTTTTCACGTGTACAGTTCAGTGACATTGTGTTCATCATGTTGTGCAGCCATCACCACTGTTCATTTCCAAATTCACCTCTTCTTTTTTATGCTTAGAAACTACGACTTTACATGGAGAAGGTTGACCAGAAAGCTCCTGAATACGTCAGGATGGCCACATCATTAAAGTAAGCTCTTCCTCTCTGTTTTTCTAATTCAGTGGTGAATGCTTTCTGACATTTTAGGTCAGTTCTGAAAATGAAAATCTAACTTAGGCCATGCTTCTGTTTTGTGACTAACTCAAGAGAACTGTCTCAATGTCTGTATGTCAGTGGGGTGACATTACAATCACTTGAGCTTTGTAAAAACACGTCCTCATGTTCAGGTGACCGCCAGCTATGCTGAGTGAGCAGGTCTGGGACAGGCCTTAGATGATAGGCACCAGTGCTGGGGGCAGCATATGGAGTGAGGGAAGGGCAGTGGGCCTCATGCTCTTGCCTGGGCAAACGAGGTACCAGGGCTGAAACCAGGCATTTCCTTTAGAGCAGGGCTTAGCAAACCATGACCCACGGGCCAAATCTAGCCTGCTATGTGTTTTTTTTTTAAACGTGGGATATAATTCATGTACCATAAAATTAACCCTTTTAAAGTGAGTGATTCAGTGACATTTGGTACATTCATAGCGTTGTGCAACCACCACCTCTATCTGTTTCCGAAACATTTTCATCACCCCAAAAAGAAACCTCATACCCATTAAGCAGCTGCTCCCCATTTCTCCCGTTCCCTAGTCCCTGGCAACCACCGATCTACAATCTGTATCTATGGATTTGCCTATTCTGGACATATCATACAGTATGTGGTCTTTTATGACTGACTTCCTTAACGTAACAATGTTTTCAAGGTCATCTATGTTGTAACATGTGTTAGTACTTCATTCCTTTTTATGGCCAAATAATATTCTGTTGTATGTATATACCATATTTTGTTTATCCATTTATCAGTTGATGGACATTAGGGTTGTTTTTTCTTTTGGGCTATTATGAATAATGCTGCTGTGAATATTTGTGTATAAGTTTTTATGTGGGCATATGTTTTCATGTCTCTTGGGCATATATACCTTGGAGTGGAATTGCTGTGTCATATGGTAATTCTGTGTTTAACTTTTTGAGGAACTGCCAAACTGTTTTAGAAAATGACCGTACCATTTTACTTTCCCACCAGCAGTGCCTGAGGGCTCCCGTTCTCCACATCCTCACCAACACTTGTTATTGCCGCCTGCTTTTATCAATAAAATTTCACTGGAACACGGTCATGCCTATTTGCTTACTGTCTGTAGCTGCTTTTGTGCTACGCCAGCAGGGTTGCGTAGTTGTGACAGAGACTGTATGGTCTGCAAAATATAAAATATTTATTTTCTGGGCTTTTATAGAAAAAGTTTATTGACCGCTGCTTAAGAGCCTTTCTCCTGACGGCTAGTGTTGTGTGAGCTAGAATTTGGGGGTGCTGTTACTAGAATCAGATTCCAGCAGTCTTTTCCCAATCTGCAGGGAAAGAAAAAAAAAATTATGGCATCTAGTGTTCTCAATTTGAGAGTTTTTTGTCTTTGTCTTAAGCTTGTGTTGCCCACCTGCCACCTTTGTAGTGATGCATGCACAATTAGATATGCCTGTGTAGGTTTGGACATTTACTGTGGCAATATTTTATAATGTTCGAAAAAACAAAGGGTATAAGCTTGGCTTTTCTTTCATGATATCAGCTACCATGTTACAAGCCCATTACTGTGTCCCTTGCTTTTTATGGGTAAAGAATAAAGTGCCTTCTTCATTCACCTTCTCTGGTCACACCTGTGATCCTCTTCCCGTGAGTCCAGATAACAGTGGTAATTTGTTTAAGGGAATTTGCGTTAAGCATTTTTGTGGAGAAGGCGCTTGTATACCGAACTGGTGCATGCAGTCACAAAAAACACACTGTGTGGTCTCACATGCAAAGAAAATTAACTTTTTTGTTAGTATGATCCTTAAGGTGTTTCCTGACTTTTTGAGACTTAGAAAATATGAAAGGCCAGACTTTTTGAGGCTTAGAAAATATGAAAGGCTAGACACTTCACTAAAGAGGACATTCAAGTAGCCAAGGAACACAGGAAAAGATGCTCGTGAGTGATCGTTAGTCATTAGAGAGATACAAATCAAAACTACAATGAGATACCATCTCAACCCTGCTAAAATGGCAGATAAAAAAAAAAGAAAACCACAAATGCTAGTAAGGGTGTGACAAGACTGGAATCCTCATCCATTGTTGGTGGGATGATGAGTCCTCAAAACATATTATAACATGGATGAGTCTGGAGGACATTATGCTGAGTGAAGTAAGTCAATCACAAAAGGACAAATATTATATGATTGCACTTTTATAAGAAGACAAGAATAGATATATAGAGAGCAATGCTTATTTTTGGTTACCAGAGACAGGTTGGGAAAGAAGAGGGAATCACTCTCTAGATAGTAGACTCTTGTTATTTTTGTGGAAACGGTAGTGCTGAATGTGGGTGAAGTGCATACAGCTTGACCAAGGTAAATGATGTCACCAATAAGTACACAAGAATAAGGGACATTTTTGGTAAATGCTGTAACATAGAATTTTGTAACAATAACAACAACAACCAAAACATATACATGTGGTTACATATGTAGGTATATATGCATATATGTGTATAGGTAGGTATCTGTGTACAGGCAGTCCCCAGGTTACGAACAAGATCTGATCCTAAGTCTGTCTTTAAGTCGAATTTGTAGGTAAGTCGGAACAGTTATTTATGGTTCTTATTAAGCATTAGTTAGTCAACAGGTTGGTTTTTTTTTTTTTCCCTGAGTCAAATGTTTGTCCTAGTATATAGTATATATTTTACCTTTCTATGCATATAAAACACTTATAAGCCCATTACTGTGTCCATTGCTTTTTATGGGTAAAGAATAAAGTGCCTTCCATGAGTGTCACGACTGCTTTATGGCAGTCTGTTCTTAAGTACGAGTTGTCCGTAAGTTGGACGTTCATAACCCAGGGACTGCCTATATATATATGTGTGCATGTATAAGTGTATCTGTGCATATGTATATACATGTATGTGTATACATGCATATATATTCATATATATAATAAAGCACATAAGGGACGCAATTATGGATACTTCTTAGATATAACAAATACTTCGCCAGAGTGGTTTGCTGAGTTAGAAGCCTTAGGACCATAGTCTCGTGGGGCAGCTTGGCCAGTTGGCATAATATAGCTCATAGAGTCTATGTTGTACATCCTAGTTCGGTGATTGCGTCTGAGGTCTTAAAAGCTTGTGAGTGGCCATCTAAGATACAACTATTGGTCTCTACTCGTCTGGAGCAAAAGAAAAAGAAGGAAACCAAAGACTCAGAGAAGAAACTAGTCTACAGAACTAATAGTCTACACAGACGATGGCCTCATGTATCCTGAGACCAGAAGAAGTAAATGGTTCCTGGCTACTACTACTGACTGTTCTGATCAGGGCCACAATAAATGGATTCTGATAGAATGAGAGAAAAACGTATAACAGACTCAAATTCTTAAAATGTCCAGACTGAGGAGTATTCACTAACTAGATAGTAGACAAGAATTACCTTAGGTGAAGGAAAGGACAGCATACACTAACGGGGAAGTCAGCACAACTGGACTAAACCAAAGCTAAAGTTTCCTGAATACAATCGAACACTTTGAGGGACAGAGTAGCAGGGATTGAGGGGTCTGGGGACCATGCTTTCAGGGGACATCTAGGTCAGTTGGCATAGAAAGCTTATTAAAAAATTGTTCTGCATCCCATTTTGGTGAGTGGTGTCTGGGGTCTTAAAAGCTAGCGAGCAGCCATCTAAGATGCCATCAATTGGTCCTAACCCACTTGAAGCAAAGGAGAATGAATAACACCAAAGACACAAGGAGAATATTAACCCAAGAAACAGAAAGGGTCACATTAACCAGAGACTTCATCAGCCTGAGACCAGAAGAACTAGATGGTACCCGGCTACCACCAATGTCTGCCCTGACAGGGAACACAACAGAGAGTCCCTGATGGAGCAGGAGAAGAATGGGGTGCAGAACTCAAATTCTAGTAAGAAGACCAGACTTAATGGTTTGACAGGGACTGGAAGGACCCTGGAAGACATGGCCCTCGGATTTTGTTAGTCCAGAACTGAAACCATTCCCGAAGCCGACTCTTCAGACATAGATTAGGCTGGACAATGGGACATAAAATGATGCTTGTGAAGAGAGTGCTTCTTAGCTCGAGCAGATACATGAGACTAAATGGGCAGCTTCTGTCTGGAGGTGAGATGAGAAGGCAGAAAGGGACAGGAGCTGGTTGAAGGGACACGGGAAATCCAGGGTGGGAAGAAGGAGTGTGCTGTCATATTATAGGGGGAGCAACTAGGGTCACATAACAATGTGTTTATAAGTTTTTGTATGAGAAGCTAACTTGAACTGTGAAGATTCACTTAAAGCACAATTAAAAAAAAAGTCTAGACTTACTGAACTGGTTGAGACTAGAGGACCCCCCGAGACTATTGCCCTGAGAGACTCTTTAAACTGTGAATTGAAACTACTCCTGGAGATCACCTAAATAACTGCTAAATAACAGATTGGCTCATAATATAGAGAATATCACGCATATGTACTGTCTTAGGCTGGGTTCTCTAGAGAAACAAAACCAGTGAAGCATACATGTAAATATACAGAGAAAGATTTATTTCAAGGAAATGGTTCACGAAATTGTGGAGGCTGGCAAGTCCCAAATCCATGGGTCAGGTGGAAGTCGGAGGCTTCTCCCTACTCATGTGGTTGCAGGGGTTGACAAACCCAAAACCTGCAGGTCAGGTGGCAGGCTGCTGGCTCACGGGGTTGCGGGAGCTGGCGAATCCAAAATCTGCAGGGCAGGCAGCAAGCTGAAGGCTTGTCTCGTCCCAAGAACTGGAGGTCAGAGAATGGTGAGACAAATGCAGGATTGAGAGAGAGCAAGCTTTGCCAGAACATTCATTTATATCATGAATGCAGGCCATTCAGGGAAACTCCTTTTGCAACTGATTGGCTGTTCACATCAGATCACAAAATGGGAAGTGATACATAGTGTCTGCCAAACCACTGAGAATTAGAGCCTAGCCAAGTTGACACATGCCATTAACCATCACAAGTACTGTACTCCTTTAAAAAAATCCGTATGAGACCAAACAGTTAACATTTACTCTAAAGCAAAGATGAGAAGATAAGGGTGGCAGGGAAACTAGATAACTGGAAATGGAACTAGAACGGAAATAATGAGAATGTTGACACGTTGTGAAAAATGTAACCAATGTCACTGAACAATTTGTGTAGAAATTGTTAAATGGGATCCTAATTTGCTGTGTAAACTTTCACTGAAAACATAGTATTGTTTTAAAAATATATGAAAAGCTAAATCCAGTTGGTTTGTGGAAGAACTCCCCTTCCCCTGCATTTCTCTGACTCTGCAGTGCCTTAAGGCCCTTCTTCCATCCTCTACTCCCTTCCGCCAACATCTCCCAACCAACAGGAAGGGGAGAAGAGGTAGAAAGGAAATAGAAGGCCAGGCAATCATTGTAGGGCCACCAGCCCCCAGTCCTCACTTCCCCTAATCCTAGCAACTAGATGTCTGCAGCACCCAGGAGCAGAGAACAGAAGAGTAGGAAAATCCCTATCTTGATCCGCGCTCGGCCACCATTGTCCTAGACCCCTCCTCCGCCTGCATGTGCACCTCCTAGACCCCAGCCTTCCTCTGTCTATTCCTCAGTCTAGAGCGCGTGTTCTAACACAGCAAGAAAAGGACACATTTTCTTGGCTAACTACGGTTCACGTGCAGTATCATTTCAATCATTGGAACACGCTGCCCTCCCTGTGAGTAGTTTGGAAGAAGCACCCAGTGATTCTGATATATACCTTCCCTAACTTGAGAATCCTTGGTGGAGCACCTATCTCAAGCTCCTGAGCATTTCCTCCCTGAAACTCACTGGAATCAGCGCCCCTCCCCCCATTGGTTTGAAGTTAGGGCAGGACCTCCTGTCTACCTGGACAGCAGCAAGGAAAGGTGCATTCTTGGTCATTTGAGCTACAACTCAGTGTTTTCCTTCTGACATTGTTATCCAAGGGGGCTTCTGTCTCTGAGTCCTGCTGTTTTTCTGCTTTGTGCCTCAGATCCATTGTGGGTTAATGGGCTTCCCTGACCAGCTGGGGAGCTACTATTACCTCTACTCCTTCTTTAAAGACCAGTTCTGAAGAGCTTTAAGCCAGGGCTTTGAACAGGTTCCTTCTGGTTTGAACCCCAGCTGGCTGAGAATTTGCATTTCTAACAAGTTCACAGGCGATGGTAATGCTGCTGTTTAAGGACCAATTCTGAGAACCACTAATAGAGCAGTGGTTCTCAAAACTTATACCTAAGAATCACCTGGGGATCTTGTTAAAATGTAGACTCTGATTCAGTATATCTGGGGGTGGAAATGCAAATTCTCAGCAGGGGTTCGAACTGGAACAAACTGGTTTGAGCCCTGCTTTAAGCCCTTCATTCACACATTCATTCATTCAAGTATTTATCGAATGCCAGTTACATGCCAGGCACTATTCTAGGTGCTGGGGATGCAGCAATGAAGGATGCAGATAGTGTCTAGTCTCATGGAGCTGACATTTTAGAGGGAGGACAGACCATAATCAAGTGAACAAAGAATGAACAAGATAACTCCAGATGTGATAGGCACATCTGAGAGAAATAAAACTGGTTGATGTGATTGAGACCAGAGGACGTAATTTCAGATTTGTGCCAACTTTGTCATTTTCCAGATGAGTTGGAGATATCAAGACAAATCTCAGGTCTTCTTATTTCCAATCTGCTGTTCTTTTTGTAAACTTCAAAGTCAGAGATGATGAAACAGCCTTACTAGAGCCTCAGATTGCAGTACATACCAATATTTTTCCAGCTAGGACTATTTTATAAGGAGCCCTGGTGGCATAGGGTTAAAGTGCTCAGCTGCTAACTGAAAGGTCAGCAGTTCAAACCCACCAGCTGCTCCACGGGAGAAAGATATGGCAGTCTGCTTCTGTAAAAGATTTACAGCCTTGGAAACCCTATGGGGCAGTTCTGCTCTGCCCTATAGGGTTGCTATGATTGGAATCAACTCGACGGCAATGAGTTTTTAGTGCTATTTTATAGATAGTAAAATGGATAAACCCAGCAACCCTTTCTGCTGACTTGCTGCTGCCTCAGATAGGGAGTTGACTGGCCGTTTCTAAGACTGGAATAACAGTGGAGAGATCTTCTGAATTCTGTTTCCTCTCAGTAGACACTGATTAAGCTTGGTCCATATTGGTAGTTACTGAGAATATGCAGATGAAAAGCCGTAATCACTGCCCTCAGAATTTAGCAGTCTCGTGGGGGTGGCCAGCTTATAAATGAATAATTATCACATGCCAAGTCCTGTTGTTCCTCTGAGACTTGAGTGAAGCCACCTCTGGCCTTCCCTGAGGAGTCCCTGGGTGGCACCAACGGTTAACTGCTTGGCTGCTAACTGAAAGGTTGGTGGTTTGAATCTACCCAGAGACAACTTAAAAGAAAGGCCTGCCAGTCTACTTCAAAAGATCACAGCTATTTGAAAACCTTATGGAGCAAGTTCTACTCTGACACATGGTGTCGCCATGAGTTGGAATCAACAGAAACTGGTTTACTGGGCCTTCCCTGATACTCGCCCACACTAGGCAGAGTCATTCTCTCCTTTCTCGATGTGAAGTCAAAGTGCTTTTCTCACGTAGGGATCAGTCAACATGATGCCCTGCAGGAGGCTGCTTGTAGCAGGATTCCTTGGTTAGCGCTCGCATTGTCCCTTTTCTTTCTGAGTAACGTTTGAGTGAGAAAAGCCAAGTGGTTTTCTAGTCTAGTGTAGTCAACTCATTTAGTAAACCACTTCATATATTTTATTGGACACAGTAAAATTGCTTAGGGAAAGTAGGTTGAAGTAGATTCCAAAACCCGTTGCTGTCTAGTCCTTTCTGACTCATAGGGACCCTATAGAACAGAGTAGAACTGCCCCATAGGGTTTCCAAGGAGCAGCTGGTAGATTCGAACTGCTGACCTTTTGGTTAACAGCTGAGCTCTTAACCACTGTGCCAGCAGGTCTCCGAAGTAGATTCAGTCAGATCTATTTTAGCGATGAGCATAAGAGCTAGTCCACAGAGTCCTAGGAATGAGTATGTCCCTCTGATGCCTGCAGACTGGAAAGCAGCTTCCAGTTAATTAGCACTTATAATTTGAAGAGGAATGAGCCCTGCGTTATGTACAAGATGCCACCTGGAGAAAATTAACTGTGTCTGCCTTTGTGAGGCCTTAAACCTTTAGAGCCCTTCTACACTATGTTCTTCCATCAGCGGGATGAAATTTAGATCAGGTGTCTCTGTGATTTCTCCTCAGTGCTGGGGAGACAACCTACAGTCTGGAACATGCCAATGACCTTCGCGTGCAAGTGCAGAAAGCATATGAGCTAATAGACGCTTTAAGGTATGACCTGTCCCATCTGCTGGTTTGAGTGGAGAAGGTGCTGTGTTTTAATGAAGTGGTTGACTGCTAGCAGGCTTGGGCTTACCCAGGGGCTTGGGCACAGTGGAAACGTGTGAGGGAGAGGCTGAGGAAGGTGACAGCTCTGGCACTCGATACATCGCAGTAACTTTTAGTTAAGGATTTCTAATGTTTGGTACTTTTAAAGGAATAAGAGCTATGTATTGACGCCAACTGTGTGCCCATCCCTGGATATTTCCTCATAGAGTAGCCCGTTTATTCTGCCAAAATTACCCTGTGAGGTAATTGGGGTAAATGGGATAAATATCCCCCATTTTATAGGCGATAAAAGGTACCACATCTAGCAAAAGTGTTGGCATCAGGGTAGAAACCCAGGCTCTGTTCTGTGTTCTTTCTTCAAGTCTGCAGTGGCTCTTTAACTGTGGGACTGGCTGTCAGGGTTCAGCCAGCCCTTTGAGGTGTATGAAGTGCAGTGACTGAGAAGGGGAACTGAGATGAGGAATCTTTCTCCATCCATGCTACATAATTTGCAGGGCATGGGGCAAAACGAAAATGTAGGGCCCTTGTTCAAAAATCAATAATTTTAAGACAGTGACAGCTGAGCATTAAACCAAACACAGTCCCTTGTAACTGCTGGACCCTGTGCAGCTGTACAGGTCACATGCTCACAAAGTTGGTCCTGCCCGGGTGGTCAGTCCCTCGATGACCAAGTGTTTGTCATGCACCCTGTGCTATTAGGGCCCTTGTGTACAGCCATAGGGTAAGAAATAGGCCTTGTCCTCAAGGAAAAACTTAAGTGGAGTCACTAACCCATCTCCTCCACAAATCTTCTCAGCTCCCTGTGAAAACCTGGCACCTCCAGGGACTTTTCACCCTTGTTTCTGAGGCTGATAGCGCCCCTTACATTGATGCGTTTGTTCCATTTCAGTAAGAAGATCTTAACCTTAGGCTTGAACCAGGACCCTCCACCACATCCAAACACTTTGCGGCTGCAGCGGATGGTCAGATACTCAGCTACACTTTTTGTACAGGTAAGCTATCTTGTGGTGACATAAACATCACACTTGGCGCATCCTATGCCTTTACCTCTCAGAAAGCAGAATCCATGCTAATGGCTGATGTTTTATTTATACATTTATTATGTTTTAAGATTATAAATGCATTATGCCACATTTAGAGAAAAATCTGGATTTCAGAGAAAAGTAAAACTACTTTTAATCCCAAATCCCAATACAGTCACTCATTATTTTGGTATATTCTATTTTTCCCATGTGCATTTTTCATATAAGTTAAAGTGTTAAAAAGCAAAGCTGTCACTTTGAGGACTAAGGTGCACCTGACCCAAGCCATGTGTCTTAGTTATCTAGTGCTGTCATAGCAGAAATACCACAAGTGGATGGCTTTAACAGGTAGAAATTTATTCTTTCACAGTTTAGGTGGCTAGAAGTCCAAATTCAGGGCGCCAGCTCTAGTGGAATGCTTTCTCTGTCAGTTTTGGGGGAAGGTCCTTGTCATCATTCTTCCCCTGGTCTAGTTGCTTCTCAGCTCAGGGACCTCGAGTCCAAAGGACGCACTCTGCTCCTTGCACTTGTTTCTTGGTGGCATGAGGTCCCTCTCCTCTCTGCTTGCTTTTCTGTCTTGTATCTCAAGACATTGACTCAGGATACAACCTAATCCTGTAAATTGTGTCCTGCCTCATTAACATAACTGCCTCTAATCCTGCCTCATTAACATCATAGAGGTTAGGATTTATAACATGTAGGATAATCACATGACATCACAAAATAGTGGATAACCACACAATACTGGGAATCATGGCCTAGCTAAGTTGGTGCACATTTTGGGGGGACACAATTCAATCCATAACCCTGTGGTATTTTTAGTCACCTCATATGCATATGAATGCTGGAAAATGAATAAGGAAGACTGAAGAAGACTTGATGTATTGTATTATGGTATTGGCAAAGAATATTGAATATACCATCAACTGCCATAAGGACAAAAAAATCTGTCTTGGAAGAAGTACAGCCAGAATGCTCCTCAGAAGCAAGGATGGTGAGACTTCATCTCACGTACTTTGGACATGTTATCAGGAAAAACCAGTTCCTGGAGAAGGGTATCATGCTTGGTAAAGTAGAGGGTCAGCCAAAAAGAAGAAGACCCTCACTGAGATGGATTGACACAGTGGGCCACAACAGTGGGCTCAAACATGCAACAATTGTGAGGATGGCGCAGGACCAGGCAGTGTTTTGTTCTGTTGTACAAAGAGTCACTGTGAGTCGGAACTGACTCGACGGCACCTAACAGCAACAACAACAGTTATAATTAGTGCATAATTACAAATTTGTGTCTCCTCTTGTTTCCTTAAGTTTTATATCGTGATCACTGTTGCTTGAATGGCTACAGGATACTGCTTTGACTGTGTTTGCCATCCTTTATTTATCCATCCTTCTTTAGTTGGGCATTTGATAGATTCTCATTTTGCTATTATAAGCATTGCCATGCTGGGCATACTTGTGCATAGCATTTCTTCCTGGGGACAAGCTCCTAAGGGACTCTTCCTAGGGCACTGGTTAGGAGGAAACGGCCGATGGTTCAGAGGCAGGTTAAACCTAGGTGGTTAGGTCTGAGTTGTATCTTTCTACCTCTGAATGCTCCTTCTGGCAGAACCACAGATAACCACCTCCGGGGCTCCCTGACAAAGAGTTCTAATAGTTAGAGTCCTGTTGGTCTAGTTTCCTAACACTGTATGGCAGAGAATGAGGCACTTTCTCCCTTTGAGTAGTGATTACATTCAGCAATCATTTGAGTGCCTACATGTGCCAGGCAATGTTCTAGGTGCTGAGTGCCCTACAGGGAACAAAAAAGACAAACATTTCTGTTCTTGTAAAACTTATATTCTAAAGAGGGGGTAGACAATAAACAACTAAAATGCATAGTATGTAAGATAGTGGAAAGTGCTGTGGAGACAGGGTGATGGGGAGGGCTGGGATGGAGGTTTACAAATTGCCATAGATTGTCAGGGAAAAAGCCTTATCAAGAAGGTGACATTTGAACAGGTAAGTAACTGGGATGTCTGATGCTGGTCATTTCATAAGGAAAAGGCAGAATAGTTTGGAAGTTGACTCTCTGGCCTGATTTAAGGGTTAGGCCCTTTCCTGCAGCCATCAATTAACATGACTCTCTGAGGGTGTAGTGCTTAGCTGACACAGACTCATCACAGGGCTTGTGGTTGATTTTTTTTCCCAAAAGGGTTTAAGTGTAAAATTGTCTGTGACTTCCTACAGGAAAAGTTGCTTGGCTTGATGTCACTGCCAACCAAAGAACAATTTGAGGAACTGAAAAAGAAAAGGAAGCAGGAAATGGAGAAGAAGATGATCCTGGAGAGACAAGTGAGTAAGGTGATCTTGGCTCTGGCTTCCTCCTCAGGCTTCTGGAGCACAGGCCTCCTCAGGGCCCAGAAGGTCCTATGAGGCTGCAGGAAAGCAGAACCTCTCCCACTGTCTAGCTTGGATTTTTCATCTATTCTGGCCTCATTCTGGTCTACAAAAACCAGAATGTGTGTTTGTTTTTCTTCCACAGGTTCTGCTGATTCTCTCCTGCCCAGATTGGCACTTCTCCCTCTGATGCAGGCTGCAGAGGATATAGCTGTGGGGGTTCTTTGTAGAACACCTTAGAATATGCAATATTAAACAGAAAATAATATGCATACTTAATATTGTTTGAGACTCTAGTGTAGATGAGTTGTAGCAGACCTCAGAAGTTTGAGAAAAGTAGATGGCCAGTGAATCTCATCCTTTAGCTTACTGTGATTTGTTTTATTTTATTTTTGAAAATTAGAGTATGCCACTCCTCTCGCCCCTGAAAAAAGCATGATTTGGTTGTAGCAGCTGGTTGTGTTTGCCCTGAGGTGGAAAATCGGTGTCTTGCTGGCACAGGATAGAAGGGACCTCTGATGGTAGCACCTGCTATTGGACTGTGTCTGTGTTTCTTCTCCCCAGGCTGCCCTGGAATCCCAGCGAAGGTTGACAGAAAGGCAGAGTGACCTGGCGTCTCGTGCTACCAATGGGGAGGTGGCTTCTTTTCGCAGGGGCCCTGCCCCCTTGCGGAAGGCTGAGGGCTGGCTCCCGCTTTCCGGAGGCCAGGGCCACAGTGAAGACTCAGACCCCCTTCTCCAGCAGATCCACAACATCACATCGTTCATCAGGCAGGCCAAGGCTGCTGGCCGGACAGATGAAATGCGCACGCTGCAGGAGAACCTGCGACAACTGCAGGACGAGTATGACCAGCAGCAGACAGAGAAAGCCATTGAGCTGTCCCGGAGGCAGGCAGAGGAGGAGGACCTGCAACGGGAACAGCTGCAGATGCTCCAGGAACGGGAGTGGGAACGAGAAAGGGAGCAGTTCCAGGCAACGTCCCTGCACACACGGACACGGTCCCTGGACTTCCAAGAAGTCAGGCCTTTTCAGCTGGAGCCTGGCAGAGAGCCTCGCACCCACCTTGCTTATGCTCCGGACCCAGGCTCTCCCCCAGTTCAAAGCAGCACGGTTCCCAAGACCCTTTCACCCAGCTCAGCTGGAGAACCCATCAGAGTGTGGTCTGGGCCCCCAGCCCTCAGCCAGGAGTTCTTCCCCCAGAGCACCATGTCACAGCAAAATGAGGTGCCTGCCCTAAACCCCTTTGATGAGGAAGATCTCTCGAGCCCCACAGAGGGCACTGGTGGCTCTCCTGCTGCAGAGGCTTCCTTCGGCCCCTCAGCCCAGATCCCAAAAGAGTACAATCCTTTTGAGGAAGAGGAGGAGGAGGAGGCAGTGGCAGGGAATCCCTTCACTACCCCAGACGGCCCAGTGTCCAACCCCTTCGATGAGAAAGATGAACATCACCCCCAGAGGCTAAGCCCTCCTGTTCCTGGCAACCCCTTTGAGGAGCACACCTCTACCAATCCCTTTGAGATGGACAGTGACAGCGGGCCGGAGGCCGAGGAGCCCATAGAGGAGGAGCTCCTCCTCCAGCAGATTGACAACATCAAGGCGTACATCTTTGATGCCAAGCAGTGCGGCCGCCTGGATGAGGTGGAGGTGCTGACAGAGAACCTGCGGGAGCTGAAGCGCACTCTGGCCAAGCAGAAGGGGGGCACTGACTGACCGGGGGCTGGTGAGGTTGATGGGGAAGAAGGCAGGGTGAGAAGTAAAATGCCCACAGGTTAGCGGAGGGGATCTGCTCTTTTGTGCTGTGCACTTTGAGGTATTTCCACTACAGTTGAATAATGGGAACTAGAACAGGAAAAATCAGCATTTGTTTTCCGTTGTTCTGTTTTTTTTTTTTTTTAATTGGAGGGACTTTAGAAGGGACTTTACAATTTTCACTCCTGAAATATAACTAAATGCAGCTCTGTTGGGCCCAGGGTAGAAATGGTTGCCATGCACTTCTTGGGTCTATTTGCTACTGCCTGGTCTTTGGTCATTATGCAGTATTACAGGGCAACCTTGTATCGGGCCTTCCTTTAGCCAAGGTGGATTTCTTTAAACTGTTCTGCTCTGGTGGAAGTCTGTCCCCATTATGCTGTGGGTTCCCTCTCACTGGGGGCTTCCTGTGTCATGCTTGGTGCATCCTGCTTGTGCAATGGAAAGAGGGAGGTGTTACTATGAGAGGAATAGGTTAGACCAAGGAGAGCCCAGCACCTCTTTTTAAGAGGGTGATGGAGATGATATGTCCACCAGGGTCTGCTTGTCTCTCTGTGTAAGTTCTTGTTTGTCTCTTTTAGGAAGTTAAACTCCCACTTCAAGGGTTGTCATTGTGAGTCTGATCATGAACTTTTTAGAAAACAGGAGTGGTTAACATTTTGGTCAGTAGAGGAGGTAGTGTTTGAGGGAAGAGTCTCTGATGGAACTGAATGACTGAGGGAACGATTGATTGTCTCTCCTCTGAGGAGTCTCCCTCAGAGCTTTGGCAAAATCACTCCATCTGGGCCTCTTTAAAGGGCCCAGTCTATAGTTCAGGAATTGGTGATAAGAAAGCTTTTGTCAAATGTTGTCAGGGGGATGGGCAGCTTCCCTGAGTCAGAAGAAAAAATTATTTTCAGGGCAGATTGATCAGCCTTCTTCCCTTGTGGTTCATCCTCTCCTGACCTGGGGCACTGGTGAGATACTTTCTTACCAATATTTAGTATTTGTTAGAGCTGTCGAGTAGGTTCTGACTCATAGTGACCCTATATACAACAGAGTGAAACACCACCCAGTCCTGTACCATCCTCACAGTCATTGCTGTTTGAGCCCATTATTGCAGCCATTGTGTCAGTCCTTCTCATTGAGGGTCTTCCTCTTTTTCGCTGACCCTCTGCTTTACCAAGCATGATGTCCTTCTCCAGGCACTGGTCCCTCCTGATAACATGTCCAAAGTACGTGAGACAAAGTCTCGCCATCCTCGCGTCTAAGGAACATTCTGGCTATACTTCTTCCAAGACAGATTTTTTTGTTCTTCTGGTAGTCCATGGTATATTCAATATTCTTCACCAACACCATAATTCAAATACATCAATTCTTTGGTCTTCCTTATTCATTGTCCAGCTTTCGCATGCATATGAGGCAATTGAAAATACCATGGCTTGGCTCAGGCACACCTTAGTCCTCAAAGTGACATCTTTTGTTTTTTTAACACTTTGTAGGTCTTTTGCAGCAGATCTGCCCAATGCAATACGTCATCTGATTTCTTGACTGCTGCTTCCAGGGGCGTTGATTGTGGATCCAAGTAAAATGAAATCCTTGACAATGTCAATGTTTTCTCCGTTTATCATGATGTTACTTACTGGTCCAGTTGTTAGGATTTTTGTTTTCTTTATGTTGAGGTGTAATCCATACTGAAGGCTGTAGTCTTTGAACTTCTCTTTCAGCAAGCAAGGATGTGTCGTCTGCTTATGGCAGGTTGTTAATGAGTCTTCCTCCAATCCTGATGCCCAGTTCTTCGTATTGTACAGCTTCTCGGATTATGTGCTCAGCATACATATTGAATAAGTATGGTGAAAGGATACAACCCTGACACACAACTTTACTGATCTTAAACAAACTGAAATGTTTGAAGAGACACAACCCAGGACAATTCCAGGAGCACCACAGTACTTTTCACTAATTAAGGGCAGAAAGGGAAATTGTTAACTTAGCTCTGGTGCTTTGGTTTTCAAGAACATAACCCTTACCTCACATTTGACATCATGATATCCAAGTGTACTGAGTAGGGTTCCTGCAGTTGTGCGTGTTATTAATGAACAATAACTGACCACTAGTCACTTTATGCCCTTTAACTAACTCTGGATCATACTCTCTCTGGTTACCGGTGCAAGAGCTGAAATTCTTTTCATTACATCGTGATGAAGACCGCATTGCTCTTGGGCCTGCCTGAAACCTCTTGGTGTAAAAACAATCGGTATTTTTGTCCACACCATTCACATTTCTTTATCACCACCTGGACCTTTTGGCTGAATAAAAAGTCCTGTATTTGGAGTGGGGTGGGGGAATGAGGGGTTGGGTGGAGGGTGTATGGACAACTTCTTTGCATTTGGATTCTGTTCACAAAGGATACAAATGGGTTACTAATGTCAGCCAGGTGCCAATGCTGCTGATTGTCATGGGTAGTTTTGGGAAGATGGCAGCCAGAGGCAGCCCAAGCTGACGAGTGGCGTGGGCCTCTATTCTTCCGAGGCCTGTGCCCTTCGTGCTGTTATTCTGGAGGGTTTCATGTCTGGCTGGCACACCCCTCCCTTCTCAGTCTACCCTTTCTCTCTGAGTGAAGAGGAGGCGCTCTGCACCGAAAAGCTGGTAGTTCCAAAAGCTCAGTGCTGCTTTCCATCTTAATTACTTTTCTAACAAGATTATAAATCTCTTTTAATTAGCTAGTGATTTCAATTAAGACTAACTCACTAAGTATACCCCTTCCCTAAAATCAGCTGCAGGTAGCATTCGGTAAAGTAAGAGCATCGAGAAACACACATACAAGAAACATTTAAAAAACTATTTTTAAAAAACCTCACTGGATATACTAAACCGAACTAAAACTATATCCCTCTGATTTGATTGAATTTTTCCATGGCTGGATTCTTCCATGGATTCTTCCATTTAAATTCTTCCACGGCTATATCCTTCTGTAAACATGGTCACAACAAGAGTTAGAATTTTCTACCCCTCAGCTGTACCATTTCCCAGGATTCATACAAGCACAAAGTTGGATTTACAGACGGGTTCACAGCAGGGAAAAGTTGGCCTATGAATTGTAACCACAACTTCAGGTTCTGACCTCATGTAAATATTCGCCCCTCCTATAGTCCTTCAAGGCAAACAGCTCCATCTCATCAGCAAATGAGCGAGTTCCTGATAGGGCATTGGCAAGTCTCCCTAGACATCGATCACATATGGAAGAGACTTTGGGGATTCATGCAGCCAGTGAAGTTGGCTTTTCCCTCCTTATGCCTTGTTTGTATTTTTCCCTGCCTAATACACTAAGGACATGTACTTATTGTACTTGCAGCTCAATGTCTCTTTGTTGTTCAGATACTAAAATGTACCTCTGAGTCATCATGGGCCATGTGGTAGGTTGGACATTGGCATAGTTAGGCGTCAGGACTCAAAGTGAGATGCTGGTCTCTTACCCGGACACTGACTGTGGTAGCAGATTGTGCTGGTCATCTAACAATGACTGTCAGAGGCTTGTTAATTTGCATGCAGTACTCTGGGGCCTTGTATTGGAATCTTTTTTAAAAAATAAAATAACAGATGTTAGTGGTTGGGTGTATATGTGCATGCCTTATAAGTGAGAATCACCAGAAAACATCCCCCTGCCCCCATCTTCACGATGACCATCTTAGTGTCAGAAGAGAGTCCAGCTCCTGTGTTAACTGCCTGGTTAAGACATTCAGACAAAATCAAGGTCACTGGGCTCTGAAAACCAAACCAAACCAAACACCAAATTTGTTGCCATTGAGTTGATTCCAACTCATGGTGACCCCATGTGTTACAGAGTAGAACTGTTCCACAGGGTTTTCTTGGCTGTAATCTTAATGAAAGATGATTATTAGGGCTTTCTTCAGTGGTACCACTGGGTGGGTTTGAACCACCAACCTTTGGGTTAGTAGTTGAGCTCAAACCATCTGTACCACCCAGGGGCCCTTTGGGCTCTGAACAGGGGATAAATGTGGGCTCCAGTTATGCCCTTATCCTCAGTTATTTCTGCAGTGATTAAATGTGCTGTGCTGTGCTGCATTTCCACACATTACAAATCTGTCCTATAAGCAGGCCTGTAAGGTAGTTACTTAGGTACTCATAGATAAGGAAACTGATTAAGAGAGGTAGTCTGGCTGGAGTCACACAGCCAGTAAGTGGTAGAATGATTTAAACCCTGGTCTGCCTCACTTCTCCCTAAGTAGCAAGGAAGGTTTGATCTGGGTCAGGTACATGGGAGCACTCAAGCATTGTGTTGGTTTAAAGGTGGGGGCAGAAGAGGACAGTGGAGAAAGGTTGAGTGCTGCTGGATGAGTGTCTGATACTGGCATCACTTGGACCTTTGAAACTGAGAGCTCCTCAGGACCTATGTAGATTACTAAACTGGGTGAGGAGAATAATATTTAGTGCTCACTGTGGAACAGACAGAATGCTAAGTATTATGCATGAGTTATCTCATTTAATCCTCCCAGCAACCCAAGTTTACAGATGAGGAAATGAGTGTGATGAAGTTAAACTTGCTTAGGGTTACACAACTGGGATTCCAGGCCAGGTCTGTCTGACTCAAAGCCCAGGCTGCCCTAGCCTGCCTTCTATGTGGACACTCATGTTTCTAGCATGGGATGGAATGTTTCATTGATAGTAAGTGCCTCCTGTGGGCTTTAAGATCAAAAGCTCTTCTGCCTAAAACTTCAGTAGCATAGCACAGTTTGAAAGTACTTCAGAACACACTTTTGGTTTCAAAACAGACATACAGAGTTTGGAAGTCATCACCCCCGATCCTAACAAGAAAAAACTGAAGCCAGTGCCTTTTCTTGGCTCCATCAGAGAACTGAGATAGCAGGACAAACTGCCACCCTGAAATCTGGAGAGACAGGTGAGTCCAGAAAGTGACAGCTGAGATTTGCTTACCTGGAGAAGAAGCTGCTGGAACCATAAACTGGTAGGAGCACTTAAATGGTAATTTTGATGAACTGATGCAGGCTGAGTGTGAAAGTGAGGAACTCCTGGGACCACAGTTTACAGAACCCCACACTCTGATGAGTTTTACCTTAAGGAACACCCCACTTGATTTTCAGTGTGAAGAGCTGAGAAGGATCCTCTCGGGGTTCTGGTAAGGGGAGGGGAAGATTTGTTGTTAGCTGCCATGGAGCAGGCTCCAATTCATGGTGACCCTATATATAACAGAATGTAACATTGTTTGTTCCTGCCTCATCTTCATGATCATTGGTATGTCTGAGTTCAATTGTTGCAGCTGTTGTGTCAGTCCATCTCATTGTAGGTTTTCCTTGCTTTTGCTGACCCTCTACCAAACATGATGTCCTTTTCTAGTGATTGGTGTCTCCTGATGACATGTCCAAAGTAAGCCAGCCAAAGTCTCATCATGCTTGCTTCTAAGGAGCATTGTGGTTATGTTTCTTCTAAGACCGATCTGTTCGTTTGTCTGGCAGTCAGGTGTATCCAGTATTCTTTGCCAACACCAGAATTTGTATGCATCAATTATTTTTCTGCCTTCCTTTTTCATTGTCCTCCTCTTCCATGTGTATGGGGTGATTTAAAAGACCATGGCTTGGGTCAGGTACACCTCAGTCATCCAAGTCATACCTTTGCTTTTTAAAATGCTAAAAAGGCCTTTTGCAGCAGATTTGCCTAAAATAGGGAAAATGCTAAGAAACACTTAAGTCACAGCCCAAAGACACAAGCCCACTAAAAGACGGAGATTTAATCATAAGATTAAAGAATGCTTTCCCTCCCCCACACTTTACCACCACACCAATGGGACCCCAGTATAACAACAGTAGATTACAGCTGAAAGAGCTGCAAGGCACAGACCCTCCAAGAGGATATCTAGGGAAACCCAAAGTCAAGAGGGGAGAAACAAACAAGGATGCTAGAGGAATCTGAAGCCTCTGGCACCTACACCTACAGCAAACATTAAACAAGCCCAATTCCTAGCCAGATTAACAGAAATCCTCACACTAGAGATCTATTTACCTCAACTCCTATTACCTGATGATACAAGTGATATCGTCTGGCCTTTAACAAAAAACAAGTGTGCTGAAAGGCAAGAAAAAACAGTCTGATGAGACAAAACAAGCATCAGTACCAGATTCAAACGTTCGTACAGATGTTAGAATTATCCAATAAGAAATTTAAAATAACTGATGAATACATTAAGGGCTCTGATGGAAAGAGTAAACAACATGTAAGAACAGATGCATGATGTAAGCAGAGATATGGAAACTCCCAAGAGTCAGAAGGAAATGCTAGAAATCAGAAACACTGTAACAGAGATGAAGAATGCTGTCTCAGTTTCTTTTTTTTTAATTGTACTTCAGGTGAAGGCTTACAGAACAAATAGTTTCTCATGAAACAGTAGTACACATATTGTTTTATGACATTGGTTAACAACCCCACAACCTGTCAACCCTCTCCCTTCTCAACCTTTTTTTTTTTTTTTTTTTGGTGAAAATATACATAGTCAAAGATACACCATTTCAAAAATTTCTACATGCACAGTTCAGTGACATCGACTACGCTCTTCCAATTGTGCTGCTATTCTCACTTTAGATGAAGGCTTACAGAACAAAATAGTTTCTCATTTAACAGTTAGTACACATGTTGCCCTATGACAATGGTTAACAACCTCACAACACATCAACACTATCCTTAGCCAACCTTGGGGTCCCTATCACCAGCTTTCCTGTCCCCTTCTGCCCTCTGGCCCTCATCCCTGGACTGCTGTACGCCATCAGTCCCATTTGGTTTTATGGGGCTGTCCACTTCCAGGCTGAACGGTGAACCTCAGAGATGACTTCACCACTGAGCCAAAAGGGTGTCTGGGGGCCATACTCTCGGGGTTTCTCCAGTCTCCTTTAGGCCAGTAAATCTGGTCTTTATTTTGTGAGTTAGAATTTTGTTCTACATCCTTCTCCAGCTCTGTCCAGAACCCTCTGTTGTGATCCCGGTCAGAGCAGTCAGTGGTGGTAGCCGGGCACCATCTAGCTGTACTGGACTCAGTCTGGTGGAGGCCGTGGTAGCTGTGGTCCATTAGTCCTTCAGACCAATCTTTTCCTTGTATCCTGCTCTCTTCATTCTCCGCTGCTCCCGAAGGGATGAGACCAGTGGAGTATCCTAGACTGTTTCAGTTTCTTAGTGTTGCTGTTACGGAAATACCATAATTGGGTTGCTTTAATGAACAAAAATTTATTTTCTCACAGTTTAGGAGTCTGGAAATTTGAACTCAGGGCACAGGCTTTAGGGGAAGGCTTTTTTTTTTTTTTTTTGTCAGCTCTTGAGGGAAAGTCTTTGTCTCTCCAGCTTCTGTTCCTCGGTTCCTTGACAATCTTCATGTGGCATGGTGTCTGTCTTCCCCATCTGTTCTTGCTTGCTTTTGTGCCTGATCTGCCTCATTAACAGAACAAAGAAAACCCTATTTCCAAATGGGGTTACACTGACAGGTGTAGGGGGTTAAGATTTACAACACGTATTTTGTGAGAACACAATTCAATCCATAACAAATGCCTTTGATGGGCTCATCAGCAGACAGGGCAAGACTGAGGAAAGAAATTAGTAAACATGGAGATACGTAAATAAAACTTCCCTAAGTGAAAATGCAAAAGAGCAGGGAAAAAAAAAGCAGGGGCAAACAGAACATTCAAGCACTGTGGGATGATTTTAAAAGCTGTAACATACGTGTAATACAAATACCAGAAGGAGAAGTAAAAAAAAAATATTTGAAGTAATAATGGCCAAGAACTTTACAAAATGAATGACAGACGCTAAACCACAGATCCAGGAAGGTCAGAGACACCAAGCAGGATAAATACAAAAAAACAAAAACAAAAACAAACTATACCTAAGTATATCATATTCAAACTACATAAACCAAAGACCAAGAGAAAATACTGGGGGGAGAAAACCCAGGAAAAACACTCACCTATAGAGAAACGGATAAGAATTACAGCAGATTTCTTGTCAGAAGCCACACAGACAGGAAGAGAATGGAGTAAAATGTCTAACGTGTTGGAAGAAAAAAACCACCAATCTAGAATTATGTACCTAGTGAAATTATCCTTCAGATTGAAGAAGAAATAAAAACTTTCTCAGACAAATAAGAGTACTTAAATACATTTCGTCCAGATTTTGCTGACCAGAAAACTGAGGAGCTGTTAAGTGGCTGAACTAAGGAGTAAATCCCAAACCTTTTTTTCTTTCTTTTGCAAATCAGTTTATTTTTTAGTTAATGATAGAAATTTGCAATTCTAACCCTGAAGAAGTTGAGAGAGGAAAATTGACTTATTAGAGGTTGAATAGCAAGTTATCAGTGGACTTGGTATCAGAACTCAAGTCTCTTGATTTATTTTCAACTGTATTATCTGATTGAGCTCAAGCCTGTTTAAATAGATTTTCCTGTGTGTGGAGGGGGTGGAGGGGGAAGCTGAAATTACTAATTTAAAAGTGTGAAAACCCATACGCTCCAGGAAAACGAAGTTCTGTAGGTCACTAGAAGCCTTGGCGGAGCAGTATTTAAATGCTGACTGCTAACCAAAAAATGGAATCCTGGTGGTCCAGTGGGTAAGCATTCAGCTGCCAACCGAAAGGTCAGCAGTTCGAATCCACCAGGCGCTCCTGGAAACGCTATGGGGCAGTTCTACTCTGTCCTGTAGGGTCGCTATGGGTCAGAATCAACCAGATAGCAAGGGGTTCGGTGGGTTTATTCGGTTGCTGAGTCACTCCACGGCAGCGAGTTGGGTAAAGCGAAGGTGTACGCGCCTACTTTCCCATGACTACTAGTCCCAGGCTGCCCCGCGGCGCGCGGCGCTCGTCGGGAGGTGTCCCGTGAGTCTGCGCGAGGAGCAGGGGCGCCGCGCGTAGGAAAAGCGGCTTGAGTTCCGCCTCGACGGCGGCGGCTGCTCTCTCCAGTCTTAGTTCTTTGGCTGTCCGGCCGGACCCGCCGCCGCCGCCACTATGCCCATGAAGGGCCGCTTTCCCATCCGCCGCACCCTGCAGTACCTGAGCCAGGGTGGTGTGGTGTTCAAGGACTCGGTGAAGGTCATGACGGTGAATTACAACACGCACGGGAAGCTGGGCGAGGGTGCCAGGTCAGTCCGAGCCGGGAGACCACCTTCCCCATCCCCCCGACCTCGCAGACAGTAAAGTGCTCATTGTCAAAACATGTTAGTAACGTGGCTTCCGATTATTGAGACAAGGAGCTTCGCTAGGCGCCCACTTATCCTGGGTATTGCCCCCTGAGATTGGAGCTGTTATTACCCCCATTTTACAGATGAGGAAACTGAGGAGCAGCTGCTCCAGGTCCCATGGCGAGAGAAGGAGGGCAGCGGACCGGCCGGAGCCGTGGCCTTGGGTTGGGTTGGCGGTGGAACTCTGGAGGGGTGGAAGGTACAAGAGCTTCCCCCGACGACCACCCCATTCTCCTTCCTCCACGGTGGTGGACGCCGCTGAGTTGAGAGAGGTTGGAGAGAGCCACCGGCATCCTTACCTGTGCTCGGCAGATGAGTGATGGGGAGAGTCAGCCTCAGATCTTCTCCATGAGGAGGCGCGGGCAGCGGTATCAGGGCAGAGCCCAGCCACGAGCGACAGCTGTCGCATCTACTGGCTTTGGGCGAGTTGTGCCTTCTCAGTGTCATTTGCCAAACGAGGATGATACCTATTTCCCAGGGCTGATAAGAGGATAAAGTGAGAGAAGCAGCAGCTGCTAACATTCAGTGAGTCCTCGTTACGTGTCGCAGGTTCTAAATGCTTCTCACGCGTATTCCATCTGATCTTTACAGAAGCCCCATTGTTATCCCCACTGTAGGCGTGGTGAGCAAAGGAGGCACAGAGAGGTTAAATAACTTGCTTGTCCAAAGTATCAGAGCTAGTGGTAAGTGGTGAGCTGGGGTTGTGTAACTCAGAATGCGTGAAAGTGCTTCTTTTTTGTAAGACTCACTGCTGTTACAATTGATTATGTCAGTTGTGTGGCAGCAGACTTCCCCAGTGGATCCTAAACTTTTCAGCCTGGAGCAGAGTAGAGGCTCATTGATGGAAGCTCCCAAGTGAAAAGTTTGAATTGAACACCGCAGCAGCACTTTTGGCTCTTTAAGTAAAGATGTATTGAGTGCCTCTTGAATGGTAGGGCTAGTGCTGTGTGCTATGAATTCAACAGTGATTAAGAAAAAGATCTTGTTCTTGAGAAACTTTGGGAATGGGTTCGAATCCACCAGCCACTGCTTGGAAACCCTATGAGGCAGTTCTGCTCTGTCCTGTAGGGTCACTATGAATCAGAATTGACTCGATGACAACGGGTTTGGTTTTTTTTTTTTTTTTCAATGCTAGGCCTGGATTTGATGTTTTTTTTTGAGTGCTAGGCCTAGTGCTGTGTGCTATGAATTCAATGGTGACTAGAAAAAGGTCCTGTTCTTTTTTTTTTTTAATTTTTTTATTGTACTTTAGATGAAGGTTTACAGAACAAAGTTTCTCATTAAACAGTCAGTACACATATTGTTTTATGACATTGGTTAACAGCCCCACGACATGTCAACACTCTGCCTTCTCGACCTTGAGGGCGCTTTTTTTGGTGAAAGTATACATAGCCAAAGTTACACCATTTTGAAAGTTTCTACGCGTACAATTCAGTGACGTCGATTACATCCTTCCAGTTGTGCTGCTGTTCTCACTATCCTTTTCCAAATTATTCCATCACCATTATCTTCAACTCACTGTCCCTAGGCTTCCCATCAAACCTTTTGAGTTGCTGTTGTCAGTTTGATCTCACATAGATAATTCTTTTTTTTTTTTTGTACCTTAGATGAAGGTTTGCAGAACAAATAGTTTCTCATTAAACAGTACACATATTGCCCTATGACAGTGGTTAACAACCCCATGACATGTCAACACTGTCCCTTCTCAACCTTGGGTTCCCTATCACGAGCTTTCCTGTCCCCTCCTGCCTTCTAGTCCTTGTCCCTGGACTGCTGTGCCTAATTAGTCCTGTTTTGTTTAATGAGGCTGTCCAATCCCTGGCTGAACGGTGAACTTTGGGAGGGGCTTCACCACTGAGCTAAAAGGGTGTCCGGGGGCCATACTCTCAAAAGGGTGTCCGGGGGCCATACTCTCGGGGTTTCTCCAGTCTGTCAGGCCTGTAAATCTGGTCTTTTTTTGTGAGTTCAAATTCTGTTCTACATCGTTTTCCAGCTCTGTCTAGGACCCTCTATTGTGATCCCAGTCAGAGCAGTCAGTGGTGGTAGCTGGGCACCATCTAGCTGTGCTGGACTCAGTCCGGTGGAAGCCGTGGTAGCTGTGGTCCGTTAGTCCTTTGGACTAATCTTTTCCTTGTATCTTGTTCTCTTCATTCTCCCTTGCTCCTGAAGGGGTGAGACCAGTGGAGTATTTTAGATGGCTGCTCACAGGCTTTTAAGACCTCAGATGCTACTCACCAAGGTAGAATGTAGAA
>NW_004443937.1:13565622-13591421 GCF_000243295.1 Trichechus manatus latirostris
CCCTCAGGAAGAAGCAAAGATGGCGCACGGAGCGAGGTGCTCGAGCGAAAGAGGGGGAGGTGGGGAGAGGCAAGGAAGAAATAAAAAGAAGCGGAGAAAAAGCAACACCAGCAGCCAACAAATGGCACTCAGAGAGCCACCCGTTCGGGTGTGTGGAATCCAAGCAGCTGCTGTTTCCTAGTCAAGAGACTGTGGCCGTGGGAAGCAGAGGAGGTCGAGTTGGGGTGAAGAAGAGTGGGGGGTGGGAAAGCATATACCGCCAATTACCCTTTGTTTTGTCTCCCGCTGGAAGGTCCGTGAGGCTGCTTTCTCGTACCCCCTGTTTGCTGGTCTCCAATAGGAGTCCGAGATGGCGGATCCACGCTGCATTAGTTGGTAGGGGACCTCTGCATGAATCTCTCCTCGCTCTCTGTTCTCTGTCAGTTTTCTCACTCCATCTGGTGCTTGGCTGAGTTCTTTATCTCTTCGTTTGATGTTTTAGGGTTTCAGGATTGTTGTATTCTGTTTGGCTTAGTTTTTCAGATCTTTGCTGTGGAGGGACGGCATGGTGCTTCTGCCTAGAGCACCGTTTTGCCGGAACTCTTTTTCTTCATTCTTTTTCCTCAAACAGAGTTGTAGCCAGGTGTTTGTCTTCAATTCCGCTAATCCTGTCTTCCACTGTTTCAGATCTGCTCCTCAGCCCTTCTTTGACACTGTGCATTTCTGAAATCTTGTTGTTTATCTATTGGATTTCTAATTGCTGTTTTTGTATAATTTCTAGTTGTGAATTTATTTTGGCATTTTGTTCCTGCAGTATTTTCCTGCATTCTTTCTTTGTCTGTATTTTCCATGAGTTTGTCTGCCTTTTCCATGAATTTGTCTATTTTTTCCTCGTTTTTGTCAGCTTTTTTCTTCAACTCTTGGATAATTCTGAGTATTAGAAGATTTGAATTCCCTGTCAGGTAGTTCTAGTGCCTTTTCTTCCATAGGAAAGTCATCTGGTGTTTTATTTTGGACGCCTGCTGGAACCATCTTGTCCTGTTTTTGTAAATGTTTTGATATTGTCTGCTGTCTTCGGGGCATTCAGTAGTTATTTTTCTTGTTTACTGATTGTAGACTTGTTTGTTTTATCCTTTTTTTTTTTTTTTTAATTTGGCTATGCCTGAGCAGGCGGGCTGTGTGTTTTTTGTTGTTTGCTCATCTGTGGGCACGATACTTTTCGCCTCCTTCTCCAGTTGGCAGGGTCAGTCGCTCAGATATGGTACAGCAGGGCAGGTCTAGCTGAAGAGGAGTTGCTAGGATGGGTTGTTTGTGGCACTTACTACAGCCACCAGGGCGGGTCAGTAATCAGTGCAGGGCAGGTTCTGGTAGGCTGTGCCTGTGCTGCTTGGTGGTGTGATGTTAAGCGCACGGTGCAGGTAGGCAGGATGGAGGGGGGAGATTGTGATGTGTGGAGATAAGATGGGTATGGGAGAGAGGACAGAGGAACAGGAGCCAAAAACATACAAACAAGCAAAAAAGAGTGCTAGGGGAGCTTGCCATTGGAGTGGAGAGATGAGAGACTGTGAAATGAAGAAAAACAAAAAGGGGAAGAAAAAGAAAGAAAAGAAAAGAATGAATAAGTAAAAATTAGAAAGAAAAAAGAACAGCAAAGCTCTCAGGGATCCCACTGGTGTGGCTGCGAGGTCTGAGGAGGTTGTTCCCAGGTGTTAAAGTACAGCCTGGCTAGAATGCGTAGAGGTATTCAGTGCCAGGTATTCAGGGGACAGGAAGAGAAGGAAGGTATAGAGAGATGAGAAACTGAGTAATGAAGAAAGACAAAAAGGGAAAAAGAGGAAAAGAAAAAAATTAAAAAACAAAACAAAACAAGAAAACCCCCCAAAAAAACAGGGGAAAAAAAAAAACCCATGAAAAAGGAAATGCTCTCAGGGATCCCTCTGCGCATCTGTGCAAGCTGAGGGGGTAGATCCCAAGCCACACAGCACTACCCAGCCAGAACGGGCTCCCAACTTGAGAAAAGAAAAAGAAAACAAACAAACAATTGAAAACAAACAAAAGCCCCGGGATCCCACCAGTATGGCAGCATGGACTGGGAAGCAGTTCCACACTCGAATGGAGCTCCACAGCCCCTCAGGAAGAAGCAAAGATGGTACGTGGAGCCAGGTATTTGAGCAAAAGTAGGGGGAGGTGTTGAGAGGTAAGGAAGAAATCAAAAGAAGTGAAAAAGCAACACCAGCAGCAAACAAATGGCACTCAGGGAGTCCGCCAGTGCAGGCAGGTACAATCCAAGCAGCCTATGCTTCCCAGCCAAGAGACTGTGGCCGTGGGAAGCAGAGGAGGCCAAGTGGGGGTGAAGAAGGGTGGGGGTGGGAAAGCATATATTGCTGTTTACTGGTTGTTCTGTCTCCTGCTGGAAGCTCCGTGAAGCTGCTTTCTTGTATCCCCTATTTGCTGGTCTCTGATAGGAGTCCAAGATGGTGGATCCGTGCTGCATTAGCTGATAGGGGACCTCTCCATGTATGTCTTCTTGCTCTCAGTTCTCTCAGTTTCTTATTCCATTTGGTGCTTGGCTGAGTTCTTTATCACTTCATCTGATGTTTAGGATTTCAGGATTGCTGTTCTCTATGTTTGGCTTAGTTTTTCGGATCTTTGCTGTGGAGGGACAGCGTGGTGCTTCTGCCTAGAGTGCCGTTTTGCCGGAAGTAAAAAGGTCCTATTCTTGAGAAACTGGGTTGTGGAGGTTAGGCGATAGGCTGGAGACTTCTGCAGGCTTGGGTCCCAAAATCTTTAGGTCAGGCAAGGGAAGAGTGCAGAGTCTAGAGAATGTGGTCAAAATGAGGCAGGGAGAGCAACTCCCTGTGGAGGGTGGTCCCCAGCACGAGGGCCCCTGACTGCAGGCCTGTTCAGGGTAGTCAGAAGCTACCTCCTAGCCGTTAGGTCTCCCTGGATGAGCACAAGAACTTTGACCTGCTTCCATGGGATCAGCTGTGATGAGGGCTTCCTGGAAGACTTGGGCTTAGGGTGAATGGGCACCCAGATACTCCTTCATAACCCACTGTGCATCTGTGCACACCAGGGGTCCCAGGGGTCCCAAAGGCAGAGGCCAGGCAGCTCACGAAAAGGAGGGAGGCAGCTGGATGGGGCTGTAGTTAACTGGAAAGCACGCGCCCTGTCTGAAGGGGCATTCGTTGCTCAGTTACATCTTACTAGTGTGGGCTCCATGTTAGCAGAATTTCTGATCTGTCAAGAAGCCAGAAATCCAGATGTTTATGTAAATCTCCTGCTTTTTAAATAGTCAGTTAGGTTTTCTTGCTTTTAAGAAGTGGCATTGAGAAAAGGCCACATAAACCAGAGACTTCATCAGCCTGAGACCAGAAGAACTAGATGGTACCCGGCTACCACCAGTGACCGCCCTGACAGGGAACACAACAGAGAGTCCCTGATGGAACAGGAGAAAGGTGGGGTGCAGAACTCAAATTCTAGTAAGAAGACCAGACTTAATGGTCTGACTGAGACTGGAGGTACCACGGAAAGCATGGCCCCTGGATTCTCTAGCAGCCCAGAACTAAAACAGTTTCTGAGGCCAACTCTTCAGACAGGGATTGGACTGGACTGTGGGACATAAAGTGATACTCGTGAGGAGTGTGCCTCTTAGCTCAAGTAGATACAAGAGACTAAATGGGCAGCTTCTGTCCGTAGGTGAGATGGGAAGGCAGAGAGAGTTAGGAGCTGGTTGAATGGACATGGGGAATCAGGGGTGGAAAGTAGGAGTGTGCTGTCACAGTATGGGGAGAGCAATTAGAGTCACATAACAATGTATGTATAAATTTTTGTATGGGGAAAAAATAAAAAATTAAAATTAAATGGCACTGAGTCCTAGGACCTAGGTAAATTAGATAATTGAGTGACTTAGGGCAGCTTAAGAGGAACCTTGGTGGCTCAACAGTTAAACACTTGGCTGCTAACTGAAAGCTTAACGGTTCAAACCCACCAGTGCCTCTGCAGGAGAAAGATCTGGCCACTTGCTTACATAAAGGTTACAACCTAGGAAACCCTATGGGGCAGTTCTCCTAGTTCTCCTTTGTCACATGGGGTCGCTGTGAGTTGGAATCGACTTGACAGTGCCCAACAACAACGGGGCAGTTTACTTAGTTGATCTCAGTTTTCTTAGTTGTAAAGCCTCATCATCCAAGGTTGTTGTGAGGATTGGAGTGCCAGGTGTGTGGCATATACAGCAGGTGCTCAACAAAAGCTACCTATCATTGTTAACTTTCCTCCCATGCTTCAGCAAGAAGCATTTTAAAATCCTTGTTGAATTTCTGTCCTAGTCTTTGTCATCGTCGTTAGGTGCTGTGGAGTCGATTCGGACTCGTAGCAACCCCATGTGACAGAGTAGAACTGCCCCATAGGGTTTCCTAGGCTGTAGTCTTTATGGGAGAAGATTGCCAGGTCTTTCTTCTGAGGAGCCGCTGGGTAGGTTCAAACCACCAACCTTTTGTTTAGTATCCAGATGCTTAACTGTTTACACCACCAGGACTCCTTCCTAGTCGTTGTAGGTGTGGGAAATTCCTACATAGCTATGTTCTGGTTCATTTTTACCAAGTTCTGTGATGTTAGGATAGTCTGCTGTGGGGGTGGGGTTTGAGCAGAGGCATCGTAAGCCCAGCCTCTGAGTTTCCAGCCCTGCGAGCTGTCATGTTGTACAGGCTAACTAGGACAAGCATAGTACCCTACCTCCAGTTCCTCCCCTAGGGGCAACAGCCGTCAAGTCTAATGATGTAATTAGAGTTTTGCCTCCCTGGGACCCTGGTAGCACAGTGGTTAAAGCACTCAGCCGCCAACCAAGAGATCTTCGGTTTGAACCCACCAGACCACTCCGTGGGAGAAAGATGGAGCAGTCTGCTTCTGTAAAGATTTACAGCCTTGGAAACCCTATTGGGCGGTTCTGCTCTGTCCTCTAGGGTCCCTGTGAGCTGGAATTGACTAGATGGCAGTGGGTTATAGTTATATAACATACTTAGCAAGTTAATTTTTCCGTTTTAGGCATCTCTGTTCACTTGTCAGTATGGAAGACGATTATTTAGCTCTCTTTCTCCACTGTTGCCACCTCTGCCCCCAAACACATGCATACCACCCAACTCCCTATCCTCCCAATAGAGTTATTTTACAGTTTTGGATAGAACAGTATTTCATGTTTAAATTAGTATGACTTTGTAAATGCTATACACAGTTGAGCCAGATGGAATACTGTGAATATTTTTCCTTTTGTTTTTTGCAAATCCTTTGTTTTCCCTGTAGTTAATAATTGCCATTGTTGTTGTTTTGTTTTGTTTCAACTTTAGATTCTGCCCAAATTGTGGAAGTCTCCCCAGATAGTCAAATAGTCAGGTTTTCTGTTGGTTCTATGAATTTCATCATCTTCTTGAAAAAATCTTACAAGCTTCAATCCTGACTGGTTGTGCTGCGTAGCTGTCTTCTTGGCTCTCCCGTCACCCATTATCCTAAGAATTCCCTCACCTCACTCTTGCTTTGAACCCCATATGTCTTCCACTTTCTTGGTTTACTGCCTTGGAGCACATCGGCCAGAGTGTCCTGAGAAAGCATGTGTATATCTGAGTTCAGTTACACATCTGCAGATGGCTAGCTGTCCTTGACACTGAGCTGGAAATTATTTTCTCTCAGAGTTCTGAAGGCATTGTTTTAATTTCCAATGTTGCTTTTGTGAAGTCTGGTGCCAGTCTGATTCCTGACCTTTAGGGTGATACCTGTTTACTGCCCCCTCTTTGGAAGCTTGTGGATCTTCTCTTCGCCCCCAGTGTTCTGAAATTTCCTGCTGATGTGCCTGTGCCTTCGTGTTCTGGGTATTCAGCGGGACCCTTTTAATGCCCTTTGGTTTTGAGAAGAATTCCTTAATTGTTTTGACGATTTGTTCTCTGTTGTTTTATTTATTTATTTTTTGATACCTCCTTCTGGCACGCCTCCTCCTTTGGATGTTGAACCTCTTTGATCTTCTAATCTTAATTTCTAAAATTCTTTCCTGTCCTTGAATTGTTCCTTTTTAAATGGCATCCAGTTGTTTCATAAATATGGAATCTTCTCTTATCACCCTGAGGTTATTAACCATAGGGGTTTTTTTTAAAAATAACATTTTACTGTGTTTTTGGTGAAAGTTTACACAGCAGGTCAGGTTCCCTTTTGACAGTTCCCACACAGTTGTTCAGTAACATTAGTTACATTCTCACAATGTGTCAGCATTCTCTGTAGTTGTGTTCTGGTTGTTCCATTTCCAGTACTCTAGTTTCCCTGTCCCCTTATCTTTTCATCTTTGGTTTAGAGTAAATGTTGACGTTTTGGTCTCATACAGATAGTTCTTTGGTAGAACACCGATCTTATGGGTAATATCCTTTATTTTATGTGCCACTGTGCTATTTCACTAAAAGATGGTCTCGGGATAGTTTTAGTTTTCAGCAATAGAATTTTGGAGTTTCCTTGTTGTCTTAGTCTGGATTCTTGAGCAAAACCAGTGAAGCATGTGTATATATGTATGTATATGTGTGTATATATATAGAGAGATTTATTTCAAGGAAATGGCTCACGCAGTTGTAGAGGCTGGCAAGTCCCAAATCTGTGGGTCAGATGTCAGGCTGGAGACTTCTCCGACTAATGTGGTTGCAGGGGCTGACAAACCCAAAATCAGCAGGTCAGACAGCAGGCTGCCGGCTCACAGGGCTGTGGGAACTAGCGAATGCCAAAATCTGCAGGTCGACAGCAGACTGCTGGCTCATGTCCCAAGAATCAGAGATCAGAGGATGATGAGTCAGATGCAGGATCTAGAGAGGGTGAGCTTTTCTGGAACATCTGTATATGTTGGATGCAGGGCACACCCCCAAGGAGATTCCCCTTTCAACTGATCGGCTGCTCACATCAGATCACAAAATGGAGGATAATTACATAATATCTGCCAAACCACTGAGAATCATGGCCTAGCCAAGTTGACACATAACCTTAACCATCACACTTGTGCTACCAGCATCGCATTGGTTTTTGTGTCTTTCAGATTAGAGGTCGTCCTCAGATGTTGGTGGTCTTTGACTGAGGGATCATATATTTAAGAGTGGGTTACTGAGGTCCTGACTGGATCCTGCGGGTGTATGGTTGGTGTTTTTCAACTAGGAACTTCACTGTAAGGCATCTAGCTTTGTTATTTTGTTGGGGAACCCCTAATTTTTTTTGTCTGTTTCTCTTGAACTGGTTGGATTCCTCAGAAAGTATTCTCTGATCTCATGCCTGGAGGATGTAGATCTGGCCACCAGAGCATGGGAGCCAGTAGGCAAAGAGGCTGGGAGTTAACAACGTTCAGTATGTAACTACCCCCTGCCCTCAACTGTGCAAAATATCTCCCAGACCAACAACCTCCCCTCTCCAGAGAACAACCCTCCACATTTTGGGGCGTAAGGGTTCCCACCTGGGTAGGGATCACAGGACCAACTGCTTCTTAAACTGACTTTCAAGCAGTTCTTCTGCTTCCAGACAGCCTCCTAGCCCAACTCTGAGGGGATCAGCAGCACCACCCTGAAACCTCCCTGGGGCTGGGCAGTGCAGGTCAGGCTGCTGCTCGGTCTACTCCATGGCCAGGTTGGAGTTACTCTTTCTCAGGGTCTGCAAGGTCCGTTTCCATTTCTTTCTGTTGTCCATCTTGCAGAATTTTTGTTCTGTTGTCTCTTCTCCCTTTGACATTTATACCTTTAACATTTGTTTGTCCCTTGGAGTTTGTGCCTTAGAAAAATCCTTTTACATTGTTAGAGGAGGAAGTGGAGGTAAATACATGTGTCAATCTACCATCTTTAACTAGAAGACTTATTGATTTTTAAAAGGTTAGTTTTATAAAGTTATGTACGCAAGCACGCAAATACATACATGCATACACATGGATGGGTGGGTGGGTAGGTGGATGGACGAATGAAAAATCTCTTCCCTTTTCCTGTAAGCCCCCTGTCCCAGGCCTCCTTAGAGGGAACCTCTCCTAAGTTCTTTGTATTTTCTTTCAGAAATTTTCTATGCTTATATAAGCATCTCTCTGTGAGTATGTATGGTGTAGTGAATTACTTAATAAGGCCCTTCTAGCCATGCATGGTCTTATGACTCCCACAAAATGATTAGGTGGGACTATGCAAATAAACAGCTTGTGGCCCACCAAGGGGATTGGACAGCCTGCTAATAATGCAGATAAGGTGCATGGAATCCTTGCAGGGGTGGGACCATGCAAATAAGGTGTATGGAACCCTAACGAGGGGATTAGTCAGTTTTGCCATACTAGACTTAAAGCCAGTCCCAGAGCAGAGGGAGGACCTCACTACCATCAAGAAAGAAGAACCAGGAGCAGAGCATGTCCTTTGGATCTGGGGTCCCTGTGCTGAGAACCTCCTAGACTCAGGAGACAGAGAGCTGTAACACCAGAGAAGGTGCAGGACAGCGAGAGGCAGCAGCAGAACCAGGAGACAGTCGTGAGATGGCACAGCCCATTGAGTGAGGTGGCTGTGGTGGACATGTGGATCCATGGAGTGAGAGAGTTGAGTGCTGTCAGGCAGGGGGTTTGCTGGTGGAGCGGGGTGCCTCTGGGCACTTATTGGCGGAGCTAAAGAGCTTTGTTAACACTTGCCTGAGCAGGGCAGAGGCCAGGCTGAGGGCCGAGAGGAGCCTGTCTTCGGGGCTCAGCAGAGCCTGTCCTTTCAACTGTTTGCATATCTTTATTTCAGTACTTAAAAAAAAAACACATACAAATGAGTATATACTGTATGCATGTTTCGTGCATTGCTTTTTTCACTTAACACCAGGTCTGGAAGATCATTCCTTGTCAACCCTTTATAGATCTACCACATCCTTTTTATCAGCTACATAATAATAAACTCATTGCCGTTGAGTTGATTCCGACTCGTGGAACCCCATGTGTTACAGAGTAGAACTGCTCCGTAGAGTTTTCTTGGCTGTAATCTTTATGGAAGCAGATTGCCAAGGCTTCTTCGGTGCCACTGGGTGGGTTTGAACCGCCAACCTTTTGGTTAGTATTCAAATGCAAATTGTTAACGCCATAATAATACAAAAAACAAAAACCAATCCCGTTGCTATCAAGTCAATTCCAACTCATAGTGACCCTATAGGGCAAAGTAGAACTGCCCCATAGGGTTTCCAAGGCTATAAATCTTTATAGAAGCAGACTGCCACATCTTTCTCCTGTGGAGCAGCTGGTAGTTTCGAACTGCCTACCTTTCAGTTAGCAGCTGAACACTTAACCCACTGTGGCACCAGGGTTCCTTTTACATAATAATTGCTAGCATTAATTGAGAACTTACCTGTGCTAGATACTCTTTTAAGACGTTTATGTATATTCATTCATTTAATTATATATTAATTTATTTAACTGCTCCCTGAAGTAGAGGTACTATTATTACCTCTGTTTTGCAGGTGGCATAAACATTGAGCCACAGAGAAGCGCCCTGGGTCTGACAGCTAGGAAGTGGCAGAGCTGGGCTTTGCAGCCATGCAGTCTGGCTCCGAGACTGTGCTGCTGTCCTACGTACCTCTCCCACCTTTCCCTGGGCTGGTGTTCGGGTCAGGCTCCCAGCAGGAAACAGATGGCACATTTAAATTAGGGTAATTCGGGCAGCGCTTAGTTAAGGGACAATTTACGAAGGTGTGAGCAAGGATGGGGAAAAGAAACCACAAGTAATGGACCAAGACCCCAGGTCTAGACCTGAGGAAGTGAGGAGAGAGAATGGTTGTTGGACCTGGAGGCTGGAGTTTCTAGGGCTGGGACAGAGCCAGAGACTGAGCCAGGGAAGGGAATTCCTTGACTTCACCTCCCCCCCTTCCAGTCTCGTGCCAGTGCTCCCCACAGGCCGAACCCCACACAAAGCCAGAGGGCAAGGAAGCCCCAGAGGTCAGCTATATGTGTCACCATCAGCAGGTGGAGAGGGGACCAGGGGGGCAGACGGAAGGATCCAGACATGGTTGTATCATATCTTATTTAATCAGTCCCCTGTTGGTGGGCATTTAAGCTGTTTCTTTCCCTCTATATTACAAATGATGTTATAGTAAACCTCACCTATGGTTTTGCATTCAGGTGGGAATGTCTCTAAAACCAGATGTGAAGTCGTTGAGGCAAGATCTTTGCTTTTCGAAAGTACAAATACTGTATGATTTCACTTACATGAAATAGGCAAATGCATAAAAACCAAAGTTTATTAGCGATTACCGGGAGTGAGAGGGAGGGGGAGAGGGGCGTCGTTGCTTAGGGGGCACTGAGTTTCTCTTCATGGTGGTGGGAAAATGTGGAAACAGATAGTGGTGATGGGTGCACAGCATGATGAATGTAATTAATATCACTGAATTGTGCACTTAAAAATGGTTACAATGGCAAATTTTATGTTATATATTTTTACTACCATAAAACAATTTAAAAAAAAAATTGCTTTTAAAATTTTTTTAGTTTCAAATTGACCTCCAAAGGGATTAAATGAGTTTATATTCTTAAGGAAGTGTTTCCCCACTTCTGTAACTTTTTTTATCTTTAGGAATTTAATAGGTGAGAAGGAATCATTATTTTCATTTGCTTGACTTTAAAAACCAAAACCAAACCCGTTGCCTTCGAGAGTCAATTCTGACTCATAGTGACCCTGTAAGACAGAGTAGAACTGTCCCCTAGGGTTTCCAAGGAGCCGCTGGTGGATTTGAACTGCCAACATTTTGGTTAGCAGCTGAGCTCTTCTTAACCATTGCACCACCAGGGCTCCTGCCTGACTTTAGTGGGAATATATTGAGAATCTCTTCAGATGATTATAGGCCATTTGGGTTTCTTTTCTGTGAACTGCCTGTTAGTGGCCTTTGCCTTTTTTTTATTGTTGAGTTGTAGGTCATATTAATGAGGTATAAAACTGTATTAAGGAAATTAGCCCTTTGTTTTATGTTCTATAAACATTTTGCTTTTGGTTTGGCAAATGTTGATTTGGGCTTTGGTAAATTTTGCCACTCAAAGGTTTTAATGTAGTTAAATTTATCTCTGTTTTAAAACTTCTAAGTTTAAAGGGTTTCCCCAGTCCTGTATTGTGAAAATATCCCCCCACGCTTATTTTCGTGGTTTTGTTTCTTGAGTTGAGGTATAAGCTAGGTATATTTAAGTGCACGCCTGTAAGTGTGCAGCTTGATGAACTTCCCCTGTGAAGACATCCTTGTAGCCACCAACCAAGTCAAGGTGTAGAACGTTGCACAGGTTCGCTTTTATATTTGTACATTTGCTTTGGTGGGTTTTAGGTTAGTGTCCATTGTGAGATAGGGATACTACAGTTTCTTTTTCCTCAGATGACTAAGCAGGGGTCCTAACAGTTCAGAGAATACATTTGTGGATTCCTTAGAGCTATTTTCCTCTGCCTTTTAGGGGTCAGGGACCTCTGAGAATCTGATGAAAGTTCTGGACTTTCTTCCCAGAGAAACACACGTGTGCACAAAATTTGGGGTTACAAACACCATCTCACAGGTTTCATTTCTTCCCTTTGCAGGAAATTTGTGTTTTTCAACGTACCTCAGATCCAGTATAAAAACCCTTGGGTGCAGATCGTGATGTTTAAGAACATGACTCCATCGCCATTCCTGCGGTTCTATTTAGGTGAGTGAGTGGGGCTCTGTCAGTGGCCAGGCGCTGTCGCAGACATGGATTGGAGACATGCCTGGAAAGACAGTTTCCCTCCTCCCCGCCCTCCTTCCTGGGAACTTTTATACTGCTTCCCTTATTCCCTGTCTCCTTTGGCTTCCCCAGCCCGTTCACACAGTGGCCGCTGAAGTCTGGACTCATCTTCCTCTCTCCCTCTCCAGCCTAATCTCTCTCTTACCTCTGCCTCACACCACACGTGCTAGGTTTTCCAGGTTTCCTTGCGGCACCAAGCTGTGATGCCTTTGCTCATGCTGGTCCCTTTGCCTGGAATGCCCTTTCTACTTCTCTTTGCTTTTTTTTTTTTTCAGTCCTTTAAGATTCAGCGTGGACAGCACTTCTTTGGGAAGCCTTCCCTGAGCCCTTAGATTCGCCCTCCCTGTGCCCCCAAAGAACCCCTTGTAGTGCTGACCGTGTTCTCTTGAATAGCCCATGTATCTGTGCGTGTCCTCCCTGGGCTGTGCGCTTAACGTGGCGCCGCTTGTGTATGTATGAGGTGCTAAGTGAAAGCTGGTTCAGTCAAACCAGACTCAGTGCTGGGTAGTCAGAAGACCAGATGTCTCGGCCCAGCTCTCTACTAAATCATTTTGACTGTGAACAGGTAATTTTCCCATTTCTTTTTTTCTCAAATGGAGGCAAAACATCTGCCTAACAGAGTTGTGAGAATCAAACGAAGTATAGATTGAGAAATGTTTCAGGGAACAAAATGATGTGCGTTTTCATTCATTCAGCAAATATTTATCAAGGGTCCACTAGGAACCAGGCGCTGTTGTAGGTGCTTGTGTCATGAAGATTTTCTCCTGTGCCTTCTTCTAAAAGTTTTATAGTTTTAGCTCTTACATTTAGGACTCTGATACATTTGAGTTAATTTTTATTTTGTGAGGTAAAGGTCTAAACATCGGTCAGGGAGCCAAACAGAAAAAGGCTTCCGCCTTAGTAGAGATGATATTCTAGCAGCGGGAGACACAGGAAGAAACTTAACAAGACGGTGTTTTAGAAGATAGGTGCTCTTAAAGAAAAAAAAAGGAAAATCAGATTTATTGGAGATAATACCTTGAAAGATGGAGGGGAGAGGGATCAGGGGTGGGCAGGGATCGTGTTCAGATGCAGTGAAGGTCTGACCCCTGTGAGAGAAGAGGGAGAAGGAAGGAGTTCCAGATAGGAGAAGCCTCTGTAGTGGTACAGCTTTAAGAAAGTCTTGGCCAGCTTCATGGATAAGAATCGGCATGAATCCAATCCCCAAAATGTGGAGATTGATCCAGTCCCCAGTTTCCCCACTTCTCAGTCATTTCTGACACCAACCACCCACACAGCACACTCTGTCTCTGACCATAGCCACTCAGTGCTAGGAGAGATCTCCAAGTTAAAAGGAAACCATCCTTAACACTGCCAAATAGGCAAATGCCAGCTGCCAGTTTGGGAGTCCACATGACACCTCACACTTCAGATCTGCTGGCCACAGATTTCAGAGTTTTCCCAGTACCCATTCAGGATGCCAGCCACAAGATTGGGGACCTCCCCTGGGTTCCCTCACTTTAACCTGCTAGCTTCCCCTTACTCCTTCAGGTTCAATAATTTGTTGGAACGACTCACAGAACTCATAGAAAGTACTGTACTTAATGATTATAGATTTAGCCTAGCGAAAGGATACAGATCAGGATTGTCATAAGTAAGAGATACATAGGCAAGGTCTGGAAGTGTTCCCAGTGGAGAGCTTCCATGTCCCAAAGAGGGTGCATCACCTTCCCTTCACCAACCAGGAAGCTGTCTGAGCCTCCGTGTTCAGGGCTTTTATCAGCCAGTCCAGATTGAGCCCTCATTTGCATATGCATGGTAGGCTAACCCAGCCCTCTTGCAGTTAGTTGACATCGGCCTACCAGGTGAGTCTTTTCTGATTTGTCCAGCCCCCACTTGTTAGCACAAATCCTCAGGTGTGATCTGGAGGTTTCACATAAAGGTACCTCAATTCCTATTCCCAGGGTTAGTGTACAGGAACCAAGGACAAAAGCCAAGATTGCTTTCCATTACCACACACCAGTCCAACAGGAAGCTCCAGCTCTGTGTTGAGCAGAAATGGGCAGGTCCTGAACCATGTTATACACGAGGTAGCTATGAGTCAGAGCCGACTTGATGGCAACTGGCAACAGTGATGCTGAGTGTCTTTTCATGTGCTTATTATTAGTCATCGTATTTATTTATTTTTGGGTGAAATATCTAATTTAAATTTCAAATTTTTTGGTTAGATTGTTTGCCTTCTTAGTGTAAGTTCTTTATATATTTTGGATACAAGTCCATTATCAAATACCTGAATTATGAATATTTTCTCCCAACCTGTGGCTAATAGTGTCTTCTAAAGTGCCAAAAGCTTTGAATTTTGATTAAGTTCAATTTATCAGTTTTTTTTTCTCTTACGGATCGTGCTTTTGATGTCATATGTAAAAAATCTTTGCCCATGTAAGGTCATGAAGATTTTCTCCTGTGCCTTCTTCTAAAAGTTTTATAGTTTTAGCTCTTACATTTAGGACTCTGATACATTTGAGTTAATTTTTATTTTGTGAGGTAAAGGTCTAAAGTCATTTATTTGCATGTGGAGATCCAGTTGTCCCAGCACCTTATGTTGAAAAGACTATCCTTTCCCCATTGAGTTGGTACTTACGTCAGAAATCACTTGACCATAAAAATACAGTGGTTTATTTCTGGATTGAATTGTTTCATTGCTCTGTATGGCTGTGCTTATGGCAGTACCACACCATCTTGATTACTGTAGCCTGGTGGTATTTTAAAATCGGAGAGTGAACATCCTCCGATTTTCTTATTTTTCAAAATTGTTTTGGCTATTCTGGGTTCTTTGCATTTCTATATGGATATTAGGATCAACTTGTTAGCTTCTGCAAAACACTTGGGATTTTGATAGGGATTGCATTGAATCTATAGATCTCTTTGGGGAGAATTGCCATCTTAACAGTGTTGAGGCTTACTATCCATGAATGTGGAATTTCAATTAAAATGTATGCTTTTGCACATATCTAAAGTTTCTGTCTGCTTATGTCTAAAGAAATGGAAAAATGAGGGGATAGTGTATGGGCTATGTAATCAAATATATTTATTTTATTGTTAAAATGTTTCTGCCACTGAAAGCAAATCCCAGGTCCCAACCTTTTGAGGCTGAGTGTGCTGCCAAATTTCAGCTTTTCTCCTCACTAAGCTTCTTGTTTCCAGATTCTGGGGAGCAGGTCCTGGTGGATGTGGAGACCAAGAGCAATAAGGAGATTATGGAGCACATCAAAAAAATCCTGGGGAAGAGCGAGTGAGTGGCTGGGGTTGACCTGGAGGGGAGCAAATGTCTTAGCCCAGAGTGTGAAGAGAGAAGAGGGGTGTGTTGGGAGGGGTCGAGAGGATATAGAGGCACCAAGGTTCAGAGTGTGGGCTGCAGCATCCGTTCAGGTCTCGCTGTGCTGTTCACCAGATATGTGACTTCAAGTCATTGTACCTGTGCAAGCTTTAGCTCCCTTAGAAATGCAGCTAAAACACTTATCCTGTGTGCTGCTGATGCTTCTCGGGCCTGTCAGCTTGGAGCTGGCAGATGTCTAATCCCTGGGTCCCCTGAGGCACATCCCTTTTCTTCCCATGAATGAAAGGAGACAAGAGGGGAGGGAGGGAAGCCAAGAACTCTGAGAAGCCACATGAGGCATTTCCAGAGCTCTTTATCTGTGATCATGCCTCATTCAGAGATGTAGGCCCCACCTGAGGGTGGCCCTGAGGGTTGAGCCACTGCTGTGGTGTGTTTGGTTCTGTGGTTTTGGGTGGGAATACAACATCTGGGATGTGCTTCCCAAGTGACCACTCCCCCTGGGGCCTCTGACATTGCTCTCCTCTAGGGGGCCTTCCTGCCAAGCCCTCCTCCCTCCTTGGAGGCCAGTGGACCTGGGGAGGGAGGAACAGTTAGAAGGCAAATGAGACCCATGTCTCCCTGACTTGTGGGGGATTTGCTGGGCTGAGACATTCCTGCCCTCCCTCACAGTGGTGCTCATGCTTTGTTGTGTGTGCTCTTTGGCAGAGAAACCCTCAAGAAAGAGGAGCAGGAGAAAAAGCAGCTCTCTCACCCCGCCAACTTTGGTCCCCGGAAGTATTGCCTGCGGGAGTGCATCTGTGAAGTGGAGGGGCAGGTGCCCTGCCCAGCCCTGGTGCCATTACCCAAGGAGATGAGGGGGAAGTACAAAGCAACGCTGAAAGCCGGTGCCCAGGACTGAGGCCTTAGCCCCTGGGGCTGGGGGGATTCAGCCTGACTATGGGGAGCTTGGTATGGTGTTTCCTCGGCCACAGGGAAGCCCGTGAGCCTGTCTGTCCCCACAGACACTCTGGAAATCTGTTTATGATAGAAGGGTCTCTTTTACACACCTGTGAAAAAGGATGTTGGGGAGGGGGTAGGAAGAACTGCAGCTGAGCTGCTAAATGAATATTCCCACCCCATCGTGCCAATAAAGTGCTTCATCTAGCAGTGAGGGTGTGCTAGCTGGTCTCAGGCAAAGAAGGCAGGCCTGCATGAGGACAGGGCTTTGGGAGGGGAGGCTGTAAGGCCAGCTTGTGGACACCCGTCTCGATCCCTCTACTCTTTCGTGGCCTTTTTGGCGTCATGTCTTGTTCCATATCCTGCTCTGAAGAACTGAGAGCTGTGGGGTTGAGTCTGGCAGTGTGGACACTCCATTCAGACCTTTTGGGCATTTTTGAGAAATCCAAAGGCAAGCCTTTGTGCAGTGCTCACCTTCTAAGCTGAAGCTTAAGATGAGAGGGCACACTACATGAGTCAGTTCTGAGACCTTAAGAGCACATTTTACACTGGTAGCAGGTATCCTTACAGTGACCTAGCTGCTTGGAGGCCTGCCTCTGTGCTTCACTCCACAGCTCCAGAAACATCTGCGTACTCCCTTACCTCCACGACAGAGACTTCCCCGCAAGGATGGGCAGAAATTATCCTGCTAGAATTCTCCACTACAGGTATTTCCAAGTTCCAGGGGACCAGAAAGGGCTAAATCACCTTTGGATGAGGCTATGGTTTGAGGAGGAGTGTTGTGGAGACTGACTCCCAGGAGGCTTTCCTCCCCACTTAACCCAGGCTCAGATGGGAGCATCTGGGAGTCTCTGCGTGTCAGGGGGTAATAATAAAATTAGGAGAAATCAAGAGCGAGATACTAGTCTTTAATTCACGTTTAATAGTATAAACCTCATTTAGGTAGTAGTTTTAAGCCACAACAATAATGCCACATTGAAACAGCATTTAATAAAATGCATAAAGCTAATTCATGCACTGCAATACTCTATATACAAACACAACAATGCAAATTCTTCTTCAAGACTGAAGACATTGATTAGATATAAAATTCAATTTAAAAAGAACATGCTATTTTTTAAATGCCATCACACATACAAAGCTGATTTCACGGGGGAAAAAAGCTGTGGAAAGCTATAGCTTTCAACAGGTTTTAAACCTGGAATTAAAATGTAATGGCATAAACAATATTTTCTATATTGTAAAGGGTAGAGGTTACAGAAACGGTCCCAAAAAAACGAACATCCGGATTTTCCTTTAACAGATGTCTTTTAAAAGGGCTGATGATACAGCTACATTTTAACAGAGAGGTCCAAACTACAAGTAAAAACTACAGTTTGTACTATGAAAAATGTGCAGCTTTTTAGTTATAAAACTAGTTAAACACTGGTTTACAAGATAATTGGTAGAACAGAGAGACTGTAGAAAAATATTCCAGCACTTGAGTTGTATGTGGCAGCAGCATTTGAGTTCATGAATGCTATGGTCATTAAAATGATAGCCGATTATACTTTCCTAAAGAAAAGCCATTTTAAATATAAAGTTTACTACTTCCAAATGCTATCCAAATATTAAACTTTAACGTAGTCTGTAAATTGAGTGGTAAATGTTGTTGAGCATTTTTTCTATGTCGTATGTGTAAATATTGAGATGCCAAAATTACTTGTTTTGTAACTGAAAGTCTAGCTGGGCATTTAAAAAAAATCTCATACACTTCTCTCTCTCCCCCTAAACTCTTTATTTTTAAGCTCACAGTTTATTCTTAGATTGTGGTTAAGATAAGTAGCCCAAAGGAACATTTTTATTTTAAAGATTTAGAGACTGTCAAGATTCCATTTGTATTTTGACTGGAAAGCCACCTTCAATAGTGTGATTGTCAGGACAGGCAATGACATGTGAAAGGTCAAACAATCACTGTTGGATGAGGCCAGTGAAATACCAGAAGCTTTCTTTACATAAAAAATGAGGGAAGCTGAAGGCGACATGGCCCATCTCACAAAAGGCACTGAGTACAATGGTCTTACAAAGTGTTTTCAAATACTTCATAGCTTGTTTTAAAAAGAAGGAAAAAAAGAAGCAACGGGTATGTATGTGAGTTCTGCGGTTATCGAATGGTTTCTTCCAGCATCCCAGACACTCACCAGGCCAGTGAGCAGCACTGTGGGCTGGGCACTGCCTCCTCAGTGGGTCCTCACAGTTTAAGGCCTGATTAAGGGGGAAAATTCATCAGAATAGATCTGGACAAGAAAAAGTTGGCATCTATAACTTTATGGGCACACATATCCATATAAAATGCAATTTTTATCTAAAAATTTTAAATCATAATTTACAGAAAGGTGTTAAGTCAATGGATTTCATTCACATGCTTACATTTAGGGAAGTAATTTAAGGTTTGTAGCTTATATGCCACAAAAGTTAACCATCAACATTCATGCTTATTTTTAAAGATTATCTGATGTTTTTTAACTGGTGTTAGACAGATGGGAATTTTTGTTTAGTTGCAGGACAGTGCCCCCCCCCCTTGCTGACTGATCACAGGAAGGTGGGAAACTGCTACCACATGTGGGAGGCAAGCTCCCCTGAGATGGACCATTCTGGGTCTTGGACCACGATGTTGTCTCCGGACCATTTGACATGCTGAGTGTCTGGGAAGGTCGATGGCTTTAACTACTGTGTTCCCTCCAGCTGGGCCATAAATAGGTATGTGAAAAGCTGGTTAAAAATCACCACCTAGTTTTGGACATTATAATAAACTGTCTTCCAGCTTCCTGGCCCTTGTCTGAACCTGGAGAACACAGAGACATGTCATTCTGTCAGAACCTTTTCTGTCTGGAATTTTTCCCTGTGCAGAGTGGTGATTCCTTCTTTTAACTGGTTTTGTGGCCCTTCCCAGCCTGGCTCACCTAAAGGGAACTCTAGTTAAGAGTATCACCAGCAAATCTCCCCTGCTGAGGGGCCTTGCAACATCCTTGTCAATTTACACGAGCAATACCATAGACGCTCTTTAAAAAAAAAAAAAAAAAGTTTGGATACGTGGCTACATGTCTGTATACATAATATACATCTATATACACATAGGCACACTATATACACTGTACATATAGAGAGGATATAAACAAATGTACATTCATTCAGTCAGACAGCCTACAAGCCTGTTCACGTACACCGCTGTGAAGCACCCAGGACTGGACAAGCAGAAGTGCACACTGGCAGGAGGCACACAATGAGGAGGTCCAGCCCTGTGCACAAAAGACCCAAACCAGCCCTATCTCTGTTGGGGGCTGGCTTTAAAAGATGACGTCAAAGATAAGACATTTCAGAAGCCTCACAATCTAGATAATGGGTGTTGGACCAAAGGAAGCCTGCAGGCATCTGCTCTGCAGCGGAGCCACATTTCCAGAGCTACAGGCACTGCCCACCTGGGGTAAGAGTTGCAGAAGATGGCTTTCCAGGCTGGACCCAAGTAGTGAGACGTCATCTGTGACTCCACTGCACACAAGGCCATTGATACTGGGGAGTGGGCAATAGCATCTAGACTCCAGTCTGCTTAGGTCCACAGAAGCTGGGCATGGCCTGGCGACCCTAGAGCCAGCTGTGAGCAAGGCTGGTCTGGTGACAATTCCCCCAAAGAGGCCCAAAGGGTTAGTTTTTTTCCGAGAGAAAGAGCACTGGATACAGCTAGAGCTCTTATAATTCTTAGCTTTCTACTGTGACTACCCTAAAAGCAAGCAAACAGCTAAGTGTATGTAGTGTGGCTACAAGTCTATGCCCTTTTTTAGTAAAGCTGCTGTTACATTAGGGAAACCAAGGAGTTGGATGTGTCCATTATGACCACCGTGGCCGGCATCCTCAGAGTTCACATTTAATACTGACACTGACAAACTAAAACACAATCCCTCTTGAGAGCAATTATGTAGCACATCTTAAAACAAATGACCACACCTGAAATTAAACACAAAAACCAAGGTAACCAAAGAACCCCAAACCATGGCCTTACGGCAGAGATTAGACGATAAATAAGGAACCCCCAACACACATGAACAGATTTCAAATTAGAAGGATGGTACCATACTTCCTAAAAACTTACCAGGAATAACTTGAAAATATACTATCTGCTTGAGTAATTGGTCTTTTTGTAAGTCTCTTCCTGTCCTGTTTAATGCATATATGTAATGACCTCCACAAATCTCAACACATAACTATCTTAATCCAGCATTATCTGAGCTATGGGAAAGGGCCTACTTACCCAGAGTGACTGTGTGTCTGTCCCCACCTCCCTTAGCCATGTGCCTCTCCTCACTAAGGGAGTGGGAACAGGCTACATGGCAGCGAATCCCACCCCTGGCTCATCTCAGATTCAGCAGGCTGACAGCTTGCCTCATTTCACTAAAGCTAGTCTCACAAACTACTAACAAGGGCTTAAAGCCTTGTGAAAGGTGGAGCTCAAATATTTGGTTAGGATCCCTTTAAATAATTGTGGACTTTGGGGTTTACTTCTCTTAACTAGTTTGACCCTCTCTTGCTCCCCAACAAAAAACAAATGCAAACAAAAAATCCAAGAGACAGATGGACCTGCAAGTCAGAGGCTTCAAATGACTTCAGGCAGAGAGTTCTGGTTGTGTGATGTGATCCTTAAGGAAAAGGCTACTTCAACAGTAAGGCCAAGAGGACCTGGGCAATTAATGAGGGAGTGTTCAAAATCCAAAATGGCCCACTGGAATCAGCCATCACCTGTAAAGGAGATTAAAGGGCAGGACCAGATTCTAATCAGCAACCTTCCAAGCTAAATCCTGTTTTTCTCCAGCGTTATCTCATCAGAGCCCAGCACTTTATCTTGTCCAAGGGCTCAGTGTCTGCCAGTTTCACCTCTATTCACAATATATTTAAACAGTGGCACCTTTAGAAGCCCAGTCTATGTCTTGGGTTAGGTACCCCAATATCTTAAGGCAGTCTGAGTCTTAAACCACATAATGGACCTAGGACTCCCAGGCCTGCCTGCTGAGTGGTATGGGGGTGAGGGGGGCTGGCTGGTGTGGACCTTGTCACTAACATCAGAACTCAGATCTGAAAGATTTGACACAACATGTATCCCCAGGCAATTGCTACATGATCAAAAGACATGCTTACATTAAAAAATCAAAAGAACAGAAAAATAGGCAACTTTTGTGTAAGATGCGTAAACATGCTTCAAAATGCCCTCTACTAAAATCCTTCGCAAGCAGAAATGAGACAGACCCACCCTAACTCCACTGTCTTGGCCAGTTTTTTGTTGTAATTTTGAAATTAAAGTTGACTTCAGAGTCAGAAAACTAAAAATTACTTTAAGCTGGCAAAATGAAATCCTTTCCATCATTTTATAATGGCCATCTTCTCTCTTCTCCAAAATTTGCTTCCAAGGCATGAACTATAAATGATATAATTAAATCCAAATGGGAATTTAAAAGTTGGAGATCCTGTCCCCACTGACTTCCCATTAATGATGACTCAAAGTGCTGCTAACACCTGCTTCAGGGTAAAGCATCCCTTAAGGCCTACGGCACCCTTCAGCTTGTCAACATGGTGCCGCAGTGCTTGGCAGTCTGGCCCGCACCCCACAGGCCTCATGAGGCCTTACCTTGACACCATGTGTCCAAGCAGATCCGAGCACCTCGGGTGGAGGTGGGGAGCGTACTGGGGTGTTTTTGGACATCATCTGATCAAATGGTTCAAGAGGCTCAAATTTAGCCTTACAGGATCCATTTTCTTAATCTGGTTATGTAAGAAGAAAACAAAGCACTTGGCCCGGTCTTGGACTTGCCAGTTTCCCCAAATAGGAAATGGCTGCTGCTTTTTCATGCCTATGGAGTTAATGGCTGCTCTGCCCTACACAGAGCTTCCTTATAACCGTATTCTGGTCCTGCTGTAAACTCAGCTGCTGGCTATAACGTAAAAGAACATCACCTTGGGAGATGAGGGTTGGGTTTGAAGGAGCAGGCGGTCTGCCTTTACTCGAGGGCGGTTTGCTGGCCTATACCTGGGGGAACCAAAGTGCACGGTATGCCAGGACCAATAAAATCCAACAGAGCTGACAAGTCTGGAGGCATTTTGAGAAATGTTTAAGGTCAACAGACAGAAACTGTCCTGAGACCTTCCTTTCAGCTCCTCCAGGCCCTGGCCATCGGGGCCAGGCAGCAAGACCCTGCACAGCCCCACTGCCAGCCTGTTCCGACTGTGCTGCAGAACACAGGCACCTCTCAAGGGAGTGTCTGGATTGGAAACCACTAAGGAAGGAACCCCACACTCCAAGGAGGCCCCCACTCCTCCATCTGAACAACACACAGCCAACCCAGGCCGCGCTCAGGAAATCCAGTCAAGAGCTCCAAATGCCACCTTGCGCTTTTTGGTCAGATGACTCCGTCTGCCTTGCACTCTGGCAGAGGTGATTTGGGGATGGCTTCAGTTGCTGGAGAAATTGCATGTCTCGTTTGGCAGTTCATCTCTGACTGGGTTGCAATCTGATTCTGAGAACCGTCATCAGAGGAGAACCACAGGTTCTTGAGGAGTCTGCAGACACCCATCACACACCAGGACCACGTGGTCAGGGAACCTGACAGGCATCAACTCTACAGCTGGAAGCTTCTGGTTTGGGTCACCACCGACTGTGCTACCATCCTTTCACTGCATGCTGCAAATAAGCCACATTTGTGTTCCTTCACAGGGATTTAGCTCAACACCACCAATATGTGCATAAAATTAGGAATGATGCCCTCTTTTCTTAAACGATTGTCTCCTGTACCCTAGTGAGTTTTCACAGAAATCATTAGCATTTCGGCAAAAGACATACAGATTTCACTTGCCTTGTCCATAGGCAAGATGTTGCTAACATTACGCATTGACAAGAAGTGCTTAGAAAGTGCTAATATTATTACCCTGGTAATTAGTAGCTATTAATTCCAAGGACATTTTTAACATATATACAAACATACTGTTCTCTTAGGTTCTTTTAGTTTTAATACTAGTCTCTGACATTATAAAATTTTTGTTTTTTGCCCTTTGAGAATTTCTAAATACAAATTGAGTTAAAAGATTGTTCCAAAATTTGCTACTTCATCAAAAGGCATTAAAACATTTCTTATGGCAAGAAAGGATCCTACTAGTCTTTTAGTTGCTATTTTCAGGGATTAACAGATAAGAAGAAACCAGGTAGGAGATGGCTAACATACTGGAAATATGTGCACATACCAAAATACCACTACTTTTATTTTCCTTGTATCTGAATGATTCTGGAGGTGTCTTCCGCCCCCTGGCAGGCGTGCAGTGTGCACTATAGACTGGCTCCAGTGATCTGGCCGTTGTACTCTGCTGTCTCCATCTTAAGGATATAGGGGATTATGCTGTCTATTGAAACATTGCCAATGAGACCGGTAAAAAAGAGTTCTTCAGTTATGTTGGAGCTCATCAGCCTGAGTGCCGGCAGGCGGACAAGAATCCGGGCCAATCTGTAAGAGGAAGAGGCATTAGAGAAAGGGAACTGCTGGCCACCCTTCAGACTTAGTCCTGGACAACTTCCCAAGGCCCATCTGTACTGCTCAGAATGGAACCAACCAACCAGACTTACCCTGTTTTTCCTAATTTCATAAGTTCCTCTTGTAGGAATTTATCATGAGATAAAAAACAAGAGTATGCAAAGATGTACATATAAATATGTTCCCTTCACTGTTATTTATAATAACTCCCCTCCCTGCACCCCAACCAACCAACCAACAGACCTAGAGATCCATCTATAAGGGATAGATTAAAATAAAGTGTGCTGTTTCCATATAACAGAATTGCTACTGACGCACTGAAAAAAGGATAATAAAGATATCCACGGCATACTGCTGAATAAAAATTTAAAGAACAGGCTGTAAAGCCGCAAGTGCACCACAATCTTATTTGTGTGTACATGTGTATATAAAGTAAATCTGTGGAGGCCTGTCACCAGAATGCTAATGGTTGATCTCTGGGTATTGGGATTTGGAGTGATTTTACCCTATTAAAAATCTTTTTCTGAATTACCCGATTTCCAGTGTTCATTTAGCATTATAATTAAAAATAAAGCAGTAAGATTTTCATTTTGGAGAAACCATGGGTGGGAGGGCACATCATGAGGTGTCCTGGAGGGCAGCTGGGCCCTGTGTATCTGAAGCATCCCATGGGGTCCAGTCACTCCACATCCAGGAACTGATCCTGGGAAACAGCGGGAGAAGGCTAAAGCAGCATGTGCAAGGTAGGATGCGCCCTCAGAGGGCTTTATCACAGCCCCACACTGGGAACAACCTACATTTTCATTAGCAGGGAAATACTGATGAAATTATGGCATCTCCTTAGCCACAGAAAAGGATGAAGAAGAATATGTATGCTCGTTGTATATTAACTAAAAAAGTTCTTTTTGACAAAACCTTTTGTATTTTAGGGAGGATTTAACACAGCAGCTTGGCCAGACACACCACACAGTCGCTCTGCAGCAAAGACCCGTAAAACAAAATGTAACAGATACAGATGACCACTCTGGAACTCTGAGCATCAAATGAAAGGATACAGAATTAGATAAAACACCGACTGGAAAAAGAAACTGAATGACAGCAGCAAACGGAGAAATATGGAGCGGAAGTACCTTGCCAGCCAGTCTGGCACAGCAAGGCCATTTTGAAACAAAGCCAGCAGCAACCCTGGGTGAGAAGCATAAGGAAGACAACATCACAGAACTCCCAACAGGAGAGAGAAACTGCGCAGACATACCCGGAGTGAAGCAAGTTGAGCAGGACGTGAACTGGAGCTAAGGAGGGAAAGTACAGGAAGGTGGATGAGAGCTTCAAGGATCCTGGTGTACACAGAGCAGGGAAGAAATCAGGACCCAGAGACAGGGGGACTCTCCAGCAGTGGTACCTGACCAGTAGAGCAGGGGGCGAACACGAAGCAGTAGACAAGCCCCCTCCCTCTTTCTTCTCTCCCCGCTCCCAGCCACCTACTCCACCCTTCCCCACTGGAGAGAGCACTTTGCATGACCCCTGGCCGCATGCCCCACCTCTCCCTCACCAGAAAGAGTGCCCGCAGGACTCCTGGCCATCTACCCCACCCCACCCCTGCCAGAGAGAGTGCCTGCGTGATCCCTGGCTGACTGTCCTGCCCTGCCCTGCCCTGCTGGAGGGAGCACCTCCATACCCACTGGCTGCCTGCTTTGCCCCTCTCTTGCTGGAGAGAGCGCCTCTGCACCTCTGGTCACCCACCCTGTTCCTTGTCTGCCACCCGCCCACCTGGCAAGTGACTGTGAGCATTCCCATACCACCAGCTAACACCTGTGCAGCACACCCCTCAGCCGTCTCACATGTACAATGAACAGCGATGAGGGCTCACCCTGCCCACTGCTGATTGTCCACCTGGGGGCAGGTAGAAATGCCCCCATGCTGCCAGACTAGCGATCATGGAAGCATGCCCGACCCACCTGCTGATATATCAAAACAGCAAAACAAAACAAAAAATCATAAATAACACCTTAATGCTGGAGAGAGCAGACAATATCAAATCATATAAAGAAACAAGACAAGATGGCTCAACCAAGTGATTAAAATAAAGGGGGAGAAAATCTTCCTGATAAACGGAAACTAAGAGCATTTATAAAAACCAGACCATCCTTACAAGAAATATTAAATGGAGTCCTTCATCATCTAGCTCAATTGGCATGACACAGTTTATAAAGACAATGTTCTACATTCTACCTTGGTGAGTAGTGTCTGGGGTCTTAAAAGCCTGTGAGCGGCCATCTAAGATACT
>NW_004443937.1:13592176-13603813 GCF_000243295.1 Trichechus manatus latirostris
GAGAAACTATTTGTTCTGTAAGCCTTTCCTGAAGTACAATTAAAAAAAAAAAGGGAGTCCTTCGAATAGAAAACGAACAACATCAGACAACAACCTGAGAGTAAGCCACACAATGGCATCACCAAGATGCCAACCCAGACAGAAATCTCAAAAGTAAAATAAAGCTACAGAACTGAAAACAGGGAGCCAGAGATGTCAATCTGTAAACAACAATAACTTCAAAACAAAAATGGAGAAATGTATAGACACAGAACTTCCATATGAAGAGGAAGTCATGGCAATATAAAGAAATACCAGACTGTTCTAAACTTAGGAAGATAAAGGTAAATGTCAGAGTAACCAGAAAGAAAGTGAATAAACCTACTCACCAAAATAAAGAAGAAAACCATAAAGACTCAGTAAACACAAAATCACCAATGAGGGAGGTGAAAAGAAAATACATAAAAGAACTCAGCACAGAACATTAAGAGAACAAAGAGAACGGCAACACCACAACAAAAAGCATAACAATATGACAATAGTAAATTCACACCTATTGATAATCACACTGAATATAAATGGTTTAAATGCACCAGTCAAGGGATAAAGAGTGGCAGAATGGATTAAAAAAAACACAACCCATCGATATGTTGCCTATAAGAGACACACCTTAGACACAAAGACATAAATAGGTTAAAAATCAAAGGATGGGGAAAAATATGTCATGGAAACAGTAACCAAAAAAGAGCAGGAGTGGCAACATTAATCTCTGATAGGACAGACTTTAAATCAAAATCCATCACAACAGACAAGGAGGGCATCATATGACGATTAAAGGGATCATCTACCAAGAAGACATAACCATAGTATCTACACACCCAATGACAGAGCTCCAAAATACATAAACTGTAACAGCATTGGAAAGAGAAATTGACAGTTCCACAATAATAGTAGACTTTAAGACACCACTTTTGATGAAGGACAGAACAAACAAACTAAACAAAGATGCAGAAGATAAATAAAACAACCAACTTGACCTCACAGACATATACAGAACATTCCACCCAACAGCAGCACAGTATACATTCTTTTCCAATGTGCAAGGATCATTCTCCAGAACTGACCAGATTTTTGGCCACAAAGCAAACCTCAATAAACTCAAAAACATCAAAATAATACAAAGCATTTTCTCTGACCACAATGCTATAAAACCAGAAATCAGTAACAGAAAGAACAGAGGAACAAAATCAAATACATGGAAACTGAGTATCTTGTTTAAATACCACTGGGTAATAGAAGAAATTAAAAAATGAAATAAAAAAGTTCCTATAATCAAATGAGAATGAAAACACAACATACCAAAACCTGTGGGACACAACAAAAGCAATGCTCAGAGGAGAATTTATAGCAATAAACGCATACGTAAAAAAAGAAGAAAGGGCCATAATCAATAGCTTAACCCTACAGCTCGAACAAATAGAAAAAGAGCAGCAAAAGAAGCCCACAGTCACCAGAAAAAAGGCAATAACAAAGATTAGAGCAGGAATAAATGAAATAGAAAACAAAAAAACAATAGAAGGAATCAACAAGAATAGAAGCTGGTTCTCTGACTGGATCAATAAAATAGACAATCCACTGGCCAAACTGACAAAGGAAAAGAATGAGAAGATGCAAATAACCAAAATAACAAATGAGATGGGTGACATTATAACAAAACGAACTGAGATAAAAAGAATCATACCAGAATATTGTGAAAAACTGTACTCCAACAAATTTGAAAGCCTAAAAGAAATGGACAAATTTCTAGAAACACACTACCTATCTATACTAACACAAACTGAAGTAGAGAATTTAAACAGACCCATAACAAAAGAAGAAATTCAAAAGATCATAAAAAAACTCCCAATACAAAAATGCCCCAGCCCAGATGGCTTCATTGGAGAGTTGGACCAAACATTCAGCGAAGACATGACACCAATCCTACTCAAACTATTCCAGAACACAGAAAAGGAAGGAATACTCCCGAATTCATTCTATAAAGCCAGTATAATCCTGATACCAAAGCCAGGCAAAGATACCACTAAAAAAGAAAATTATAGACCAATATCCCTCATGAATATAGACATAAAAATTCCCAACAAAATCTTAGCCAATAGAATTCAACAGCATACTAAAAAAAAAAAGAAAAAAAAAAATACACCACTACCAAGACCAAGTGGGATTCATACCAGGTATGCAAAGATGGTTTAACATTAGAAAATCAATCAATGTAATTCAGCACATAAATAAAACAAAAAGAATCACATCATCTCAATCAATGCAGAAAAGGCATTTGATAAAGTCCAACACCCATTCTTGATAAAAACTCTCAGCAAAATAGGAATAGATGGGAAATTCCTAAATATAATTAAGGGTATGTATACAAAACCAATAGCCAACATTATTCTCAATGGAGAGAGACTGATAGCATTCCCCCTGAGAATGGGAACTAGACAAGGATACCCTTTATCACCATTTTTATTCAATATTGTACCAGAAGTCCTAGCTAAAGCAATAAGGCAAAAAGGAGAATAAAAGGCACCCAAATTGGTAAAGGAAGATGTAAAACTATCCCTATTTGCAGATGATATGATCCTATACACAGAAAATACCAGAGACTCTACAAGAAAGCTACTGGAGCTAATAGAAGGATTTAGCAGAGTGGCGGGGTACAAAGATTAACATACAAAACTCAGATTCCTCTACACTAACCAAGACAACTCCAAAAAGGAAATCAGGAAAACAATACCATTTACTATTATAGCACAGAGTACAACTGCCCCATTGGGTTTTGAAGGCTGTAAATCTTTACAGAAGCAGACTGCCACATCTTTCTCCCGTAGAGCTGCTGGTGGGTTTGAACTGCTGACCTTTTGATATGGCCCCTCAAAAGATAAATACTTGAGAATAAACCTAACTAGGGATATGAAAAACTTATACAAAGAAAACTACAAAACACTACTCCAAGAAATCAAAGAGACCTGAATAAATGGAAAAACACTCCATGCTCATGGGTAAGAGGGCTTAACATTGTGAAAATGACAATACTACCCAAAGCAATCTACAGATATAATGCAATCTCGATCCAAATTCCAACAACATTCTTTAACTAGAAAAAATTATCAACTTTATATGGAAAGGAAAGAGGCCCTGAATAAGTAAAGCATTACTGAAGAACAACAACAAAGTAGGAGGCCTCACACTCCCCAATCTCAGAACCTACTATACAGCCGCAGTAGTCAAAACAGCTTGCTCCTGGTACAACAATAGACACATAAGACCAATGGAACAGAATTGAGAACCCAGAAATAAATCCATCCACCTATGGACAGTTAATCTTTGACAAAGGGTCAAAATTCATTAAATAGTTAAGAGACAGTCTCTTTAACAAACAGTGCTGGCAAAACTGAATATCCATTTGCAGAAAAATGAAACAGGATCCATACCTCACACCATACACAAAAACTAACTCAAGATGAATCAAAGACCTAAATGTAAAACCTAAAACCATAAAGATCATAGAAGAAAAAACAGGAGCAAACTTAGCAGTCCTAATTTATCACATAAACAGACTATCAAGCATAACTACAAAAGCATAAACAACAGAAGATAACTAGACTATTGGGACCTCCTGAAAATCAAGTACTTATGCTCATCAAAAGACTTTTCCAAAAGAGGACACACAGACTGGGAAAAAAATTTTGGCTATGACATATCTGACAAGGGTCTAATCTCTAAAATTTATAGAAAATTCCAAAAAACTTAACAACAAAAAGACAACTCAGTTAAAAAACGGGCAAGGACATGAACAGACACTTCACCAAAGAAGACATCCAGACAGCCAACAAATACATGAAGAGATCCTCGTGATCACTGGCCATTAAAACCTACTGCCGTCGAGTCGATTCACTAGCCATTAATTAGAGAGATACAAATCAAAACTATAATAACATACCATCTCACAGCAATAATAATGGCACTGATGAAAAAAAGAGAAAACAACAAATGTTGGAGAGGCTGTGGGGAGACTGGAACTCTCATACACTGCTGGTGAAAATGTAAAATGGTACAACTATTATGGAAATTGATATGGCACTTCCTCAAAAAGCTACAGATAGAAATATCACATGATCCACCAGTCCCACTCCTATGTATATATCCTAGAGAAATAAGAGCCATGACATGAATAGACATATATGCACACCCATGTTCACTGCAGCATTACTTACAATAGCAAAAAGATGGAAACAGCCTAAGTGCCCATCAGTGGATGAAGGGATAAACTGTGGTACGTACACACAATAAAATACTGTGCAATGTTAAAGAATAATGATGAGTCCACGAACCATCTCACAACGTGGATGAACCTGGAGGACATTTTGCTGAGTGAAATAAATAATCACAAAAGGACAAATATTGTATGAGATCATTATTATAAAAACCCAAGGAAAGGTTTACACATAGGAACATTCTTTGATGGTTACCAGGGATGGGAGGGGGAGGGAAAACCACTAACTAGATAGTAGACACATACTAACTTTGGTGAAGGGAGAGATAATACACAATACGGAGGAAGTCGGCACAACATAATCAAGGTAAAGGAAGACACTGAAAGGTATGCAAGAATAAAAGGCAACACAGTAAAGAGTAATACATATACAATCCTACAACAACAGCAATAACAATAATGTATGAGCCAATATATAGGTAGATATGTAAGCTGAACAGGGGCAGGAGGGCATATGGAATTACACCCATGTACACATATATGTGAACCTGCTGCAAATATACCCAATGTATGCAACAGTGTGTACAACGGACACAATCATGAAAACTACTTAGCCATAACCATACATCTCCTGGGACTGAGATACTGGGCTTGAGGGCTAGGGACCATCGTCTTGGGGGACATCTAGGTCAACTGGCATATCATAACCCATACAATGCTCTACTTCCTACCTTGGTGAGAAGTGACTGGGTTCTTAAAAACTTGCAAGGAGCCACCTAAGACACAACAATTGGTCTCTTCCCATCCAGAGCAAAGAAGAGTGAAGAAAACCAAAGATTCAAGGAAACCATTAGTCCAAAAGACTAATGGACACATGAACCATGGCCTCCACTAGCCTAAGACCAGGAGAACTAGATGGTGCCTGGCTACTACTACTGACAGCTATAACCAGGGTCATAATAGTAGGTCATAGACAGAGGGGGAGAGAAATGTAGGACAAAATTCAAACTCATAAACTTATAAGACCAGACTTAATGGGTTGGATAGACTGGTGGGACCCCTGACACCATGGCCCTTAGACACCCTTCAAACTTGGAAATGAAATCACTCCTGGAGATCACATTATAGCCATACAATAGACAGGCCTATAAAATGAATAACCCCAGTGAGGAATGTACACCTCAGAACAATCAACCATACGAGACCTAAACGGTAGCATTTGCCCAAAAAGCAAAGTTCAGAAGGAAGGTAGGAGCAGGAAAGCAGGGCAAAAGGACACAGGGAACCCAGAAAAGAAGGGGGAGGGTGCTGACACATTCAGAGGTTTACAACCATGTCACGAAACAAGCTGTGTATAAACTGTTGAATGGGAAACTAATTTGCTCTATAAACTTTCACGAAAACAACAATAAAATGTTCAAAAAAAAAAAACCCAAAACTTTTGAATTTTATGATTCCAATTATACATATATAAAAAATTTCTGGAAGTAAATACATAAAATGTTAACAGTAGGTATCTCTGGATAGTGGTGTTTTCACTGAGTTAAATTTTTCTTTTTCCTTTTCAGAATGTTCTAATTTTTTTCTACAGTGGATATTATTTTTAAAAAGAGAAAAATGTTCTCGTATTATGCAAGCAGTGTCACAGCACCATCATCCGTCCATTCATCAGCCATCCGGAATCTCGTGCCTTCCTTGTGCAAAGCACAGTGCTCCAGTCTTGCAGGCATGCACGTGATAAGGGATACTACCCACAGATTCTGAGGGCAACACAGGCTGATGGGTCTTGGGAGGATTTCGTGCAGCACGGGGCACCTTAGCAGGGCCTGAGAAGCTGGCGAGGGTTTCTATCATCAGACACGCAAAGAATGGGGGAAGTGAAGAGGGTATTTCATGCGCAACAAACAATATGAGAAAAGGCATAGGGGTGGAAAAGATTTAAAAAATTAATATACAAACAAGATGTAAAAGCATTCTAGGACCTTTTCTTTGGGAACTGTCTTTGAGTGAGTTTTAGAGTCCTAGAAAAAGTCTCCCTTATCTCATTTTTGGCCCCAAATCATCTCACACACCAAGGCTCCTCAACTAGACTAGGATGACTCATGATTTTTCCAGAAAACATTGTACTGACTTTCAAAGGCCAGAAAGCTGCGTACGTTAAGGAGATTCTAGAGTGTGGAGGGGCTCTGCCAGCAGTCCTGAGAGGGGCATTTCTAGAAACTGTGTGGGAGTAGGTCTGTAGCCTTCTCAGGGGACAGACACCTTGTCTACAAGCCTGGTTAGATGTATGAATTCTGGGTGAGGGTGCATTATATGACACAGTCCCATTCTGTATATATTGAGGCTGAAGTTATTCTAGATTCATGATTAGGTCTTCAGTGATTCCAGTAGAAAATGGTCCTGGTTTTGCAAAAATTGCATCTGGGCAATGAACGTGTGCCTAAGTGAGACAAGCTCTTTGCCGGCAGGCCTCCGATTACACCAGAGAAATTGTCTCCCCAGGGCCTGGTGCATCTCTGCTCTACGGTCACCTGCAGATCAAGGTCTGTACAGGGAACATAAAAAATCTAGGGGAGGTAGGGCAATACATCTTCCTGGACTGTCGATTTTGCTCAAAAATTTCCTTTGAGGGGACAGGTGGGGAGGGAAATATTAAATAATTTACTTGACAGGGCCCTAGAAATTCATTTAACCAGGGGGTTAAAAGTGGTCACAGGGAAAGAGTTCTTCTACTCCTTGGTTGGAAAGTCTGTCAGTGCATTCTGCCCTATCTCAGAACAGCTTTTCTGTCTAAATCTGCGTGAGAAAGGCTTACTTATATATGTATTTTTGCTGCCTACTCATTATAATTAATACTGTTAATTAACTTTCCCCCAGAGAACTTTTTCCATCAGTTTATCAGAGGATAAAATGATTATTTTATACAACTCAGCCTCTCCTGTATAGGAGTCAGTTTCTGTTTCTGTCAAGTACTTTAGCGCCACCTCGAGTGCTGAACAGGAAGGGCAGATCTTTAAAACTGTTCTGGACAAGGGCATCTCCATGAGTTGCAAGCCTCATGCACAGTGTTAGCCTGAGCAGAGACCACAGAGCATTGAATCCAACCCCTCAGATTAAAGAGAGGAAATCTGAAGTCTTGTCCAAAGTTACACAGCAACACTGGAACTGGTGTTTGGGACCCCTCCTGGCCTAGCACTTTTCACTCTCTTAACACCCAGAGAATGCAAGAGGGATCGAATGGAGCCTCTACAGGCTGCTAGAAACGGGAAGGCTAACATCATTTATACTTGCGACTACTGATCCAGCCCCACTCCTTGCTGCTTAAGCCACAGTGTGTGCCCATGTGTCTCACCGGTAGGTGTCTTCTGAGTAGGTTTTCTGAACATAGTCCTGCAACTCCATCTGTGCCTTTTCTTGGAATTTTTCAATCTGGCTTGTGCTGGTCAAACCTGGATGATCTGAAAACAGAAAAGTGCCCCCAAATACCCATTTGCATTTGGAAAGCCTTGCTGCAGACTTCTTTACTATTTACTTTAGTCAAATTTCTGGCAAATTTCTCACGTACAATATACTGAACTCTGAAGGCTGATCCAGTTTGGATGTTATTGTCTCAGCAGCCCCACTTGGGTTGGTTCTGGACATCTGGCGTCCTACTCCAGGATTTTAAAACTACCACATGAAATTTTCTTTCTAGATATTTAATCATATAATTTCTCCCACTTTTACTAGCTACTTCCTTGTTTGTAAGTGGAGGGGTGTGGAGGAAGATAAGGCAAGCTGCGTTCCAGCCTAGTTATGAGGACAACAGTCAGCTCAAGCAGCCTCTTTGGAGGCTTAGAGAAAGGAGCTGGGGGCTTGTGAGTTAGGGCACCCCTGCTGCTGCTTCTTCATCTGCTGCGATCATATCTTTTAGCATGCCCTGTGGCAGCTGCTGCTATACACAGAGACTGTGAGTAAACTTGTGGCGTTTCAATCTGTACTAGATTACAGATGCTAATAAAAGAGGAAAAGATACTGGGTGGTATGTTCTGTTTTGTATGTATGCCATAGTTTCATTTGAGCAATGGTTTAATTAGGACACAGATTCAATCTAAGTAGTATATGAAGTTACCAGGTACTATAGCATTTTTTTTTTTAGCTTTAGAAGCAAGAATTTAAAGCACTTTATGTTAGCTGGCAAAGTACACCTATTATGAGAATATTTGTTAACATACAATCTGGCAGGGCTCTTTCTACACCGCTGAAGACTCGACAACACGTTCATGTTCACAAATAGCAGTAGACACAGGTGGAGAACTGACATGAGTCACCACCGCATATCTTACCGGGGCTAAAGAGAACTATAGCTTTAAGGTATGCATACTCATAGCCGTCTATATCCAGCTTCGCCATACTGTTACAGAACTCCTGCAGCTTCCAGATATGTTCCATAACTTGCTTTATCCGGTCACCAGAAAGTTTATCTAGAAACCAACATTACAGATCCTCTGAGAAATGCTGACAGGAACAACAAAACCAGGTTATTCAAGGGGCCACAGATTGAAAGAAATGGGAGAATAATTTCACTTTTTTATTAAAAAAAAAAAAACCAGTATCTCCAGATGGTCAAGAACCTCATCTTCTAGTTGAAGGTAAAGTGACTACTCAGAATGTCATTAAAGGTAATTGATGTCTTTGATGGGAAGTAATTAACTCAATGTAACTCTTCTCCCATCATGTAAATAGGTACCCAAATTCTGTTCCATTATATATTCTGCCTTAGTAACGAACCTCCTAGACCTGTGATCCCCCATGACCCTGCCACGGGCAGTACTGTTGGCCTGTAGGTACAAATTAGTAATTCCTTCCATTCTGTGCTTAGGATGCATATGTCAGTCCAGATCAATGGTTAGGTTTTCTAAGTCTCTGCAGGCACTTAATAAATGTTTGCCGACATAAACACTACATGTTGGCAATTTTTAATTGTCAAAATAATTTTACATGTTATCTCATTTAATCCTCACGGCAATGCTTTGCTGAAAGTATTAGTATCCTTATACTCAGTTAAAACAAACAAAAAAACCCTCCAAACCATACATATGCCCATAAAATAAACAACATCTGAGAGGAACGTGATCCTTAGCACAATCTATTATATGAAAGCAAAAGGGCAACATTTGTCCAAAAACAAAGATGAGAAGGCAGGAAGGGGCAGCAATTCAGGATGAAAGGAAACGAGGAACCTAGGATAGAAATGGCGGGAGGGCACATACATTGTACGGAATGGAACCAATGTCATGGAACACTTTGTACAAACTATTCAATGGGAAACTGATTTGCTATGTAAGCTTTCACCTAATACACAATTAAAAAAAACTAAACTAAAGCTCACTGGTGAACAAATCTTACTTAAATTCAATAAGACGTTAAGAGTCATCTTTTTAAAAAGTCATCTTTATATAAATATTCTGAAGGAATAATCAGAAAAACAAAGGTGTAGCTAAGTAACTCATATTCCTAGATATCAAACACTGGAACGCCCAATTAAAAATGCAGTTCAGTTCCACTCCAAATGTAAATGTTTCAGGTACTCAGATTTTTGTTCACCAAGATTTTATGTGTTAGTCTCAAACCTTGGACTGCTTCCTCTGGACAGTGGTCTTTGTGTGATGGACATGCAGTATGGGCACAGAGTTCACTGGCTACCTCATGTTCCTGACACAACTGGAATTCTGACTATCAAATGTTAGACAGTTGCCACGGATCTTACTAGAAGAGAGCCGTTTGTTCAATTACTGAGGAACAGCTGGGATGAGTTAAATGTGTCCTGGACTAGAGAATCTGCATGACCCAGCGTTGTGCTCCATCTCTTCCACTTACTGTGTGATTTGGGGCAAGTCAGGAACCTTATCAGGGCCTCAGTTTCCCCAAATGTAAAACTGAGATAATCCCTACTTTATAGGGTTGTGAAGATTTGTAAGATGTTATACATGAAAGAGTAACCTGTCAATGAAGATGAAAATAGAAGGTGTGATTGTTCTGAAAATATACTAAATGCCTATGTACTGAAGTAGACAACTTTTTTCAATCACTTGTTTTGTTTTCTTCCCCATATTCATTGTACGAAAAGAGGAAAAAGATCCATAGCTTCACAGTCAAACTTCCCTCAGCCTGTGGATGCTGAGGGACACTGAGGCTGGCCAATTTGCCTTTGCTAGGGTAGGCCCTGCACCATGGCGTGGGTTGGACCAAGACACACTCCACCCCTATGTTCCCCACCCTACCTTCCTGGATGCTATTCTGCAGGTGGTTGACGATGGCAGCCAGGATGGTGGAGAGGCTCATGACCTGGGCACACTGGGCCAGGCCGAGGGTGAAGAGCTCGTTCCAGCAGGCCCGCACCAGGCTGGTGTTGCAGTCCTGCCTGGTGACACAGAGAAGAGGAAGGGTGTGGGTGTGTGCTGGCACTTCTCCCAGGAAGGGGGCATGCAAGCACCAAGTCCCAGCATTCCCCAAACAAGGGGATTCAGCAGGTGTTTGCTGTAGGCTTATAGTATGTCCAGGTTCATTCTCTAAGAAAGCCACTATCTATGAATGCCCAAACTAAAGGCCCTCTGTCAATAAACTGATATCTCTTCTAAAACTTCTTTAACTTAAATAAAGAGAAATTTTAATAAGTATGGCCAAAATGTCATTTCCTGTTGTTGTCAGGTGCTGTTGAGTTGGTTCTGACTCTTAGAGACCCTATGTATAACAGAACAAAAACACTGCCCGGTCCTGCGCCATCCTCACAATCGTCGTTATGCTTCAGCCCATTGTTGCAGCCACTGTGTCAATCTATCTCATTGAGGGTCTTCCTCCTTTTCGCTGGCCCTCTACTATACCAAGCATGACGTCGTTCTCCAGGGACTGGTCCCTCTTGATAACATTTCCAAAGTACGTAAGACAAAGTCTCTCCATCCTCACTTCTAAGGAGCATTCTGGCTGTATGTAGTTCTTCCAAGATAGATTTGTTGGTTTTTCTGGCAGTCTATGGTATATTCAATATTCTTTGCCAACACTATAATTCAAAGGCATCAATTCTTCTTCAGTCTTCCTTATTCATTGTCCAGCTTTCACAGGCATATCAGGAGACTGAAAATACCATGGCTTGGACAGTCTTGGGGAACATCTAGCTCAACTGGCATAACACAGTTTATAAAGACAATGGTCTACATTCTACCTTGGTGAGTAGTGTCTGGGGTCTTAACAGCCTGTGGGCAGCCATCTAAGATACTGCACTGGTCTCCCCCTTTCGGGAGTAACGGAGAATGAAGAGAACAAGATACAAGGAAAAGATTAGTCCAAAGGACTAATGGACCACAGCTACCACGGCCTCCACCAGACTGAGTCCAGTACAGCTAGATGGTGCC
>NW_004443937.1:13603913-13647754 GCF_000243295.1 Trichechus manatus latirostris
GGCCTCCACCAGACTGAGTCCAGTACAGCTAGATGGTGCCCGGCTACCACCGACTGCTCTGACCAAGACCACAATAGAGGGTCCTGGGAAGACCTGGAAAACGATGTAGAATAAAATTCTAACTCACAAAAAAAAGACCAGATTTACTGGCCTGACAGTCTGGAGAAACCCCGAGAGTATGGCCCCCGGACACCCTTTTAGCTCAGTGGTGAAGCCCCTCCCAAAGTTCACCGTTCAGCCGGGGATTGGACAGCCTCATAAAACAAAACGGGACTAATGAGGCACAGCAGTCCAGGGACAAGGACTAGAAGGCAGGAGGGGACAGGAAAGCTTGTGATAGGGAACCCAAGATTGAGAAGGGACAGTGTTGACATGTCGTGGGGTTGTTAACCATTGTCATAGGGCAATATGTGTACTATTTAATGAGAAAGTATTTGTTCTGCAAACCTTCATCTAAGGTACAAAAAAAAAGAATTATCTATGTGAGATCAAACTGACAACAGCAACTCAAAAGGTTTGATGGGAAGGCTAGGGGACAGTGAGTTGAAGATAATGGTGATGGAGTAATTTGGAAAAGGATAGTGAGAATAGCAGCACAACTGAAGAATGTAATCGATGTCACTGAATTGTACACGTAGAAACTTTTGAAATGGTATAACTTTGGCTATGTATATTTTCACCAAAAAACAAAGGTCCTCCAAGGTTGAGAAGGGAGAGCATTGACATGTCAGGGGGTTGTTGACCAATGTCATAAAACAATATGTGTACTGGCTGTTTAATGAGAAACTATTTGTTCTGTAAACCTTCATCTAAAGTACAATTTAAAAAAAGAAGAAAATACCATGGCTTGGGTCAGGTGCACCTTAGTCTTCAAAGTGACATCTTTGCTTTTTAACACTTGAAAGAGGTCTCTTACAGATTTGCCCAATGCAATACATCGTTTGAGTTTTGACTGCTGCTTCCAGGGGTGTTAACTGTGGATCCAAGTAAAATGAAATCTTCGACAACTTCAATATTTGCTCCATTTATCATGATGTTGCTTATTAGTCCAGTTGTGAGAATTTCTGTTTTCTTTATATTGAGGTGTAATCTATACTGAAGGCTGTAGTCTTTGATCTTCATCAGTAGGTGCTTCAAGTCCTCTTTGCTTTCAGCAAGCAAGGTTGTGTCATCTGCATATTCTAGGTTGTTAATGAGTCTTCCTCCAATCCTGATGCCATGTTCTTCTTCATACAGTCCAGCTTCTCAGACTGATTGCTCAGCATACAGATTGAATAAGCACGGTGAAAGATACAACCCTGATACACCTTTCGTGATTTTAAACCATGGAGTATCCCCTTGTTCTGTTTCAATGACTGCCTCTTGGTCTATGTACAGGTTCTTCATGAGCACAACTAAGTGTTCTGAATTCTTGTTCTTTGCAATGTTATCCATAATTTTTTATGATCCACACAGTCAAATGCCTTTGCATAGTCAATAAAAGACAGGTAATCATCTTTCTGGTATTGTCTGCTTTTAGCCAAGATCCATCTGACATCAACAATGATATCCCTGGTTCCATGTCCTCTTCTGAACGTGGCTTGAATTTCTGGCAGTTCCCTGTCAATGTACTGCTGCGACTCTTTTTGAATTATCTTCAGTAAAATTTTATCTGCGTGTGATATTAATGATATTGTTCAATAATTTCCGCATTCTCTTGGATCATCTTTCTTTTGAATGGGCACAAATATGGATCTCTTCCAGTCGGTTGGCCAGGTAGCTGCCTTCCAAATTTCTTGGCACAGACAAGTGGGCACTTCCAGCATTGCATCCATTTGTTGAAACATCTCCATTGGTACTCTGTCAATTCCTGGAGCCTTGTTTTCTGCCAATGCCTTCAGTGCAGCTTGGACTTCTTCCTTCAGTACTATCGTTTCTTGATCATATGCTACTTCCTGAAATGGCTGAATGTTGACTAATTCCTTTTGGTACAGTGACTCTGTATATTCTTTCCATCTTCTTCTGATGCTTCCTGTGTCGTTCAATATTTTGCCCATAGAATCCTTAAATACTGCAACTTGAGGCTTGAATTTTTTCTTCAGTTCTTTAAGCTGGAGAAATGCCGAGTGTGTTCCTCCCTTTTGGTTTTCTAACTCCAGGTCTTGGCACATTTCATTATAATACTTTACTCTGTCTTCTTGAGCCACCTTTTGAAATCTGTTTAGCTCTTTTACTTCATCATTTCTTCTGTTCGCTTTAGCTACTCTATGTTTAAGAGCAAATTTCAGAGTCTCTTCTGATATCCATTTTGTTTTTTTCTTTCTTTCCTGTCTTTTTAATGACCTTTTGCTTTCTTCACGTATGATGTTCTTCATGTCATCCCACCACTCATCTGCCCTTCGACCATTAGTGTTCAATGCATCAAATCTATTCTTGAGATGGTCTCTAAATTCAGGTAGGATATACTCAAGGTCATACTTTGTCTCTTGTGGACTTGTTTTAAAATCTTGCAACCAGACTGTGCCCCACCTGATGGGCACAATGGCAGAGCCAGTGCTGGGATTTGGGGGAAAAAACAAGAGAAACATACACAAGTTATGCTCAGTCAAGAAGTAAGAAGAAGGGGCTTCCTGCAGTGCTGCTCAAAATGCCTGTCGGCATGGAGGTAAGCAGCTGTGCGAGAATGTAATATCAGTGCACTGTGTTTAAGGACATAATTGGTTCATGTTCCTCACATTGTCAAGGGCCTAGGACAATCTAGACTCACACTTTGTGTAGTAAATTAGATTATAAGCTCCACAGTGCCAGGGACGACTCTTGCCTTCCACTCCACTCTATCCCTGGCACGTGTGGGAGGCTCAGTGTTTGAGGAATGTTGTAGAACTGGCAACCACTTCCACCTGCTTATCAGCCCACTGAATATATTTAAGAGGAAACTCAGGGTCACTTGACCTACCCCACAGAAAATAGTCAAACTAGGAGCACCCACAGAGATCTTTCAGGCCATTCCTAGAAAAAAGGCCCTTGCTCAAGGATACACACAGAGAAAAAGGCCACTTACCCAAGTGCCTGAAAGGCTGGGATTGACCTAGCCCAGTGCATCGAGAGGAAGAGCAGGCGGGATGCAGACTCGCAGATGTAGTGCACGTTGAGGTACTCTGGCATTGGGCTGGGCATTGTTAGCTGGAGGAGACACACAGCACAGGAGATGAAGGTGGGACAGGTGGATGCCTCTGTCAACATGTATCCCTGGCTGCATCTTAACAACAGTGGCAGCCACAGTCACTGTCTCTGATTTTGAGGCTGTTGTGCAGCCCCACCTTTAATGAAGTATGTGTCTCCTGCATTGGGTGGGGGGCGGGGGAGGTGGGGTTCACTAATTCACTAACTCCCTATGTTTTCTTGCCCAGTGAGGAAGGCTCTAATAGCCCTTGGCATGCAGTCAAGAGGCCTGAGGGGTACATTCCAGCTCACCCATAAAAAGGCATGCTCCTCAACTCTTGCCCCAACTTCATTATTATTTGTTCTAAGGCAATTCCATTTTGAGCCACAGATTAAGGTCTAAACTGAATCAGAAAAATACGGGTCAATCTCATGGGCTAGCAGGCATTTTGTAGGCAGCCTCAAGGTAACAATGAGAGCCTGGTATGGCAGGTGGGTGAAATCCCACCACCAGGATGTCGGGCCTGGGCTACTTGGTCTAGAAGGGGCTCCATCTGAAGCTGGAATTACACTGCATCCTGGACATACGTTGGCAACTATGGGCAGGAACCCAATTTCCCTGAACAACTAGCCAGGTCTCATCAGCAAGGAAAACTGGGGGAATAAGAAGACTCAGTCTGGAGAACCAGAGACTGAAAGGGCTACAGGTGCCCTGGGAGTGTCCTGAAGAAAAAGCAAGGCCACTGAAGGAGAGAGGGAAGACCTAATAGCACTCTTCCAGGATGTCTATGATTTGTTTCCTATGGCTGTAGAGGGAAAAGTGGTTGGGACCAGCAGTTAGGAATGAAAGCTGGATGCCTATTTGAGGATTTTATACGAGGCTTCTAGTCAACAGCGAGGAGACAAAGCTGCCTGTGCCTGAGTTGAGTCGAATCATAATAGGAACACAGGAAGGCTGAGCAGTCAGCATCAGCTCTCACTGTCAGGGGCCCTGGAGAAACACGTCAAGACCACACCTGCCTGTCCTGGCAGGGTGGGTCACACCTGCTTTAGGGTCACCTTCAGAACCAAATGGCACTGTGAGCAAAGGAAGAGTGAATATGCTTCATAACGGGAATACTGTTCTGGAATACAAAGTCCTGCCTGAAGCCATGAAGTCAGACACCACAATATGGAAATGAGCTCATTCTAAGGTTTGATTTTCAAAACTACAGACTAGCTTTGGCATAGAGCTCCCCTCTCAACAGGATAGGGAGACTAGGGTATGTGGCTAGGCCAAAAGCACTCACCTTAAATGTGACATGTGTGTCTGAAAGGAGGGGACCTTCTACTTCAATGATGGGTGTCGACTGGTCTCTGCTGATGACATGGATGCTCCCTCCTCCACTGGTGTCTATCCCGTCTACCAGGCTTGGGGGAGAGGAGCTGTCTGTGGTATTAAGCGCTTTAGCTAAGGTATCAAATGCCCTGTGAGCAAAAATGAAGCAACAAGTGCTATGAATCCACAGATTTTACAGGGAACAGAGCTCTATCTGAGATAAAATTTAGACAAATAATGAAATGGGGAAAGATAACCAAATTATACCTGCTGAAGGAAGGGATAACAATGAAAGCATGTACTTACTGAGTGTTACAAATCATTTCAAGTGCTGAGCTATGTACTATTTATTTCCACATGTAATTTCTATTTTTCATAACTCCCTCCAAAGTAGGAATTCTCTCCATTTTACAAATGTGAAAATTGAGGCTTAGAGACATTAAATAACTTTTCCAAGACCACCCAGCTAGTTAAGTGGTGGAACCAGAATTCTAACTCAAATCCCATCCTCTTTGCACTGGACCTAGATTTTCATCCTGCTGTCTGACCACACATGAACATGCTGACAGAGCGCTCGTGTGGCCCCAGCTCCTCACCTGACGACTGGCACAATGGGCAGGATTGACTGGTCCCTCCTGAAAGGAGCAAAACACAAGAGCCAAGCTGCAGAGAAGAAACATCCTCAGCAGCCAGTTATGAATGTCTGGGACCAGCTAATGCTATCTATCAGCTATCTCTATCTATCTGCCCTGGTGGTTTTAAGGTCTAAACTCACTACTTGGAGAAAATATACATGAGAAAAATAGGATAGAACAGAAGTGACAAGGGGGATGAACTATTAATGTTCAGGTGTAATATACAGTGATGAATACAAATAACATCTGGCCACTGAAACGTTTTTTTTCCCCCTGCTTCCACTGAGTTACTCAATTTCCTTTCTCATTGTCTGGAATGAAAGGCAGTTTTGATTGCTTTATGCCACCTAATGTAAGTGGGTCTACATCAAATAGTTAAAACTAGAAAGAAGGCAGATGTGCAAGGGTCACTGTGACAACCCTTGATTAAATACAGGGTGGGGGTCACAATGCTACCATCCACACTCACAACACAGCGACTGTGTGTGCACATCAGGAGGGGAGCCCCATCCTCACGGGCTCATACCGGGTGATCTCACTTGCAGACTGGTCCTCCGGCTGGATCTCTGAAGTGTCACCATTGTTAAGGGATTCACTCAGGTTGGCAAGGGAAGTCACTACATTTGCTAGTGTACCCAGGGCTCCCTGGCTTGTTTCTGCCTATTAAACAAAAAATAACAACATTAAAAATGAACACACACATAATGACTCTTAGGCCAACAAAGGTATATTGCTGGTTTAAAAACAGTCTTTCTAGAGGGGCTGTGAGTACAAAGGGACAGCACAAGGCAGATCTTTTTGGTGATGAGATAGCTCTGTATCTTGGTCCATACAAAAGACTAAGAACAAGAATCCCCACAAAAACCCAATGCCCTTTACAGCCACCACACATCTCACTTCCCCCCAGCCCTAGGCAAGCACTAATCTAGTTTCTGTTTCTATAATTTGCCTATTCTGGACATTTCATATAAATGGAATCATAAAATACATGGTCTTTTGTGACTGGCTTCTTTCACTTGCCATAATGTAGTGGTTACATAAATCTACACGTGACCCTGAGAGTATGGCCCCAGACACCCTTTTAACTCAGTACTGAAGTCATTCCTCAGGTACACTTTTCAGCCAAAGATTAGACAGACCCATAAAAGAAACAATAATACACGTTGCTCAACCATGTATACAAGACTAAATGGGTACAGCAGCCCAGGGGCCAGGATGAGAGGCGACAAGAAAGCTGGACAAATGGAAATGGGGAATCCAAGGTCAAGAAGGGGAGAGTGTTGACACAGCGGCGCTGGCAACCAATGTCACAAAACCACATGTGTATTGTTCAATGAGAAACTAATTTGCTCTGTAAAATTAAAAAAACTATACATGTGGTTGCAGATAAATTGAACTTCACCAAAATTACAAACTTTTGTGCTTCAAAGAACACAATCAAGAAAGTTAAAAAGACAACCCACAGAATGGGAGAAAAGTATTTGCAAATCGTGTATTTGATAAGGGTCTATCCAACTGACAAATGGATGAACGAGTGTATCCATACAATGGAATATTAATCAGCCATAAAAAGGAATGAAGCACTACTACATACTACAACATAGATAAACCTTGAAAACATTATGCTGAGTGAAAGAAGCCAGTCATAAAAGACTATCTGTTTTATGATTTCATTTATATGAAATGTCCAGAATATGCAAATTATAGAGACAAAAACTAGATTAGTGTTTGCCTAGGGCTGGTGGAGGGGGTGGAGGAGAGGAGGGGTGGATGTGTGGTGACTGTAAAGGGCGTGGATTTTTTGGGGGAAATTCTTGTTCTTAGTCCTCTGCATAGACTGCACAGTAGAATGGTTGCCAGGAAACCCCGTGATGGTCAGGATTTTTAAGGTTATTCAGGCAGGCCTTCCTCTCAGGCTTATGGGTTCTCTATACCTGATGGTGCAGCCAGAATGTCTACTGGGTGATAAGCAGGGAGCCCTGTGGGACTCATCAGCTCATGTCACACACATCAACACTGGACCAAGGACAGGTAGCTTAGAGCCCAGCCCAGGGACTAATGAGCAGAGGGCAGGCCTCCATGCCAGCCAAAGGCTCTAATTTTTGTCCTCTCTTTCCCAAAGTGTGCACATTAACGTGCATGAGAACAGATGAGAAAGAACGCTGCATCTTAGCTCTGGTGCTAAGAGCAGTAGCATTGCCAGGGCTCTCAGTTACTCTGTCATCCCCTTCAGAGTAGAGAAATCGGACCTCAGCCACTGGCATGCTGCTACTTCCTTACTTGGTTTACATCAGGAACATCAAAATGAGAAAAACAAAGGCCATTAATTTTGCAACACAGTGTCATGGAGGAACAGTGGATTCCTTTGCCTGGGTTATCTTCACAGGGGTTAGTCAGTTTCCTCTCTCTCTCAGATTAACAAGCATCTCTATCCAAAACAAGTTCAATTCCCTATGGCTGATTTGCTCTAGCAAAGTTTTAGAATTATTAGAATCCTGGCTGAACTTCCTCCAGAAGATCATCTAACAAAAAGGATTTGGAGGCTTTTGCAAAAGGTCTGCTTAGGATAAGTACCTACCTTCTCAGCATGCCAGTAGTTTACCAATGTGTGTGCCAGGAAAAAAAAAATCTGAATAGAGAATAGAACCACACAACTTTCACCAAATTGAACTCTAAACTCAGATGTGTTATAATGACCATGACCAGGCAGCCCTGACTGAGGTTTCTGCAAAGCCATCAGCATCCCTCAAACAAATCCCAGGAAGCTGTGTCACAAGAAGAAGCAAACTGAGATGCAGAATGTCATACTTTCAATGTGGTCTCTGTAGGCCTGGAAGTAGGGGTGGGCACACACATTTAAAGCAGCAGCACATTGTGAACACAGTGGAGGAGGAGAGGGCGTAGGTAGAGAACATCACCTTGGAATCCGTGGCCAGGAGAACTGTGCCGTCCTCACGTATCAAAGGCTGTTGGATGTTCACAAGCATCCCTGGATCAAGAAGACCTGTCTGTCTATTTAAGACATAAAGAAACCCAGAGTAGCTTCCAGCATTGTATGTACAGTGCAATTGTGCTGCACTTCCCTGTCCCTTCCATGTGTGCAGAGGTGTCTGAATGGGAGAAAAGCTCTAACTAGATGCATCCCCTGAGTGACTGAATACCTCCTTCTCTCTGCAAGGAGTTATGCACAAAGCTGAGTCTACGGCCTGAGACAGCATCAAACACAAATGCACAGCCACCAGAGTTTTCTAGACTGACCAGAGACTGTGGTGGTTCTGCCAAGAGTTAATTTCGTCTTCAGATTACCAAGGTACCCTCAACTCCATTTCTCCAGATACATTTGTGGTTTCTTGTTTTCCCTCTTTGTTCCTTTTAAATTAAATAATGACATTAAAGAGTACTTGCTACCTTACTATCTGGGATCTCATCTGGGATTTAAACCTATTGTCTGTATTGCAAAAAAGCCCCCAATTTTGAATTACAGAACAAATTATTTTCCTATATATTAAATGATGCCTAAACTAAGCAGAAGATGACTTGAGCCCCTGAGATAGGTGGAATTCTGAGGCCATCTTTAGTCAGCCATCCTCAGGCCTGTCCAGAGGTATGACTGGAGCAGCTCCAGAAAGGGTGGGAGGTGGTAAAATAATGCTAAAAGTTGTGGCAGGTGGGTAGGGCGTAATAAAAAGCTCCCTTCCCAAGGAACATCTGTGCCTCCTCTGATCAGCTCCAAAGGCTGCTCCTGATGCTACCCTTCAAGAAACCAGGGGACTGACCTTGCTCCATCTTTGTCTGCCACAAATGTGGGGGTGGCTATCAGAGGACTTCTCAGGTCCTTCCGGATATAGATTTTCTCAGTTGAAGCAGCACAATTGCTTGGTTTCTCCCGCTGCACATCAAAGGGCTTCCGTTCACTCTGCACAGCTTAAATCACAACATAAATACTCATGTTTAGAGAAAAGACTAAAATCAATAAAAACCACATCCCTCATGGTAACGTAAGGGGTCTTCCTCAGTAAGTAAATTACCGCAGGGATGCTCAGCTCTGGTGCTAAATTAGTCTACCTCAGTTTTCATGGTGGACTTTTCAGCCAAAAGAGAGAAAGACTCAATGGCAAACAATGCCATATCAAATGAAAAGGTACAAAAAAAGAGCTAAGGATGGTAGGTGCTGCATGCTAAGAAACCGCAGCAGGGCATTTGCACAACGCTGTCAGGGGAGCACACTGAGCCCTCTGTGTTTTCATTTCTTGCTACTAACAAGAGGGACGCTCTCCAAGACTAAGAAACGCCTCATCTTCAAGTGGGCTCTTAACAGACAGTTTGTCCAACAACACAAATTGTACAGGAACCATTCTAATTTCCAACTCAAACCTCAAACAATACCTTCTGCAAATTGTTTAATGGGTATCAATTTTACATCACACTAGCAATCTCTTTTCAGCAATCTGGTATAAGAATAGGTCTACATGCTAGAAAGAACTGAAGAAAATGAAGATGTTTTGAAAAGAAAAGACTAAGGGATGAGCCCCAGAGACTAGAATTCAGATATCCTGCTAACCAAACTGATGTCCAGTTGAGTCTTCAGTTTGTAGCTATAGCTGTGAATGCAAAAGGCTGATTCCAGTCAATGTCCAGAGTAAAACTATTCACTCTTGAAAAACAGGACAACGTGGCAATGTGGGCCAATTCCACACCAAGTCAGTGATGTGCTCATTCACTTTGGAGGAAGAACAGCATCACTGGATAAAACAAAAACATCACACTAGGCAGAAATCAGGCTGATATTTCTAGTTTCTCAAAGAACAAATAAACTTTCATTTGTTCCCTGGTGAATTCTGCAGCATTCTGTTTCCAGAAATGCAAACACTGATACATTTGTATTGGTGTCCAGCCTTCCTAGGGGATCATGTAGGAGATGAGAGAAGGGTAGCACCCTCAGTAGGAGCCTGTGGTCCCAGGTCCAGGGCCACCAGGCGAGGCCAAGCACCCCTAGCTTTCTCCTTTCTCCCCACTGTGGAGGATATGGCCTACAGCCCTGTCAGGCCCAGTGTGCCTGCCTCCGTCAACCTCTGTTTTCCTGTTGTGGTTTAAAATCCCAAATCCACTCTCCTTGGATTTCTCTCTGCTGCTTATCTTGGATCCTGGTCTTCTTGTTTTCACCACTAGCTGGGAGATAGACCCCAATGCTTATTGGTCCCTGTGGATGAGGGTCTGGTTTTGGAATTCCTAACTCCAACTATTCTGGCTACAGAGGCTGAAAGCAGGGGCCTGAGACCTTCCCTGGCTGCCCCACACCCAGGGACAACAGCTCTCTCTTTAGAACTTCAGCTGCACAGAGGGCTTGGCAGAGGGCCTAGCCCCAAAGAAAAGAAGCCCAGTGCAGGTAGACACAACCCCTGGGGGATTGGGGAGCTCCAGATTTAAACTTTCCAATGAGCAACTCTAAAAAGGACTCTGACATTTCCTTAAAAGGCTGAAGGGCCCACATCATACAGAACTGATCCAAACTACATGTCTCTTAAACAGAATCAAGTCAGGATCAAATTCCTGCCATGGCAAGAACACAATCTACCTCAACACTTCCTTTCTGCCTCCCTGGTGGGGGGTGGTGGTGGTGATCATTTTCTGGGTGCCTATGATGAGCACCTGTCGAGTGCAGGGGCTAAGAAAACAGTGAGTAAAGCACAGGTCGATTAATCCTCAGAGCCATATGTAAGGTATGGAGTTCTGTTTCACAGATGAGGATACTGAGGCTGAGAGAGGCAACATGTTTTCCCAAAGCCTCACAGCTCTTATGTGGCAGTGCTCTGGCATCTGCTTTACTCCAAAGCCTGTGTTCACCCCTCCACCCAGCTGTCTCCCAGATTTATCCGGAATAGGGCTTTCCACACACACCACAGGAACTGACCAACCGTGCCTCTACTGGCTCTGATACAGAACACTTATTTAATAGACTCTTGCTCATTTTCTTCCCTCCGTGTTTACTCACTGTGATTTTTAATATTCTTACTCACATTCCATTTTCATGCCCATCTCTAAGCATTTTTTCAGCCTGCAAAACTGACAGCGGTTCCGATGGTGTTTATTGATGATGCAGTCTTGGTTGCTCCGGCAGCTGTAGGTCAAATTTTTCCTTACACTCCTTTTGAAGAAACCTTTGCAACCCTCACAACTGACAGCCCCATAGTGACGACCTGAAAAGAAGAAGAGTACATGAGGCAGTTTGCCAACAAGATGGGCAAACCCTCTTTTTAAGGTAGTTATAGCAAAGCGACTAGTGCTACAGTGTCAGATACTGAGGGCCACCTGGACACCAGCAGGCTGAACATTCAGTATGGTGCCCATGACTTCACCTCAATCTTTGAGGTAATGATGGAAAAACGGAAGCTCAGAGGAATTATGTGACTGCTGGTAAATGACACGACCACAATGCTCTTAGTACACAAAAGACCTAACAGGAGAAGCTTATGGATGATAGCTGAATTGCATCGTCCACTTGTAGAACCTGGCCCTAGCCCTGTAGACCTGAGTTTACGAATCTTCTCAGCTCCCGTCTTACAGGAATGGCACGGGCAGACACATCATGGCTGTGCTGTTTTATCACACAGGGGTCTCCTGTCTGCATTTACTCCATCTGTTTGGCTCATGTCCTAGACCCTAGACCTCCCCCGGGGAATTGTGACTGCTAAGGGCCAAGACAAGGCTGCCATATGGCTCACCTGGGTCAGGTATTCAGACCTTCTCTGAAGATACAATCCTAAAAATATATTTATTAAACATAGCTCATTGTCCTAATCTTGTTTACTTTGGTGTCTCTAACCTCAAATTACCAATGACATTAAAAAGAGTCCCTTACTTCAGTTTACCCTTCCTAGTTCACAAAGTGCTTTCACATAAATGGCCTCATTGATCCCAGCTGGGAAAGACCATGGATAGATACGCAGTTCTGTCTTTTTTACATAAGCCAATTTCATAGCTGTACTGCTGGGGATAACACATTTCACAGTATAGTCATTTATAGTAGCTACAGAGGGCCCCATTGAGCTAAGCTCTAGTATTCAGAACCGGAGTGCACATTTGCAGGATTTCGATTTGTGCTTTTAAGCAGAGTCTTGCCTGCTTCTGGTGGCAGGGTCTGGGGAAGGGGTGGCAGGCACCATGTCTGACCATGAAGGTGGCAAGAAGAAGCCTCTGAAAAAGCTGAAGAAGCAGGCCACGGAAATGGGTAAGGAAGACAAAGCTTTCGAGAAGAAACAAAAAGAAAAGCAGTAAGAAACTCGAGGAGCTAAAAGCAAAGGCTGTAGGGAAGGACCTCCTGGCCACAGGAGAAATTCAGAAATACGGCAAAAAATAAGCTGTTCTTTGTGACTGAGGCGATGGTCATCCTTGACTCCATTCCTCTTTAAACATCTAGATTCCCTGCTATAACACTATTACCACCTACAGTTAGAATGAAGTGTTGTCTTGGAGGCTGCTGTACAGTTAAGAATAAACTTTTTTTGAAAAAGAAAAAAACAGTCTTGCTAAAATTACTTTCCTACACTTGTTTTTCCTTTCCTTGCAGTCCATTTCCTTGAGCTTTCTATCTCTTAGAGTGACCTCTAATATCTTGAGACAACAGCATGGGAAAGCCTGTGCTAGGCCTTTTCTTTTAGTCCAGAAGAAGACTGATGAGTGGGGAAGCCAAGCAGATTCTGTGGCCTCTCTTTATGTTCATGCTTCATTTATCTGTTCAAAAGTTTGCTGTATGCCTCCTCCTTGCTGAGCAAGAAGATGGGGACACAGAGATGGATGGATAAGACATGGTCTTTCTCGGTCTGGTTGGGGAAGACAGACCTGTGAAGAATCAATTATAAGACAGCACAACAAATTCCTAGAGAGGTCTGTACAAAAGGGTGATTAGGACCAGAGGCACTGCTGTCTCCCTATAGCAGAAGCAGGTGAAGTAGGTGAGGGCTTCAAAGAAGAGGTAGGGATGGGTTGGTTTACCGGGACAAGGGGTGGGAGCAGAGGCAGGGCACCAATGACAGAGCAAATGGTGTCACTAGCTTGTAGGGGAAGCTGGAGCTCCTGAGCTTCTGTAGATGCTTGCCTGGGGCTGTCTTCCTAAGTGGCATGGTCCGGTCTCTCTCTTTTTTTTTTTTTTAGCCAGAATCACAATATCTCCTAAGCTCCTGTGAGTTTTGTGACTACAGAATAAAGTGGAACCAAGCAGTCATCACAAAATGTAGGCCTATGTCCCTGGAATCATTGGAACTTTGCCCTCATCAAATGCTTCTCCATTCCTGCCTGCCTGCCTCTCTTACGTTCTGTGGGTTCCTAGTGCTAGCAGGCCGAAGTCTGAACTTTTGGGCCAGACATCTCCGGTCTGCTTGCACCCACATCTTAACCACAGAAGCCCATGAGCTCTTCACCAAGGATACCATGGCTGTGGACAGTAAACTCTCTGGGGCTTTACTTCACTAGCTGGAACGCCCTTCTCCTGCTTTACCCAACATGCACATTCTCAAATACCACGGCTCACAGGTGTGAATGTCTATGAGGCCTCTCCCTGGGACTCAGCCAGAACCATATGCTCCCTCCTCCTCCATTAGAGTAGTTCATCAGACTGGGTTATAGTGAGAGGATGATATAGGTAGGTACAGTTAGGATGAAGGAGATTATACAAATAACACATCTTGTGAAATAGCAAAGCACTGTGCAAATATTAACTGGATTAAAGGAAGTATTACTTTCTTAGTAGTATGTAAATAACAACTGTCTATGAGACATTTAACCAACATTTACAAATTACAGAATAGTTCCTTGACATTTCCTTTGGATCTTAATAACCTGACAAACTGGTTTAGTTACATTACTACTTCAATAAGAAAAGTAAACTTCATGTTTTAGAACCTACATAAAATGCTTTCTCTTCATTAACTACTGTCCCAGCCCCACCCTCAATTTGGTTCATGACTTTTCATGATATGCACCCAGCGCACCTGGGTTACTCACCAGAGGCTTTATCTCCACAGACCACACAATACTCTACCACCTGGGGCCGCTGGACGTCGGCCTTCCCCAGCAAACGCTCGACAGAAGCAGAATCCGTGACGATCTGAGGAGAAATCAGGAAACAAGCAAGGTGTTGACTAAAAACCAGATCACTGAGCAAAGTAATGTTTAACTGTAAATTCCTAATCGTGGGTTTCTAAGCAGGGACTCTGGGCAGAACAACTGGGAAAATTCCACCCCACAACCTGATCTGATATCCGAAATAACCCTGTTGCTCACCAACTGTGTCCCTTCAGCGGGTGATTTTCCAGGGTCAGGAAGGGTCTCCACTCATCTACGCTCTCCTATCTGGCTACCTCAGCCACCAACGATTGGGGACATATGAGCAACTTACACAGATGCTCTAACATGCAGATATTTATGGTCCTTCTGGCAGCCTCTCTATTCCCATGAAACAACTTGAGAGAATGCGAAGAGGTGGATTTGGCAGAGAAATAGCCAGTAGACAAGCTCTATTACCTAATTAAATAACCAGGTTTCTCACTAAGCCAGTTGGAGATAAGAGGACTAGAATACGTAGCCTCTGAAATCTGCTATTTCCTCTTCATTTGTGCCAACTTTCTAAGTGACAAACAGTGCTACTCATCTCAGAGAAAACTGTAACTGGTATCAATATAAAAATGGAGAAAAAATAGCTGTTATTAAAATCTGCCAGAATTTGAGCCAATAAGTCTTAAAATGATTTTATGTATAGTGGGAATATATACAGAAATCATTATGTAGAATCACTTTTTGTGAAATATGCAACAAAATCTACAGCCATCCTTTCATAAATGAGGAGTACTCTAAATAAGAAAGGAGGAATTCTGAGTTCAGATGATCAGAATGTACTCTAGGAAAGGAAAGGGGAGACAGTATTTACTAACTGCAGTATAAGGTGTCTCAAAAGTACAGTTCTGAAAGCTGAACATACTGGTGTTCTGAACCCAGCTCTATCATAAGTAAAAAATCCTTTCCTTCCTTAAGCTTCTTCACAGTGGAAAGCCCCAAAGAAAGCACCCTGACCCTGACTAAACATGGGACCCTGGCCTCGAGTCCCTATTCTCTAAGCTAGGAAATTTACGCTTCCCCACCTTATGCTGAGCAACAACCCTGCTTCCCTTCAACCCAACACTCCTTGTGCTTCTCCTTCCTATGCCCTGTCCCTGACCCTACCCCTCCCTGCCACAGTAGGGAGAACCAGGGCAGAGATGAAGGCGAGAGCTGAGGGATCTAGAGCCAGCAGCTCACAGAAGCAAGGAAGGAAAGGACATAGGGACCAGGTTTAATGGTCTGGACAAGGCAGAGGTTAAGAGTCAGGAACCAGTCAGTGTTCGTTCTGCTGTGGTCAGCCCTAGGTGGTGGGCCAAGGGCTGCCATCATGTGGCCTTAAGATAGGAAAAATTCTTCAGTGGACTCAACACCAGCTTGCTCATGGCCAATCTCCTGTGGGCAACTGATTTTTCCTGGCTCAACCTCCATCCCCTCTGAGCACTGCACTCGGCTGCCCTTTGGGCGTTGCCACTTACTTGCTGTTTCTTTTTCTTTTTTTTTTTTACTTTGGCCAAAGCAGCAACCTGCCATATTTCCAGGTCTCCAAAGGGCCTTCTAAGGATAGACTTGGCCTCCAAGGCAGAGGTAAGAGTCAGGAACAAGTTCAGCAGCAGAAGTGCTGAAATGAATGCCTGTTCAGCAGGCCTTACCTGGATCCTGCCAGGGACAAGGTTGTCGGAGGTGGTGAATATGAGCTGCTTGGCGCTGGATGTCTCCGGTGAAGCCAGGATCACCTTCCCAGTTCCAGCTCCATCTGGGCTGGTTAGGATGAACTGCTGTTTGGGGGATCCGGAGGCGTCCACTGCGGTGACTATCTGGATCTTCTGTCCTGTCTGCTGGTCTGTCACAATCTACGAGACACAACATGGAGGCTGCCCTCAAGGAGTATCGTGTGCCCTGTGCACGTGCAGGTGGTGTTCAGAAGTGGTGGTTGCCAAACACCAGTCCTTGAGTGAATGTGGTTAAGATGCTGTTTCATCAGTTCATGGTGAAATGAGAAAAATAAAACACAACAGTTGAGTTCTTCAGAAACTAATTTTCAGAAGGCTAGTTTTATTCTAGAATTATATCTTTCTTACTGTTTTTTTGAATTAAAATGCCCTTTATTTTATGAAATGAAGGCAATAATACATAACAGATGGTAGATCTAACTTAAAAAAGAATAACATCCTTGACCTAGCATAATAAAAAAAAATACAGGCAAATCTAACATTTAATTTTTTTTTTAATGCTACTGATGTACAAAATCTAAAACTTGGGAATGAACACTTTAAAGATGGGTTATTTCTGAAGGGAAAGTCCTGTAAATAATCTTGGCTTGGGCTGACAGAAAGCAGGGAGTACCTTTCTCACACACACTCGACTCACCATTGATTGACCCTGCTTCTACCATCCACTCAACTCACTCTCACTTTTTGATTCTGAGGTCTTTAAGGCAGAGAGCACATGTGACTCGGGGCCAGCAGAGGAGAGAAGACAATGAAAGCTTGTGGGAGCATTGAAGGCAGTGGGCACTGACTCTAGAGAACTCCTGACTCTGAACCCTCCAGGGCCCCCATTATTCAGGAGCCACAGCTGTCAGAGCCCACCTCCTCCCAGAGTTCTTGACTAACTGCACTAGCTGCAATAAAAATAGTTGCTACAGCACAAGCACCCTCTGTTATACCCACTTAAGAAATTCTTTGAAGCTGTTCTAGTCCTTGTCCTACCCCTTTCCTAGTCCACGTGCCCCTAGCTTGGAGCACTACCCACTTCTCCTCCAGGACACCAGCAGGTCCTCACTGCAAAACAGGACTCTTGGGACTGCTGTTGCTAGGACCTGGGCAAGGGGAGATGTGCTGCATCTCTGGCTAGAATTTGGGTTCAGTTTCGTACAGCATAGCAGATTTAAGGGCAGGTGTGGTATCTGCACCACCCCTTGCTTTGTAAAATGGAATTCCAAGGTTCAGACAATAAACCCATAGAGTCTACCACAATAGCTTTGTCAACTATCCAGTATGGAAACCAGATAATGTTCGTTGTTTTTTTTAAAAAAAAATGACATAAGGCAAGAAAAGATTCAATCATTTAACAAATATTTACGGAGTGTCTCTGTGTCAAGCACTGTTCTAGGTACTAGAGACAGGGACATGAACAAAATAAAGGTCCTACCTTCATGAAGCTAACCTTCTAGCAGGGAAAACAGACCATGAACAATGACATGACAGAATATCAGTCAGTGGTAACTGCCATGGGGAAAACTGAAGCAGAGTAAGTGAACAGAGTATGACACAGGGAAGGAAGTAGGGGGTAACTTCGGGAGGAAAAATTTCTCTGAGGGAGTGACATTTGGGCCAACACCTGAATGAAGTAAGACAGGAAGCCATGCAAAGATGTGGCCAAGTATGTTACGGATGGGAGCCCAGCAAGAGCAAGACAAGAAAGAACAGGAGAACGGGAACATAAGATACAAAAAAAATCTTTAGCTGATAGCTGGGTAAGAATCCTAGTATGTCATCATTTCCAACTGAAGGGTCAAAGATTTTTAAGGCTGAAAAAAGAACAGATTTAGAGAGAAGGAAAGGAAATACCTCTCATTGTTTTAACCCATGACATACCCAGAGCCCCCTGGAAAAGTAAAACATGATTTAGAAAACCTCGTAAAAAGAATTTCCTTTTAAAAAGTTTCCTACCCAGTCCTCAACTGAAACATCTCAGACACAGGCTGGGTGACACACACCTCTCAGCTGCCACAGAAGGGACTCCTGCCTTGGGTGGGAGGTAAGTAAGATGGCCTTCAGAAGGTCCTCATAACCTGAGATCTGAAAGTCAAATGTTTGCTTTCTTTTTTGTCTACCAATTCTTATTTCCTTCCTAAACTGTTTTCCCTGTTAAGAAATGAAACAGTCATGTAATTGAGAGGGGTCTTCAATCACCAACTAAAACCAAGGCAAGGCTAGTAATTCCATCACATATGGCATGGTCAGATATAAGGCATGCCACATGTGAGCACACCCGTGTCATTTTCCTTTTATGCTCTTCCCCAGTCCTCTTGGTAGAAGCATGGAAGGTACAGGGCCGGGGAAAAGCGGTGAGAGGTAGGGTTGGCTATGTCTACACTGGGACAGAAAGTCTTGGTGGCTGTGCATAACATATATCCCAAAGCTCGGATCAGTCTTGTCTCCCACCCCCACCCCCCGCCCCCAAAGACTCAAGGTTCATATATGTTCAATGAATCACTTACAATTTTTTTGTTATTTTGTTTGTTCATCCTCCCCTCCCAAGATGTCTGTATTTGCCATTTAGAGGTATCTCCTCCATGGAAAAAAAAAAAAAAAAAAAAAACCTAAAAATATAGGCAGGAAAAAAAAATCCCAATACCCTACTGGAATCCAAGGGTGACCAACAAGCAGACACCTTGCTAACAAACACTAGCAGGTGGGCTCCTGTTTAATGAGATTGAAAAAAAACATCAAATTGAAGGTAGGTACCCAAAACTCACTAAGGTTTACGTCCCCTGTGGAGGAGAGGCAAACTTCTTTTAATTTCTTTATTTACTTGGAACAACTGTTCATACTCCCTGCCTGCTAAACATAACAATGCAGTGGTTGGGGAACAAGGTGAGAAAGGATGTCTTGTTCTCTGTGTGATTTTTAAGGCCTTCACTGCCTGGCTATAGTCAGTGCTGCTGTAATACTTGCTTTGAAAAGGCAAATTTGTGCCAACACAATTAATATGTTAGGGGACAATTTGAACATAATGCGAATCTTGTTTGTTTATGCAAAACTTCTTTGTGAGAAACACTAGGTGAATGCAGAAAACACCACCCAGCTGAATTGAGCTGTGTAGGAATACACAAAACACACACACCTCAAACATCCACCAGCTCCCTCAGTTCTATCCATCTGGTGTTACAACTTTCCTTCTGATTCCAGAAAACTGTCTTTCCACCACTGCACAATAACTTCCAAACCGCAATTCTTCTTCTACGAGTAAACTTCAGGTTTTTTTCAAGGTAAAGTACCATATTTATTGTAGTCTTTGTATCTTTCTTAGCTATTTATATGTGTAAAACTGTCCAAGTTTTTATTAGGTTTCTATCTGATTTTTAATGTATCACTGACAAAGTTTTTGAGGGTTATGCCACCAACCTCATTTTCCCCAGTAGCTCTGTGGTTTTATTGTTGACTCTTGAATAACATAGGGATTTTTAGGAACATATATGTCACATTTTAGCAAAAATGACTGCCCTTTACGAATCCAAGGCCCTCTCTAGCTCTAATACAAAAGGCTTTCGTTTCCAGCATGTGAACATTCTCTCTACCACTCTCCTCTGTGTTGCCAGCTCTCTGGTCCAGCCAGGCTGGGCTCTTGTTATTTCTGTTGTGAAGAAAAGCCTGTAAACTGACAGCCCATGGGCCCAAACCAGTCCCTGGTAACTTTTGTTTGACTTCCAAAGTTTAAAATTTTTTAAAAAGTTGGTTGCCAACATCTAAAATTAGAATATTTTCCATAAAAATCAGATTTACAGTTTTCTTGACAAACTGGAAGTTCTGGCCATCCAGGGCCCAAACTCCCCCATGGCACCTACTGGTGGGAGCTGGGTAGAGTTGGTGGCTGCTCCTTTGGATGGGGCACAGGCTCTCTGGTTCCCTCCAATCCTCCCCTTGCCCACCTCCTTCATTGCTGCCTTGCCCTTTAAACGTCTGAGCTTGTGCTCCAAGACAGGCCTTTGCAGCTAAAGAAACATGAATGGAATGCTTGTTCTACTGCTTTCCGACTACGCCAACTTAGACCAGGTACGTAAGCCCTCTGAGCCCCCATCTACATATCTACAGAACAGAATTACTGGGAGAGTGAAATGATATAATGTGTGTGAACATATTTGGTAAACAGCCCAGAGTATAACAAGACCTTGATAAAAAGTATTTCCTCCCTCTAAGCTTCTCGCCTCAGAGAGTTCTGTCTTTCCCCTTTTATCTCATCATATCTCATCGTATCAAGACTTTCTGACTACATCTCCCTCACTCTTTCATTCACTCCTCAAACATTTATTGTTTACTCTGTGCCAGGCAGTGTGCTAGACAATGGGCATATGGAGATAACTCCACCCTCACCAAACTTTTATTTAGTGGAAGAGATAGGCAATAAACAAGTAAACAAACATAGTAGTAACCAACTTAAAATTACGAGACATGTTATGAAAGAAAAGATCAGATGGGGTTAAGAGAGAATAACACAGGCACTTAACTTTACAAAGAGAAGTCAGGGAACGCCTCTGTGACAAGGTGGCATTTAAGCCAAAATTCAAGGCTGAGGAAGAGCTAGACAGATAAAAGTTGATGGAAAAGTATGTTCCAAAAAAACCGGAAATGTTCCAGCATATGGAAAGCCCTTAGAGGAAGGACTTCCTGGAACTGCTCACAGGCCCACGGACAACAAAACGTGGCCCAGAAGTGGGAGACATGCCAGCCCTGCAGGGCCTTGCTTTGGCTCTAGCTGGGAGTCTGAATTTCATGCAAACAGGAAGCTGCTCAAGATTGCCCCTCCCCTAAAAAATACCACATCTTCAGATTTCTTACACTATAATATCCATTACCTGTCAGATTGTTCCACTCCTGTTCCAGGTCAGGGTATATTAGAGAATATGGATAGCATACCAAAGGACGATAGCAAATGTGATTAAATTAAAAATTAAAAAAAGTAAAACAAAGTCCGTTTAAAATTTTTTTGACCTAACCAGAAAGGTAAATAAGCCTTCTTTTTATACAAAAATTTTAACTCATACGAATAATTAGTGTTAATCAAATAAATGCCTTTTCCATTTAGCCTAACAAAGTCAATCCCTACAAAGTTCAGGTAGACAAAAGATGTGTCAAAGCTTTCTTCCCTGAATAACTTAAAAAGGTGCTTCTAGACCAGATTTACTGGTCCGAGAGAGACTGGAGGAATCTCCAAGACTATGGCCCTTAGACACCCTTGTAACTTGGAACCAAAGCCATTCCTGGAAATCACCTTTCAGCCAAATTATAAACAGGCCTATGAAATAAACAGTAATACCTGTGAGGAAAGTGCTCCTTAGCACAGTCATCTACATGATACCAAAAAGGCAACATCTGCCCAAAAGCAAAGATGAGAAGGCAGGAAGGCGCAGGAAAACCGGACGAACAGACACGGGAAACTCAGGGTAGTAATGGGGAGAGTGCTGATGCACTGCAGGGATTTCGACCAATGTCATGAGATAATCTGTGTATACTACTGAATGGGAAACCAATTAGCTCTGTAAACCTTCACCTAAAGCACAATCGGAAAAAAAAAACAATCAAAGAAATCGGAAAACATAGACTAAATAAAATTGGGAGAAAAAAAGAGTCAAAGAAATTAGAAAACACAGACTATATAAAACTGGGGGAAAAATACACTAAATATACTCAAGGGTTTTCAGTGAGAGAATGATGGAAAGTGTTTTATGTTTAAAAAAGATCTTTCCAGCCTTCCTGTCTCATCTAAAGGGGTGTTGGGGGAACTAAGTAACACCTGTGAAAATCACAGCTCAGGGACACAGGTCCACTAAAATAATGAAATTCTATCATAAAATTATAGCATGCTTTCCCTCCCCCACACCTTACCACCACACCAACAGGGGCTCCAGTATAATATAGTGGATTACAGTTGGAAGAGTTGCAAGACACAGGCTATCCAAGGAAGAATAGCTAGGGAAGCCCAAAGACAGGAGAGACAAAAACAAGGACGCTAGAGGAATCTGAAGAGTCAGGCGCCAATGCTACAACAAACATTAAACACAACCCAACTCTTAACCAGATAAACATGAATCCTCACACTAGAGGGCTATTTACTGTAGTTCCTATTACCTGATACAACTGATAATGTCTGGCCTTCAAAAAAAAATTACAAGGCATGCCAAATGGCGAGAAAAAGCATAGTCTGACAAAAACAAAGCAAAGACAAAACAAAGCTCAGAACCAAAGTCAGATATCAAATAAGGAATTTAAAATAAGTATGACTGATGTTAAGGGCTCTAATGGAAAAAGACAACATGCAAGAATAGACGAGTAATGTAAGCTGAGATAGAAATGCTAAGAGAATATCAAAAGGAAATGCTAGAAATCAAAAACACTGTAAAAGAAGAAGAATGCTTTTCAAAAATTATTTTTGTTGTTGAGAATATACACAGCAGAACATGTATCAATTCAACAATTTCTACATGTACAATTCAGTGACATTGATTACATTCTTCAAGTTGGGCAACCATTCTCATCTTTCTTTTCTGAGTTATTCCTCCCCCATTAACATAAACTCACTGACCCCTAAGTTTCCTATCTAATCTTTTGAGTTGCTGTTGTCAATTTGATCCCGTATAGATAAATCTTAAAAGAGCATAATGCTCAAGGCAAACATTCTTTACTAGTTAAGCTAAACTACTGTTTGGTCTTAAGAAGACTTCAGGGATGAAGAATGTCTTTGATGGGCTTACCAGTAGACTGGACACAGGCAAGGAAATAATCAGTAAGCTTAAAAGATAGGTCAATAGAAACTGCTCTAACTGAAATGCAAACAGAAAGAGTGAAAAAAGCAAAACAAAACAGAATATCCAAGACCTATGGGACCATTTTAAAAGAGGTAACCTATACATAATTGGAATACCAGAAGGAGAAGAGAGGATGAAGAAGATACATTTGAAATGATAATGTCAAGAACTTTTCAAAATTAGTAGACATCAAACCACAAGATCCAGGAAGCTCAGAGAACACCAAGGAGAATAAAACACAAAACAAAACTACATCTAGGCACATCATAGTCAAACTGTAGAAAACCAAAGACAAAATCTTGAGAGAAGCCAGAGGAGCAGGGAAGAATACCTTACCTGTAAAGGAATAAGGATAAGAAATATTAAGCGGAATTCTCATCAGAAACCATACAACCCAAGAAGAAAGTGAAGGGAAATATTTAAAGTGTTGAGAGAAAACCCCATCAACTTAGAATTCTGTATCAAGTGAAATTACCCTTCAAAAGTAAAGAAGAAATACAGACTTTCTCAGACAAATAAAACTATAAGGGAATTCATCACAGCAGATTTTCCTTGTAAGAAATATTAGAAGATTTTCTTAAGGAAGAAAGAAAACAATATAGCTCAGAAAGAAAGGAAGAACGTCAGAGAAAAAATAAATGAAGGTAAAACAAGATCTTCTACTTTTCTTATTCTTATTTCATCTAAAATTAACTGTTTAAATTAATAATAGTAACAACTTATTAGGTGATTATGACACGCAGATAAGTGAAATGAATGACAGCAATATCACAAGGGATGAGAGGGAGGAAATGGGAAAATTCTGTTAGGAAACACCTGCACTGCACATAAAATGGAATAGTGTTATCTGAAGATGGACTAAGATTAGTTTAAAAAGGATATTGTAAACTCTAGGGTAATTATGAAAAAAAACCTTTAAAGTATATTTGATGTGCTAAGAGAGCAAAAAAAGGAATCATAAATTGATCAATCAAAACCAGAGAAGGCAGAAAAAGAAAAAGAAGTCTCTGGCGATGAATAGAAAACAGTTACACATAGTTGATATTAATCCACATATATCAATAACCACTTTAAATGTGAATGGTCTACATACGCCAATTAAAAGACATAAATTACCAGAGTGGATTAAAAAACAAGACCCAACTATATGCTGTCTAAAAGAAACCCACTTTAACTATAGAAACACTGACAAGTTAAAAGTAAAGGGATAAAGAAAGATATAGCAAGCTAACACTAATCAAAAGAAAGCTGGAGTAATTAATTTCAGAGAAAGTAGACATCAGAACAAGGAAAATTATTAGGGATACAGAGGGGCAGTACATAAGGATAAAGAGGTCAATTCTCCAAGAAGACATGACAATCATAAACATGTACGCACCTAACGACAGAGCATCAAAATACATGAGGTAAAACCTGATAGAACTTCAAAGAGAAATAGACAAATCAGCTATTATAGCTGGAGACTTCAATGACCCCTCAGCAACTGCTAGATCAAGCAAGCAGAAAATCAATAAGGATATAGCTGATCTGAATAGCACCATCAATCAGCTTGAACTAATTAACATTTACAAAATACTCCATTTATAAAATATTCCATTTATAAAATACTTGAAAGCAGGAACTCAAATAGATACTTGTACACCAATATTCACTGGCGCATTATTCACAGTAGCCAAAAGGTAGAAACAACCCATCAACAGCTGAAAGGATACACAAAATGTGGCGTATACATACAATGAAATATTATTCAGTCACAAAGAGAAATGAAATTCTGAGACATGCTATGACATGGATGAACCTAGAAAACACTATGCTGAATGCAATAAGTCAGACACAAAAGGACAAATACTGTATAATCCCACTTATATGAAATATTTACAATAGGCAAATGCATACAGACAAGATTATTAGTGGTTACCAGGGGCTAGGGGAAGGGGTAATGGGAGTCATAGCTAAAGAGGTACTGTTTTCATTTAGGGTGATAAAAAAAACTTTTGGAAATAGACAGTGGTTAAATTTTTTTTGTTATATAAATTTTATCACAAAAAAAAACTAGAAGAAAATGCATAGTATAATACATAGTACTCTCACACCTATTAAGGAGCTACTCAAGAAAAAGAGGCAGCTCTATTTGTACCATGTAGAAAATTCTCCAAGAGATTAAGAGAGCATAACAGCATGCACAGAATACCAACACTCATGTAAAAATATGATGTGCGTATTTATATATGTGCTTATAAGTGTGTATGCAGAGCCGATCTCTGGAAAAATAAATAAGTAATATGGTAACAGTGTTCTCTAAAAATACTTGCCCAAAGTCAAAAAGCTATGAAGTGGGGGCTCTTGCTCTTAACTACTACGATAATAATAAAATGGTACTTCATCCCAAACTTTTATAGTTTGAACTACTGCTTTAAAAGTAACTTAAATGAATGTAAACCCTTAATTTTTTTTAAAGAATGAAGTTCTGTACTTGATGCCCAAGAGCCACAAATCCTCAGTGAAACCTTCAGGCAGGTCGGGTTTTGGAAAGGATTTGGGAAAACAGGATCACCCTTAGGCTGGTGACCAGAACCAAGTGGGAGCAGTGCAGGTACCTGAATGCGCTGAGGAGAGGCTACTGCAGAGTCGGTGGAGATTATCTGGATGCGCGGGGAGGGGCTGGTCATCCCTGGAGATTCCGGCCGAGAGGTCTGAGCACGTGGTACCTGTAGGGGAGAAGTAAGCTAGATCATAAAGGGGCTCAGAAAGATGCCCAGTGACGGCTACAGTCCTAAAGATGGCGCCTCTTCCACCGCTGTGGCCTTTAAGTGATAAACCTTTGTAGTTCTAGAGTATGGATACTGGACAACAAAGGAATCAATGAGATATTGCCACCAGATGGCCTCGAGAAAACATGATCTTAAAATAGCCATTTCTAATGTTGAAAATCAGAGGAAAAAACCATGTAGGAGTATTCAATTCTGCTCTGCACAACCTTAATTACTTTATTAAGGTAATCAGAAGCTAATAAAATAACTTTTTAGAGATGATCTTTGAATTTTCTCATTCTTAAAAGTTAGCTATAAAATACTCCTTCTAAGATTACAGTTTCCACAAAAAAAGCCTCTCACAACCTTGTAGAGGATGGCAAACGGAGCCAGCATTACACTGAAAACTGCTGGATCCTGACAACCTCTCAGCACCAATGGGATGGGGATGGGAGAAGGTGTTACATATAGGTCAGAATTTAGTCAATACCCACCCAAGATAATGTTCAAGGTTATGGGTGGTCCCCTGGGCACCTGAAGCAGACAGCTACTATTTTTCCTTGATAAAAAGTATATGATGTAATCAGTGTTACTGAATTGTACATGGGGAAATTGTTGAGATGGTATATGTTTTGTTATGTACATTTTTACCACAATAAAAAAAAATTTAAAAAGTATATTATGAACCAATACTTCCAAAACTCTTTCAAAAAACAGAACACTTCCTAAGTCATTCTATGAGGCCAGTATTACCCTGATATCAAAATCAGACAGGTATCACAAGATCTACAGAACAATATCCCTTATGAATATAGATGTAAAAATCCTTAACAAAACACTACTAAACCAAATTCAGCAGCCTATAAAAAGGATTATATACCATGGCCAAATGACATTTACCCCAGAAATACAAGGTTGGTTCAATATATAAAAATCAATCAATGTAATATACCATATTAATACAATAAAGGACAAAAGCCAAATGATCACCTCAACACAGAAAGAACGTTTGACAAAACCCAATACCCCTTCATGATAAAAACACTCAACAAAGTAGGGATAGAAAGAAACTTCCTCAACCTGATAAAGGATATCTATAAAAAACTCACAGCTAACATCATACTTCATGCTGAAAGAATGAAAGCTTTCTCTCTAAGATCCAAAACAAGATGAGGATGTCTGTTCTTGCCACTTCTATTCAACATAGTACTAGAGGTTCTAGCCAGGACACTTAGGCAAAAAAGAAAGAAATAAAAGGCACCCAGATTGGAAAGCAAAAAGCGAAACTATCTCTATTTGCAGATGACATGATCTTGTACACAGAGGACATGATCTTATATACAGAAAATCCTAAGGAATCTACAAAAAAATTATTAGAGCTAATAAACAAGGTCGGCAAGGTTGTAGGATACAAGGTCAATATACAAAAATCTCTTGTATTTCTATACACTAGCAATGCGCAATCAAAAAATGAAATAAAAAAAATTCCTTTTACAATAGCATCAAAAAGAATAAGATACTTAGGAATAAATTTAACAAAAGAAGTATAAGACTGAAAACTATAAAATATCATTGTAAGAAATTAAAGGCCAAATAAATGGAAAAACATTTTGTGCTCACGGATCAAATAAGATTTGTTATCATTAAGACAGCAATTATTTCCAAATTTATATATAGATTCTACACATTCCTTATCAAAATTTCAGCTCCCTTTTTTGCATAAAGTGATAAGCTGATTCTAAAATTCATATGAAAACACAGGAGGGCCGGTGGAGGGGGGGACGGGACAAACAAACAAACAAAACCACAGGAGGCCGAGAATAGACAAGACAATCCTGAAACAGAAGAACAAAGTTGGAGAACTCATACTTCCCAACTTCAAAATTTAGTACAAAGCCACAGAAATCAAGACTGTTTGGTACTAGCATAACAACAACAACAAATAGTTGTAGCCGAGTCAATTCTAACTCATGGTGACCCCATATGTTACAGAGTAGAACTGTGCTCCATAGTGTTTTCCAGGCTGTGACCTTTTGGAAACAGACAGCCAAACCTTTCAAGGTGCCTCTGGGTGGGTTCAAACCACCAACCTTTTGGCTAGTAGTCAAGCGCTTAACCATTTGTACCCCCTACAGACTCCTGGAACTGGCATAAGGTTAGACATACAGATGAAGTGAACAGACCTGAGAGTCCACAAATAAATCCTTACATTGAATGACAAGTAATTTTTGACAAGGGTGCCAAGATAATTCAATGGGGAAATAATAGCCTTCTCAACAAATAGTTCTGGAACAACTGAATATCCACATGCAAAACACTGAATTTGGACCCTCTACTTCACACCATATATAAAAATTAATTCAAAACAGATCAAAGATCTAGTAAGAGCTAGAACTAGAAAATTTCTAGAAGAAAAACATAGGTTTTTCATGGCCTTGGATTAGGCGAATGGTTTCTTAGATATGACACTAAAAGCACAAACAGAAAAAACAAAAATTAGATAAAGTAGACATCACCAAATTAAAAAACTTTTGTGCTTCAAAGGACACCATCAAAAAAGCAAAAAGACAATCTATAGAATGGGACAAAAATTTTGCAAATCATGTATCTGATTTTACACATACACAGAGAATATATAAAGAACTACTACAACTTAATAAAAAAGAAAACCAATTTAAAAATGGACAAAGGCATTAAGTAGACATTTCTCCATAGATGATACATGAATGGCCAATAAGCATATGAAGTGATGCTCATAATCATTATCCGTAAGAGAAATTCATATCAAAGCCATAACAGATACCAAATCACACCCACTAGGACAGTTATAATAAAAAAGACAGACAATAACAAGTGTGGACAAGGATGTGAAGAAATTGGATCTCTCATACATTGCTGGTGGGAATGTAAAACGGTACAGCTGTTTCGGAAGACAATCTAGCCATTCCTCAAAAGGTTAAACACAGAATTATCATATGGCCCAGTAATTCCATTCATAGCTGTTATGGACTGAATTGTGTCCTCCAAGTACCGGACAGAGCAGAAGAAAAATACAGGACAAAATTCAAATTCACAAAAAAAGACCAGACTTACTGGTCTGACAGAGACTGGAGGAATCCCTGAGACTATGACCCTGGACACTTTGCTAACTCAGAAGTGAAACCACTCCTGAAGCCCATGTTTCAGACAAAGATTAGACAGCCCTATAAAACAACACACGTGAGGAATGTGCTTCTTAGTTCAATCAAATATAGGAGACCAAATGGGCAACTCCTGCCCAAAAGCAAGATGTAAAGGCAGGAAGGGACAAGAACTGGATGAATGGACACTGGGAACCTGGGTGGAAAGGGGGAGAGTGAATAGCCTTAAATATCCCTAGGATTCAGTGTAGGGATGTTAACTCTGAAAGTGACAGATCAATAGAATATGTCTGGGATCCTCTAACAGCACGAAAGGCAGTTTAGAGTGGTCTTGGCTTGAAGGCAAAGTGATGCCATGATGAGACCCCTCGGAAATTCTTGCAACTGTGTGGATTTAGAGCCAATATTATAAACAGACATCAAGGCAAGAAATCTTCTTTTTTCCAGGAGCATTCTGCTGAGTACCATTCAGCACAGTGATAAAAAGTCAATTTGGTAACAGGACATACAAATATTAGATACATTTCTGACTAGTTCAAGTGTCTCCTTTCTATCCTTTCCTGTCTCCCTTTTCAGTGCCCACTGCCTTAACCTACCTCTACCTCTTCAACCTGCTCAAGTTGCAAAGGATAGGATCATTTAATTCACAATTAAGTATAAATGCCTGACTACAACAAGTGTGTGTTATAGCCTGGCTAGAGCACTCGTATTTTGATAGGAAAACTGTTAGTTCAAGGAATTATTTCTCTTAGTCCAAAGGACTCAATTAAATTACTAGCAAGCTGGATGTGAAAGTATGTTTGGACCACGGCTTTGAAGCAGTTCCAGTTCAAACCCCTGCTGAGAATTTGTATTTCTAACAAATTCCTTGCTGAGAATTTTGCATTTCTAACAAGTTCCCAGGAAGTAATACCAGCGAATCACATGGAGATCTTGTTAAAATGTAGATTCTGATTCAGTATATCTGGGGTAGAAGGGCAAATTCTCAGGAGGGAACTTGTTAGAAATGCAAATTATCAGCAGGGGTTCGAACTGGAATGAACCAGTTTGAAGCGCTGGCTTGGACACAGGCCTTGCAAGGCATGGTTTCCAATCCATACTTAAAAGGTAAAATCAGCTGTTCCAGTTCACATCTTTTCTAAAGTAATCCATGCCCGCCCAACACACAAATGTTTATTGTCTTAAGAGTTTAATAAAAACCCTGCTCCTCTGGCCAGCCTTTCCTGACCTCTCAGGTTGGTATAAATGCCCTTTCTGGTCTCCCACAGTCCCCTGCATCTTAGCACTCTCCACAGAGCACTTCTAACTGCCTGTTCATGTCTATCTCAGAGGGCAAGAGGGACTGTTTCTTATTTCCCCCTTCTATTCACACGGCCAGGCAAATACTAGGCCCACAATAATGGCTTAGTGAATGAACACTTATTAACTTAGGGAATGAATAAGAAGCTGTTTTACATCTCTTCATCCTGGAACTTTCTAAATTCTTCTTCATTGTTACTCCACACTTGTGCCTGTCTGTTAATTATACATCCTGCAGGTACCCCACAACACCTACCTTGGCAAATTATTATATAAACCAAGGAGTTTAGGCTTCCACTGACACAAGTGGATTTATGAGACTGATGAGGGAAGTTCAAACATTTTCACCCTGGAGTGAGAACCTTCTCTATTCCATCATAACAGGACCTTGCCTTGGCAGCATTTTTTAGGAATTAATTCCTAGGAAAAATTTCTGTGGTTTACATGCCGTCATTTGCTGAAAGCTGAACAACTAGGTGGAAAAGCATGCCCACAGCATTGAGCTAATGCACAGATATAAAGAATTTCTAAATCCAGAACTTATTCTGAGTTTTGACTGCAACATTCCTATGGGTTATTAATAGGGCAGCAAAGTTCACACCCTGTGAAAAAACAGATCATGCAGATCTAATATGTTACAAATTTCAACCAGGAACTTTCTACTTCCTCTTAACACTCCCAATGAAATAATGAACAATGTAAGTGCCTAAATGGGGCAAAGCGCTTCAGGGAGGGGACACCTCCAGCCTACACTGAAGTGTATCACATCCTCCTTTTATATATTGCAATGGGACATTAAACAGTAAGTGTGGTGAAGGGTCAGTGGGCAGAGTTAACTTAAGCCCTCTTTGTGCTGCAACTCGCTGGTCTTTAAACTACTTACCCCTCATCTCACGCAAAGGATTAGAATTTTATAATGCCAGTGTGCCCCGTTCCTAAAGAGTTATTTCTACTTAAAGCACCAGGTCCAGTTCTTAATACTAAAGTCAATGAAGGAATCAAACCTGAACATTAAAAATGTGCTTATACAGTTCTGAATTTCAGCATCATTTATATCAGAATTGATTAACTAGTTTTTGAATTTTCCAACTGATAATACAGACTAAAAAGATAAAACTACAACCCTAAATTTCTTGGCACAAAAGCAAAGATCCAGAGTCAACAACCACTACTCAAACCTACATCAGGTGTTTAAACACAACATGGTTCATAAACAATCTATTCATAGGCAGATTAACATGCTTAAAAAAAAAAGCTTTTGCCCCACCTGAATCTACTTAGCATACTCAAACACAAATTCCTATGAAGAAATAATTAGCTAGGTGCTATGAATAACAACAGATACTAAATCCAATTCCTTCAAATCCACAAGTGCCTATGACATACACTGCATTACAAGGAATCTTCCCCTAGGAACAGAGAGAAAGGCTTCAATACTGCAGTCACGTTTTCTTCAGGACACTTATATACTTACCATGCCTACAGCTCCCTGTAGCTTTATTTACATTTTTCCTCAGCAACCGCCCAGGCCAAAGAGAGTCCAACCCAAAAGGAGTGCGGTTGGTTGGGGGAATTTACAGGCATCTGCTTTCAAACCCTGCCAGCGCAGATTCCATTCACCAAAACCAGACAGGGCTGTTAAAGATGCCCTCTCTGTGACCCTGCTCTGCTGAAGGTCAAGTACACTATCACTCCCTGTAACCAAGGAAGTAAAACTGACATGTTCTTGATGTTCCACCAGCTCTAAAGGACTTTGTCTAATAATATGATCAACTCCTTCTAGGCAAGATGTACTTTGCTTTACAAAGTTCTTCCTTTTACCTAGATTGTTGCCATTGCTGAATTCTCCCCTTCCCCCACACTTCCCTTAAAGACCACCTTTCCTGATCTCAGAGTTCAAGAGAATGTTACCATGGAGTCCAACCAACTCAAAATAGTGTTAAAACTACAAGGAGTGGAGGGAAGACTTGGACAACTCAGAAATACCAAATCTTCTACATCACAGTACATTAAGCTAATATTTTTAAAGATATGGGGTCTTGGCAAGTTCATCTTCCATTCAAAGGGAAGGCCAACAACGTACTATCTGCACTATATACAAAAATACCCACAAAAATAACAGAACTGGGCTAATTTAACAAACATTTTACTACACTCAGCCAACATATGCTAGGTACATGGATACAGGACAGAGGTCTGGCCTCACGTTCATTCAGACAGGAAGATGGGCATATGTAGTCAATGCGAGCAAAGAGCACTATAATAAACCGGGCCACGGAGCATCTTCAAGTCTAAGCCTCAGACTCTAAGGCCACAGAGGAAAGGGAGCTCCTGAGGTCACAGCAGTTAGTGGTGGGGTTGGGACAGAGCATGTGCCACTAAACCAGGCTGTAGCCTCCTGTTTGACAGGGGGACTCACCACTTGTTTTAATACCTCAACAAACAACTAACGTGAAAGTGAATGCTGGCCAATCATCAAAACAATCAAACAAATGAAAGCCTGGTGGAAGGATAGGAAGAAAGAGGTTTTAGGGATATGCACCTTTAAGTAGAAACATAGTGGGTGAGTGGAGAGAGGGAGGGAGTTTTAAAAAATTTCAGTCTGTTGGAAGTGATGACTTTTCACTCCCGAAGTTTATACGTGTGCTAACTTAAAACAGTCTGTGTGAAATGAATATGCCATCCATTTTTTGGATCCTAGCATGAACCCATGCACCCCATCCCAAAAGGGAAAAATTAATTAAGGGAAAAAATTGAGACGATTCTCTGTCTCAAGAGTCCTTCCACCTCAAGAACTATTTAAAATTCTAAGAAACATAATACTTTACTCACTAAGTATAGTCAGTAAGGAAACCCTGGTGGCACAGTGGTTAAGAGCTATGTAAGGCTGCTAACCAAAAGGTCGGCAGTCTGAATCCACCGGGAGCTCCTTGGAACCTCCATGGGGCAGTTCTACTCCGTCCTTTAGGGTTGCTATAAGTCAGAACTGACTTGACGGCAACGGGTTTGGTTGGTTTTTTATAGTCAGTAAAATGATATGTAAAGGAAAGAGATTAATACAAAGAAGCAGAAAGCTCTAAGACTTAAGTATTAAAGCCAACAGGTCTGCTCCTCTCATAAAATTTGTTCATGTCTTCAGATCTGGTAACTCTACCTCTGGGAATCCACCTTACAAAAAAAATATCCTGAATATGGAAAGGGATTTATTAGTGCGTGATCATAAGTTATGTTTCTACGGAATATAGGAATTCCGTCTCTCAGGAGTCTGGGTGAGGCAGAGCCTACCTCCAACTATAAAAGAAGAAATGCCAAATACTTGCTGTCCTGGTCTCCCTTGGAGGAGGGCAGGGGTGTCAACTGGATGCACTAGCCTGAGGCGTGCACTGGAAGCTGGAGTTCCATCCCCAACCTTGGAGGTCACCAGATCAGCTCTACAGTGTGATTTTGGGTATGGTTTCTAGCTGCAACGCTACTTCTCCAGCCCTCCGGGAGGTGGGCTGTACAGCGGCAACTCTGTAAATTCTCTTTCTTGCACATATACTGTAACTCAATATTCTTTAAGAATCCCATTTCTGTTTAAATCAGCAACAGTTTCTATTGTTTGCTATTAAGTCTCTTGACTGGGTCACGATGAGTTGGACTCTATTTGACCGCAACGGGTTTGGTTTGGTTTTTGGGCAAAGAATGAAAATATTTATTTATAAATATTTATCATAACAGAGAAAGACCAGAAGCAACTTATGTGTCCCAAACTAGCAGATGGATTAACAAATTATGCCATGCTCGCCTGATATATCATTATGTAGCTATGGAAAATGATGGTCATGCAGGCTATGTAGTAACCTGGGGAAAAGATACTGACATAAAGTTGTGTGCCTACTGTATTACAACTGGATGACATACATGTGAAAAAAGACTGAAAGAGAATACTTGTATTTATTCAATAAACAAGTCTTAATATTGGGTGCTTACTATGTTTCAGACACTGTTTTTAAGCACTAGGAAACAACAGTGAATGAAACAAAGTTTCACCTTCCTGAAATTTACATTCTAATGTGATAAGACAAGTATGTATGTTTGTTAGACAGTGACAAGCATTACAGAGAAAGGTAGTAAGAAAGATATGGAGTGTCAGAAGTGGAGGTGGAAACTTATTTTCTATAGGTGATAAAGTAATAAAATAACAGTGATAGTTGCAGAATGTTCTTATTTTCTGCCCCAAGTCTGAAATAATGGGTGTTTTTCATACCTCTTTTTCTCATTTTTAAAAGAAAAACTCCCCTTTCTACCCCCTGGAAAAAGAACAGAGAAACTTTTTTTTTCCTTCTAGGAGATACAGAAGTCTACTGTGACAGATGATTCTCAGTCTCCTTGCCTATTAAAGAAATGCTACTGAAGAGTTTTTTTTTTTTTTTTTTTTCAAACTAGGCTATGTTTCTGCAACTACAAAGCTAAACTGAATCATCCTGGTACAAAGCTAGTTACATGGAAACACATTTTGCTTAGAATTCTGGCTCCTGTCTGAGTGGCTTCCGGCAAAGCTTTTAATTGTTGTAAGCTTCTGTTTCTGTAAAACTGAGGTTGATACTTTCTACCTAAGGGGTTATTGGGAGGATTAAATGAGGCAATAAACATAAAGTGAAATGTATTACATAAATACAGGGCATTCCTATTACAATTTCCTGATATTTGGTCCTAAGGAAATCAAGTGCAGTGCTGCACCCACAACCTGAGTAAGATGTTCTCTCTTCTTATAGCAGATGATTCATTTTTGAGTTATTTATTTAGTATACAAAATGGTTTCATTTTCTAATCCTCTATTTTCTGTGACCAATAAAAAAATATGGTCTCCAAGGAGTATTAGAAACTAAAGGTATGTCGCAAATGTAGTGGAATTTCAAAAAAGGAGATACGTTTTCTGTGACAGACTCACTGCTCTGTCCCAAGACATATGGGCAAAGGAACTGAACAGACATTTCACCAAAGAGGATATACAAGTGGCCAAAAAAGGCATGAAATAATTCTTGATGTCACTGGTCGTTGTTAGCTTCTGTAGAGTTTGCCTCTGACTCATGGCGACCCCACATTCAACAGAACAAAACACTGCCCAATCCTGCGCCATCATCATGATCTGCTGTGGACTGGGCCACTGTTATCCACAGGGTTTTCACTAGCTGATTTTTAGAAGTAGATTGCCAGGACTTTCTTATAGTCTTAGTCTGGAACCTCTGCTGAGACCTGTTCAGCATTACAGCAACACGCAAGCCTGCACTAATAGACGAGTGGTGGCTGCATTGAGATGCACTGGCTGAGAACTGAACTCAGATATACTGCATGGGAGAATTCTACCACTGAACCACCACCACCCTCTCCATAAGTCATTACCTGTTGCCATCCAGCCAATTCCGACTCATAGCGACCCTACAGGTCAGAGTAGAACTGCCCCATAGGGTTTCCAAGGAGCGACTGGTGGATTTGAACTGCTGACCTCTTGGTTAGCAGCCGAACATTTAACCACTACACCACCAGGCCATAAGTCATCAGAGAGATGCAAATCAGTATCACTTTACCCCCACGAGAATGGCTATGATCAAAAAAATGGAAAGCAACAGGTGTTGACAAGCATGTTGAAAGAAATGAACCCTCAGCCATTGCTGATGGGAATGCAAAATGGTATAACCACTGTGGAAGACAGCTTGATGGTTCCTCAAAAAGTTAAATATAGAACTACCTTAGGACCCAATCCTAGGTATATACCCAAAAGAATTGAAAGCAGGAATACAAACAGAAACTTGTATATCAATGTTCACTGCAGCACTGATCACATTGCCAAAAGGTGGAAACAACCTAAATGTCCATAAACAGATGAATGGATAAACAAAATGTGGTTATTACTCAGTCATAAAGAGAAATGAATGTAACATGGATGAACCTTGAAAACATTATGCTGAGTGAAATAAGTCAGCCACAAAAGGACAAATAGTGTATGATCCTACTTATATGAAACAGACTAATGTATAGAGACATTTTTAAGGAGACTGGTGGTACAATGGTTAAGTGCTTGGCTGCTAACTGAAAGGTCAACGGTTCAAACCTACCAGCTGCTCCAAGGGAGAAAAGACCTGTTGATCTGCTCTCCTCTGTCACGTGGGGTTGCTATGAGTTGGAATCAACTTGATGGCATACAGCAACAACAATAGAGACATTTTAGTGGTTACCAGGGCTGGGAAGGAGGGGGAGAAAAGGAGTCTTTGTTTAGGGAGCACTGAGTTTCTGTCAGGACTTTGAACTGGTTCTTCCCAATTCAGTCATGGCTGAGGAAGAGAAAATAGAATAGAACTGAATGTTTAAAAATTGGGTGAACCAGAATAACTGGAACTGGAAAATTATAGGTTGAAGCCCTGCTAGAAACCTCATCTCCCTCTTAGAAAACTAAGGCAGCACTGTGTTGCACAGCAACCAAATCTCTTGCCTGTCGAATTTTCAGCAGAGTCAGAAACAGTGGTGCCCTGCTCAAAGATGGTGGCCAACCATGCCACTTTGAATGTGTGTTGCTCTCCACAGTCCTACCAATAATCCAATCCCACATATCAAGCTCCTAAAAGGGTTCACTATGCCTCTTCTGAGTCTCCCCTTCCCGGGCTTCGACCTGTAATTTTTCCCATTCCAGTTGTCATTCTGGATCAACCAAGTTATAAAAATTTATGTCTGTCCCGGTTTCACTTTGTCAGCCCATGACTGAACTGGTTCAAAGCCCTGGTTTCTGTTAATCATGGTCGGATAATATGGAAACATATAATGGTAACGGTTGTACAACGGGCAGTGAATTACTTAATATGGCCCCTCTAGCCATGCATGGTCTTGTGACTCCTATAAAATGATTGGGTAGGATTATGCAAATAAGGTGCTTGTGCCCCACCAAGGGAATTGGACAGCACTGCTAATAATGCAAATAAGTTGCATGGCAGCCTTGTGGGGGTGGGACCATGCAAATAAGGCGTATGAAACCATAACAAGGGGATTGGACAGTTTTGTCATCCTGCTAGGCTTGAAATGAGTCATCCCAAAGGTGGAAAGAGAGGACGTCATTACCACCAAGAAAGAGCTAGGAATGGAGCGCATCCTTTGAACCAGATATCCCTGCGCTGAGAACCTCCTAGACCCAGGAGACAAAGGGCAGTAACACGGAGAAGGTGCTAGACAGCAAGAAGTGAGGGAAGAGAAACAGTGGCAGAGGCAGTTACAGTGGGTATGCCTACCTATGGAACAAGAGAGCTGAGTGTTTTCAAGGGCTTACTGGTGGAGTGGTGCCTCCAGGCACTTATCGACAGAGCTAAAAGAGCTTTGTAAAACTTGCCCAAGGAGGGCAGAGGCCAGAGAGAGGGAACCTGTCCTAAGGGGACCAAGAGGAGCCTGTCCTGAGGGGGCCAAGAGGAAGCCTGTCCTGAGGGGGCAAGAGGAAGCCTATCCTGAGAGGGCCAAGAGGAGCCCTGCATGGCTGAGCTGAGAGAGCTGTCTTGCACTGAAGCACTTGCCTACACGCTTCCTGATCTTGATCTTGAGTTGTAACCTTGTACTTCCCTAATAAACCCCATATTCATGAGTACTGTCTGTGCATTCTGCATGGCCATTACAATGAATTTCAAACCCAGCAGAGAAGTGCAGAGTCCCATGGGAGGGATGGCTGGTGTCAGAATTGTAAGAAGGTTGGAGAGTGGAGGTATGTTTGACCTCTACCTCATAGGAATCATTCTTGGGCTGATATTGATGGTGATTCTCCCCTCTCCAGAAGTTAGACAAGGTTAGATGCCCTGCCATACCATTTTTACACAAACATAATCAATGTCATGGAACTGTATGTGTAAAAAATGTTGAATTGGCAAATATTTTGTTAAATATATTTTTACCAGAATAAAATAATTTTTTAAAATACTCTAATAACAAGGAGGCACTGGGTCTGAAAGAATTGAGAACCCCTGCTTTTGACTATGAATTCCTAGAAGGAAGGGTCACACAATGTGTACTCAATGAATGCTTGCTGAATTAACAACTGAGATAATTAATGGCTCAACTATCGCTTGCATATAAGGTTGTGTGACTGTTAAAAAACTGTAAAAAGAAAAAGGAAGATAAAATTTGACTCAGATAGCTTTTGATCCAGCAATTCTACTTCTAGTCTAGTAAATATATTACTCCCACATAGAAGCCCAAGGAGGCATATGTAAATGTTAGTTGCAGCATGTCTTAGTCATCTAGTGCTGCTACAACAGAAATACCACAAGTGGATGGCTTTCACAAAGAGAAATTTATTTCTTCACAGTAAAGTAGGCTAAAAGTCCAAACTCAGGGCATCAGCTCCAGGGGAAGGCTTTCTCTCTCTATCGGCCTTCTCATCAATGTTCCCCCAGACTAGGAGTTCTCGGCACAGGGACCCCAGTCCAAAGGACGCGCTCTGCTCCCGGCACTGCTTTCTTGATGGTATGAGGCCCCCAGCTTTCTGCTTGCTTCCCTTTCATCTCTTGAGAGATAAAAGGTGGTGCAGGCCACACCCCAGGGAAACTCCCTTTACACTGGATCAGGGACGTGACCTGGGTAAGGGTGGTGTTACAATCCCACCCTAATCCTCTTTAACATAAAATTACAATCACAAAATGGAGGCCAACCACACAATTCTGGGAATCACGGCCCAGCCAAACTGATACATGCATTTTTTGGGGGCATAATTCAATCCATGATACAGCACTACTTATATTCGACAAAAGTTGGAAACACCTAAACATGCATCTATAGTGGAGTGTTAAATAAGTATATACCTAATTTACAGAGCCCTAGTGGCACAATGGTAGGCCGCTGCTAACTGGAAAGGTCAGTGGTTCGAACCCACCCTGGGGGTCCAGAAGAGAAAAACCTGGCGACCTACTCCCATAAAGATAACAGCCTAGAAAACCCTACGGGGCAGTCTTACTGTCACATAGGGTTGCTATAAGTTGAAAATTGACCCAAGGGCACCTAACAGCAACAACACACAATAGTAAAAAATATATATATGTGTATTTCTATTATCAGGGCTTTGAACCAGTTCATTATTGTTCGAAACCCTGCTGAGAGTTTGCATTTCTAACAAGTTACCTGCTGAGAATTTCCATTTCCACACTAGACAACGTAAAGTTATTATAATGACACATGCAAAGACCTGGAGTTGGAAAACCAAAAAGGAAGAACATGCTCAGCATTTCACAAGCTGAAAGAACTGAAATTCAAGCCTTGAGCTGTAATAGAGAAGGATTCTATAAGGCAAAATTTTGAACGACGCAGGAAGCATCAAAGATGGAAGGAATACACAGAGTCACTGTACCAAAAAGAACTGGCTGATGCTCAATCATTTCATGAGGTAGCATATGATCAAGAACCGATGGTACTGAGGGAAGAAGTCCAAGCTGCACTGAAGACATTGGTAAAACACAAGGCTCCAGGAATTGACAGAATACCAACTGAGATGTTTCAACAAACGGATGCAGCACTGGAAGTGCTCACTTGTCTATGCCAAGAAAATTGGAAGACAGCTACCTGGCTAACTGACTGGAAGAGATCCATATTTATACCCATTCCAAATAAAGGTGATCCAAGAAAATGCAGAAATTATCAAACAATATCATTAATATCACACACAAGCACAATTTTGCCGAAGATATGCAAAGCGGTTGCAGCAGTATATCAACAGGCAACCGCCGGAAATTAAAGCCAGATTCAAGAGAGGATATGGAATGAGGGATATCATTGCTCATGTCAAATAGATCTTGGCTGAAAGCAGAGAACACAGTGTCATAGATTGAGATGTGTCCCCCAAAAATATCTGTCAGCTTGACTGGGTCATGATTCCCAGTACTGTATGATTGTGTTATCTGATGTGATTTCCTTTTGTGTTGTAAACTCTATCACTACGGTGAGATTATATATGATCTCCTTATGTGTTGTAAATTCTATCACTGGGATGAGGTTATACTGATGAGGTTTGGCGAGCAGAGACACATGGGAACCTCATTCCATCAAGAAAGCGGTGCTGGGAGCAGAGCGCGTCCTTTGGACCTGAGGTTCCTGCACAGAGAAGCTCCCAGACCAAGAGAAGATTGGTGATACGGACCTTCCTCCAGAGCCAAAAGAAAAAGTGTTCCCCTGGAGCTGATGCCCTGAATTTGGACTTGTAGCCTATTGGACTGTGAGAGAATAAACTTCTCTTTGTTAAAGCCATCCACTTGTGGTATTTCTGTTAGAGCAGCACTAGATGCCTAAGACAACCAGAAAGATGTTTACCTGTGTTTTACTGACTACGGGAAGGCATTTGACTGAGTGGATCATAACAAATTATGGATAACATCGCAAAGAATGAGAATTCCAGAACACTTAGTTGTGCTCATGAGGAACCTATACGTAGATCAGGAGGCAATTGTTCAAACCGAACAAGGAGATACTGTGTGGTTTAAAGTCAGGAAAGGTATGCATCAGGGTTGTATACTTTCACCATGCTTATTCAATCTCTATGCTAAGCGATACTCATTAACAACCTGCAATATGCAGATGACACAACCTTGCTTGCTGAAAGTGAAGAGGACTTGAAGCACTTACTGATGAAGATCAAAAACTACAGTCTTCAGTGTGGATTACACCTCAACATAAAGAAAACAAAAATCCTCACAACTGGACCAATAAACAACATCATGATAAATGGAGAAAAGACTGAAGTTGTCAAGGATTTCATTTACTTGGATCCACAATCAACATCCATGGAAGCAGCAGTCAAGAAATAAAACGACACACTGCATTGAGCAATCTGCTGCAAAAGAGCTCTTTATAGTGTTAAAAGGCAAAGATGTCACTTTAAGAACCAACGTTCGCCTGACTCAAGACATGATGTTTTCAATCACCTCATATGCATGCAAAAGCTGGGCAATGAATAAGAAAGACCAAAGAAGAATTGATGCCTTTGAATTATGGTGTTGGTGAAGAATATTGAATACACCATTGTGATCGTTAAGGTTATGTGTCAACTTGGCTAGGCCATGATTCTCAGTGGTTTGGCAGTTATGATGTAGTCTGGATATAATGTGATCACTTCCATGATGGGATCTGTTGTGAGTAGCCAATCAGTTGAAAGGGAGTTTTCTTGGGGGTGTGGCCCACATCAAATATAAGTAGACTCTCTAGCAAGGCTTGTGGGCTTCTGCTCACTCTGGATCCTGCAGCTGGCTCCAGTCTGTCTGACCTCTGGTTCTTGGGACTTGAGCTAGCAGCTTACCTGCCATCTTGCCTGCTGCTCTTGGGATTCATTGGTCTTTGCAGCCTGTGAGCAAAAGCCCTGCTGTCTAACCTACAGATCCTGGGTTCACCAGTTCCTGTGGCTATGTGAATAAAGAGAAGCCTTCAACCTGACCCACGGATTTGGGACATTCCAGCCTCTACAACTGCACGAGTCATTTCCTTGATATAAATCTCTTTATATACATGTTTATATGCTTTACTGGTTTTGCTTCTCTAGTGAACCCAGCCTAAGACAACTATGGACTGCCAAAACAATGAACGAATCTGTCTTCGAAGAAGTACAGCCAGAACACTCCTTAGAAACAAGGATGGTGAGATTTTATCTCATATATTTGGGAAATGTTATCAGGAGAGACCAGTCCCTGGAGAAGGGCATCATGCTTGGTAAAGCAGAGGGTCAGCAAAAAAGAGGAAGACCCTCAATTAGACGGATTGACACAGTGGCTGCAATGATGGGCTTAAGCATAACAACGACCATGAGGATGGTACAGGGCCGGGCAGTGTTTCGTTCTGTTGTACATAGGTCACTATGAGTCAGAGCCAACTTGACGGCACCTAACAACAGCAACCCTAGATATACTGCATCAGAATCTACATTTTAACAAGATCCCCAGGTAATTCTTGTGTATAACTTCCTGGGAACTTGTTAGAAATGCAAATTCTCAACAGGGGTTTGAACCAGAATGAACCGATTCAAAGCCCTGCTCTATAGCCCAGAGAAAATGAAAAAAGCAACTTGCAGAACATCATACCAATATGATCCCATTTATGGTAAAATTTAAAACCTATATATTTCTATAGTTACATATAAATGAATGGGAAAAAGTCTGGAAAGTAAAACATCAAATTAAAAATAAATATATTTCAAAAAATCAGAAGCATACAGACCATGTTCTCTGACTAGATTAAGTTAAAAAATAATATCAAAACAATAGTTACAGATAATTATAAATGTAAATGTAAGTGTAAAGCTTCTAGAAAAAACACAGGGGAAAATCTCTGTGACCTTGGGTTACACTACTTTTTCTCTATCTCCATAGTACCCTGTCTACCCAAATCCAATCCATGTGCATATGTGACGGCCGCAGACTTGGATCCCAACAGATAACTTATTCAATTTCATAGGGAAAAGGAGTCAAATTAATCTACTTACTGAAAATTTAAGTTTCTATTCCTGAAATGTAACATGCCAGATACATACCAAGTATTAGGACTTGGGAGGAGTTGGATACTTTTGTTAGTGATTAGTTACAAATGATAATCAAACTTGCTCAAGTGAAGAAAAAGGGGAGATTTACTGGAAGGATACTGGTAGCACTCACAGAACCTTGTCTTAGGATATACAGCCAGGCTACATGGAACTGAAAGCTGGGGCCACATGGTCACTCCCCTTTGCTTTGTTTAGAGTCTGGTCACCTTTAAGTACAATTTAAAAAAGCAAACAAGCAAAAAAAAAGAAAAAAAAAAACAAAAAACAACAACAACAACAAAAAGACTTCCAGGCAACACAGTGCTATAGTCATAAGTACCACACTGTCCCTCTGCAGCAAAGATCAGAAAAACTAAGTCAAACAGAGTCACACGTCAATCCTGAAACCCTAAGCATCAAACGAAGAGATAAAGAACTCAGCCAAGCACCAAATGGAATAAGAAACTGACCGAGAACAGAAACTGAGGACAGAAAACGTGCAGAGGTCCCCTATCAGCTACCACAGCACGGATCTGCCATCTTGGACTCCTATCGGAGATCAGCAAACAGGGGGTATGAGAAAGCAGCTTCAAGGAGCTTCCAGCAGGAGACAGAACAACCGGTAACCAGCGATACACACTTTCCCACCCCCCACCCTTCTCTGCTTCCTGCAGCCACAGTCTCTTGGCTGGGAAGCACCAGCTCCACCACAGTGTCACCTGGATTCCAACTGCCTGCACTGGCTGGCTCCTTGAGTGCCTTTTGTTGGCTACTGGTGTTGCTTTTTACTGCTTCTTTAGATTTCGTCCTTACCTCTCACGACCTCCTCCTCCTTACTCTCAAATACCTGGCTCCGTGTGCCATCTTTGCTTCTTCCTGAATAGCTGCGGAACACCGCTCGACCGTGAAGCTGCTTCCCAGCCCGTGCCGCCACGCTGGTGGGACCCCCGGGGCTTTTTTGTTTGTTTGTTTTCTTTTTCTTTTCTCAGCTTGGGAGCCCCTTCTAGTCAGGCAGTACTCTGCGGCTTGGAAGCTACTCACTTACTCTGCGCAGACGCACAGGGACATCCCTGGAGGCAGTTTCTTTTTTCCTTTTTTTTCCTTCTCTCTTTTATTCCCTTTTTGTCTTTCTTCATTTCCAGTTTCTCGATTTATTCATTTTTCTTTTACCCTTTTTCTTTTTTTTTTCACTTTTGTTTTTCCCCATTTCTCTGTCTCTCATCACTCCAATAGCAAGATCCCTTAGTACTCTTTCTGTTCATGTGTATGTTTTTGGCTCCTGTTTCTGTCTCCTCTCTCATCTTTCCCATACCCATCTTAGCTCCACACATCACAGTCTACCCCTTCCTTCCTGCCTCTGCAACGTGCGCTGAGCCATCACACTCCCAAGCAGCACAGGCACAGCCTACTGGAACCTGCCCTGCACTGATTCC
>NW_004443937.1:13648375-13649920 GCF_000243295.1 Trichechus manatus latirostris
CACAGGCTGAATACAGGACACAGGATTGTACTAGCTAGATACCAACCTAGGAAATGAACTCTTAAGGACTATGCAAAATCAAAAGAATTACAACAGGGAACCAGAGAGGTTAATCTGTAAATGACAACAGCATCAGAACAATAAAAGAGGGGATAAATGGTGTAGGTATAGAACCTTCTAATGGAGAGGAAGGCAAGGCGATACCAAGTAATAATAGACTGGTTCAAATCTAGGAAGATAATGGTAAATTTCAAGGTAACCACAAAAAAGTTAACAAACCTACTCATCAAAATAAAGAAGAAAAACATAAAGTCTCAGTAAAAACAAACCTACAAAAACAAAAGAAATAAAAAAAAAAAATCCACAAACAAAAGGAACTCAGCACAGGAGAGTAAGAGGAACAAAGAAAACGTTAGCACCACAAAAAAAAAAACGCACTATAAAATGCAATCCCATTCGTAGGAATATATCATAGAGAAATAAGAGCCATCACACAAATAAACATATGCACATCCATATTCATCGCAGCACTGTTCACAACAGCAAAAAGATGGAAACAACCTAGATGCCCATCAACAGATGAATGGATAAACTATGGTACATACACACAATGAGTATTATGCAATGATAAAGAACAATGATGAATCTGTGAAGCATCTCAAAACATGGATGAAACTGGAGGACATCATGCTGAGTGAAATAAGTCAATCACAAAAGGACAAATATTGTATGAGACCTCTACTGTAAAAACTCATGTAAAAGTTTGCACACAAAAAGAAACAATCTTTGTTGGTTACGAGGGGTGGGAGTGGGGGGAACTAAATAGACAATAGAGATAAGTGGTAACTTTGGTGAAGGGTAAGAGTACACAATACTGGGGAAGCCAGCACAACTTGTACAACAAAAAGCTCATGGAAGCTCCATAGACAGTTCCAAACTTCTGAGGGACTGAATTGCTGGGTGGAGGGCTGTGGGGACCATGGTCTCGGGGAACATCTAGCTCAACTGGCATAACACAGTTTATAAACACAATGTTCTACATTCTACCTTGGTGAGTAGCATCTGGGGTCTTAAAGGCCTGTGAGCAGCCTTTAAGATACTCCACTGGTCTCACCCCTTCAGAAGCAAGGGAGAATGAAGAGAACAAATACAAGGAAAAGATTAGTCCAAAGGACTAATGGACCACAGCTACCACGGCCTCCACCAGACTGAGTCCAGCACAGCCAGATGGTGGCCAGCTACCACCAGTGACTACTGTGACTGGGATCACAATAGAGGGTCCTGAACAGAGCTGGAAAACGATGTAGAACAGAATTTGAACTCACAAAAAAAGACCAGATTTACAGGCCTGACAGACTGGAGAAACCCTGAGAGTATGGCCCCCGGACACCCTTTTAGCTCAGTGATGAAGCCCCTCCCAAAGTTCACCGTTCAGCCGGGGATTGGACAGCCTCATAAAACAAAACAGGACTAATGACGTACAGCAGTCCAGGGACAAGGACTAGAAGGCAGGAGGGGGCAGGAAAGCTCATGATAGGGAACCCA
>NW_004443937.1:13650020-13673319 GCF_000243295.1 Trichechus manatus latirostris
TCACTGAATTGTACATGTAGAAACTTTTGAAATGTGTAACTTTGGCTATGTATATTTTCACCAAAAAGAAGGTCCTCCAAGGTCGAGAAGGGAGACTGCTGACATGTCGTGGGGTTGTTAACCAATGTCATGAGACAATATGTGTACTGACTGTTCAATGAGAAACTATTTGTTCTGTAAACCTTCATCTAAAGTACAATTAAAAAAAAAAAAATTCCAAGTATCATGTTTCTATGCAAATAAAAACTTTTTTTTTATGTCTACGGTAGCTAACAACAACTTCATCACATCAAATTTTTTGGCATTTGCATAATCATAATCATCATCATCAAAGATAATTACAGAAAGACAAAAATCTATTATTAACGCAGAAACATTGGCATTATTTTTAACCCCTGGCACGATTGCTTCTCCTAGTTTCCAGGATTGTAAGTACTCTCCTCATTTTCCTCCTACCTTTCTGACCATTCCCTCTCCTTTGCTCTTTCCTTATCTTCCCAACTTAGAAAGCTGATGTGCCCCAGGGCTCAGTCCTCAGATCTCTTCTTTATCTATAACTGTCTCCTTAGGCGACACAATCTAAGGAGTCCAAGGCTCCTCAGATAACCCCTGCCCCAATCTCTCCTCTGAACTTTAGACTCATATAGCTATAACTGCATAATTAACATTTCCACGTAAATGTCTAAGAGGCCGTCAGTTCAAACCTCCTAAACCTACGCATCCCCTAGTCTTTCCCATCTTAGCAAACATTCACACAGTTGCACAGGCCTCAAATCTTCTTATCATCCTTGACTAATCTTGTTCTCTCAGACCCTACATTCAGTCCATCAGCGACTATTACTGGCTCTTCTTCAAAATACACCCAGGACCCAGATGCACAGCGCAGGGAGGGGGTGGGGGGGGCACCTGCCCCCTGGCGCAAGTCCAGGGGGGAGCCAGATGAGGTGCGAAATGGTATTTCAAAGTGCCATAAACATGAAAGGCACCTGACTAAGGCAGCTGGACAAGAGGGAGGGAGGCGTTTCTGCTGACACCTTTCCACTATCAATGTCTTACTCGTCTTGAAATGGGGGTGTGGGCCACAACTTAAAGACTGCCTCAGGCATTTGAATTGGGGAGGGGAGGGGGTCAGGCAACGCAAAATTTACTACGCCTCCGCCAGGATCTGACTATTTCAATTCTCCTTCATCCTAGTCTGAGTCATCATTATCTTCACTTAAATTTAAGAGCCTCCCCTAACTCCCTAACCGGTCCTTCTGCTTCCACTCATGCCCTCCTATAGTAATTGTTTTCCACATGGCTTCCAAGGTAATTCTCTGCAAACATAAATTGAGTCAAGTCATTCCCTTGCACAAAATAATCCAGTGGCTCCCAAGCATACATAGAATAAAATCCAATTACTGACTATGGCCTATAAAAAGCCCAAGATGATATGGCTCCTACCTACCACTCTGACTTCATTTCCTACCACCTTCTCCCTTGCTTACTGCACTCCCATCATATGGGCATGCTCCCAGGGTCTTGGCACTTGCTCTGCCTGAATGCTCCCTATCTCCCTAATCCCCACCTCCGGATACTCACATGAATCACTCACTTCATCCAGGTCTCAGTTTAAATGTCACCTTCAAAAGAAAAAATCTTCCCTAAATATGCTTAAATAGTAACTCCTGTCACTTTCTCTTTTCACAGCTGTACTTTTCTTTATAGTACTTACTGCTCTCAACATTTTTTTGTTCGTTTAGATGTTTATTGTTTCCCAATAGAACAGAAACTTCATGTGAGCAGGGTCTTTATCTTGAGAACAAGAACACAGTAAGCACTTTATAAGTACCTGGGATAAGTAAATGGGAAACTGCTTGAGCACCCTGAAGTTCATAAATGAACAATTTAGGTTTGCTTTACTAGTGGTACTTTCCCTGACTTTCAGTTAAAAAAAGCAAATACTCACATACGCACTTATCATTTCTATTCTTCAAACCCGTTGCCGTCAAGTTGATTCTGACTCACAGCGACCCTATAGGACAGAGCAGAACTGCCCTACAGAGTTTCCAAGGAGCACTTGGTGGATTCAAACTGCTGACCTTTTGGTTAGCAGCCACAGCACTTAACCACTACACCACTAGGGTTTCCAAACTATATTAAAGTATGAGTAAAGGATGAAATATATACACGTAAACTCATAAAAACAAAAAGAACATGTAAGGAGATGACGGTGGATCACAGATGTTAACAATCTTTTGGAAGATACAAAGTAGATGGTGGGGTGCAATTTGACTTAGCAACATGAGCAAAAATGAACCCCAAATGACTGCAGAGGCGGATACTAATGAGAAACTAGCTAATTCCCAGAACAAGCTAAACTCCAGAAACCTGGAAAGACTCAGTACTGGAACACTAGGTCCCACAGAAAGCAGAGCTGAGAAGCAGGCTAAAAACCAGGGGACTAGCTGAATGTCTGTGGTGTAGCCACGCAACTCATCACCAACACTTCCTCTTTATACAGAAAAACCACAGTATAGGCTTCAGACCCAGAGATCTCAAACACATCTTCACAGTGAAGGAGGGAGCCCTATTCTTCAGTTCTCAGAGAGGGAGATTACAAGAAAGTTTAAGTTCTGAATTGTGAAAAAGCCCGTTCCCCCAATGCCCTGTGCCTCAGCTTAAAAAAGACTGGCAACAAGACATATACTTCTCAGACAGGAAATTGAAGAATTCTTGTCTGAAAAACTAAATAGCCATAGAAAAAATAACTACAGATACTGATATATGGAGCACCCCCTAAAAATGGGTGGGTGCCTATCAAAACATCCCACAGGTAAACTGAACAAGTTGACAGGCCTTGTTGTTGTTAGTTGTCGTCGAGTTGGTTCCAACTCATAGTGACCGTCTGTACAATAGAACGTAACACTGCCCAGTCTGTGCCATCCTCACTATCATTGCTATGTTTGAGCCAGCTGTTGCAGTCAGTATGTCAATCCATCTCCTTGAGGGACTTTCTCTTTTTCGGTGACCCTACTTTACCAAGCATGATGTCCTTCTCCAGGGACCAGCCCCTCCTGATAACATGTTCAAAGTATGTGAAACGAAGTCTCTAAGGAGCATTCTGGCTGTACTTCCTCCAAGACAGCTTTATTTGTTCTTCTGGCAGTCCATCAGTATTCTTCACCAACACCATAATTCAAAGGCATCGATTCTTTGGTCTTCCTTATTCACTGTCCAGCTTTCACATGCATATGAAGCGATTGAAAATACTTGGTCAGGCACACCTTAGTCCTCAAAGTGACATCTTGAAAGAGGTCTTTTGCAGCAGATTTACCCAGTGCAATCTGTTGTTTGATTTCTTGACTGTTGCTTAAATGGGCATTGACTGTGGACCAAATAAAATCCTTGACAACTTCACTATTCCTGTCTATCATGATGTTGTTTATTGGTCCAGTTGTGAGGATTTTTGTTTTCTTTATGTTGAGGTATAATCCATACTGAAAAACGTAGTTTCTGATCTTCATCAGTAAGTGCTTCAAGTCTTCTTGATTTTCAGGAAGCAAGGTTGTGTCATCTGCATATTACAGGCTGTTAATGAGTCTTCCTCCAATCCTGATGCTGTATTCTGCTTCATACAGTCCAGCTTCTCAGACTATTTTCTCAGCATACAGACTGAATAAATATGGTCAAAGAATACAACTTTCACACACTTTTCCTGATTTTAAACTATTCCATATCCCTTTGTTCTGTTCTACCGACTGCCTCTTGGTCTATGCACAGGTTCCACATGAGCATTCTTTGCAATGTTATCCATAATTTGTTAGAATTCCCATTCTTTGCAATGTTATCCATAATTTGTTATGATCCACACAGTCGAATGCCTGTGCATAGTCAATAAAACACAGGCAATCAACTTTCTAATGTTCTCTCCTGTCGGCCAAAATCTATCTGTTATTAGCAATGATATCCCTCATTCCACGTACTCTTCTGAACCCGGCTTGAATTTCTGGCAGTACCCTGTCAATGTACTGCTGCGACTGTTTTTGAATTACCTTCAGCAAAATTTACTTGGGTGTGATATTAATGATACTGTTTGATAATTTCCACATTCTGATGGGTCGCCTTTCTTTGGAATGGGCACAAATATGGATTTCTTCCAACTGGTTGGCCAGGTAGCCGTCTTCCAAATTTCTTGGCATAGATAAGTGAGCACCTCCAGCACTGCATACGTTTGTTGAAACATTTCAATTGGTATTCCGTCAATTCCTGGAGACTTGTTTTTCGCCTATGTCTTCAGGGCAGCTTGGACTTCTTCCTTCAGTACCATTGGTTCTTGATTATATGCTACCTTCTGAAATGGTTGAACACTGACTAATTCTTTTTGGTACAGTGTCTTTGTGATTCCTTCCATCTCCTTTTGATGCTTCCTGCATCATTCAACATTTTGCCAATAGAATCCTCCACTATTGCAACTTGAGGCTTGAATTTTTTCTTCAGTTCTTTCAGCTTCAGAAATGCAGAGCATGTTCTTCCCTTTGGGTTTTCTAACCCTAGGTCTTTGCACATTTCATTATAATACTCTATCTTCTTGAGTTGTTCTTTGAAATCTTCTGTTCAGCTCTTTTACTTCATCATTTCTTCCAGAATAGCTTTAGCTACTCTGCATTCAAGAGTAAGTTTCAGAGTCTCTTCTGACATCCATTTTGGTCTTTTCTTTCTTTCCTGTCTTTTTAATGACCTTTTGCTTCCTTCAAGCCTTATACATGTATAAAAGCTTTTCGTTTTCATTCTTAAATATGAACCAATGATAAGGATTATTATCCATTTGAGGAAAATTTCCATAAGAAAGAAAGAAACTAAAACAAAGAACTAAAAATTTCTAAAAAGGAACTTGGATAAAATGGAACTATGTAAGAAGCGCTTGGTAAAGCAGAGGTTCAGCGAAAAAGAGGAAGACCTTCAACGAGATGGACTGACACAGTGGCTGCAACAATGGGCTCAAGCATAACAATGATCATGAGGACGGTGCAGGGCCAGGCAGTGTTTTGTTCTGTGGTACAAAGGGTCGCTATGAGTTGGAACCAACTCGACAGTACCTAACAACAACATGTAAGAAGAGAAGAAAACTAGTTTCCACAAAGAAAGAAACTAAAATAAAGAATTAAAAATTTCTAAGTAGGAACTTGGACAAAATGGCAACTATGTAAGAAGCAAAAGAAAACTAAAGAGTAAAAAGCTACAATAAACATCCTTAGAGAAATAAGACAAACTATTGGATCCATGAAACAAGAAAAATTTGCTATAAAAAAGGAACGAAGAAAAAGAGCTCCTTGAAATTAAAAAATATGACAGCAAAAATGAAAATAAAGTTGAAAGAATAACGATAAGAACAGTAGCAGCTAAGCTTTTCTGAGTGTTTACTATGTGTCACAATGTACTACTTGCTGTGTGCATATTTTACATGGATTCATTCATTTACTCTTCACAATGGCTTTCTAAGATCAGTACAATAATTAACATCATTTGAGAGTTGAAGAAAATGGCACAGAGAGGTTACATAACTTGCTTAAGCAACAAGTACCAGAGCCAGATTTTAATCCATGAAATTTCCCTGAAAGTACAAAGTTGGAAGTAGGAGAGAAAAGATAAGCAAATGAAAGGATTAGTTCAGGAGAGCTAGCATCCAATTAATTAGGAGTGTTGGAGAGAGATAGGGAGAAAAAAAAACCAAAGGAATAAATTACCGGAGTACTAGTATAAAACAATTTCCTAGAACAGGAGGACGTGAGTTTTCAGATTGAAAGGACCCTAAGAGCCCAGTACAATGTATGAAAAAATATATATACACTAAGGGGCATTATTATGAAATTACAAAACAACAGAGATAAAGAAAGATCTTAACAACCGAGAGAAGGAGTAGGGGATGGGGGGAGAAGGTCACCTGCAAGGATCAAGAATAAGAATGGCACTGACCTTCTCAAAAGCAACACTGGAAGCGGGAAGATAATAAAATGGTGCCTTTAAAATTCTGAGGTAAAATGATTTTCAACTGCCAAACCATCAATCAAGCATGTGGGTATAAATAAAAACATGTTTAGATATATAAGACCTAAAAGCAATTCACGCCTGAAGAACCCTTTCCTGAGAAGCTATTGGCACATGTTATCCATCAAAAAAAGAAATGAAGAAAGTAACATGGACTCCAGGAAACAGAATCTGACTCAAGAGCAGAATAAAGAACGACAGCAGTGTAGAGTGCCTAAAAAGCAATCAGTAAGGACTGGAACAGGAAGTCAGAGGGCTTTAGAAGGAGGTTTTCACAGATAAACGTCAAATTCCCCTGATGTATGTATATAGAAAATGGTTCATTAGAGAGTTTTACAACCATGTTGGAGACACTGGGAAGTATTTGTGACAGTGTCATAATAAACCAAAACAAAAGCAAACCCACTGCCATCAAATTGATTCCGACGCATGGCGACCCCATGTGTTAACAGAGTAGAACTGCTCCATAGGGTTTTTATGGCTGTAATCTTTACAGAAGCCTTTCTTCCACAGTGCTGCTGGGAAGGTTCAAACTGCCAACCTTTAGGTTAGTAGCCAAGCACAAATCATTTGCATCACTCAGGGACCTAGTGTTATAATAAAGTAACACAAACACTGTTATACAAATAGGATGTAACTTTATTGGGAGAATGGAGAAAAGAGAAGTTGGAGGGGAGTATGGGGCACTAAAAGAACGCTAAAGCTTCTTCAACTATAATGGTAGTCAAAAGACAATGTCTAAAACTAACAAATCAAGAAACAGCAAAGTAAGGATACTTTCTAAAGGAGTTAAATACAAGAAAAAATGCAAATTTAGAGAGGAAGATTGGAGAAAAGGAAAAGGAGGAGGGTGTTCAGTGGCCTGCTGTTTTCTATTTTAAGCCATACATAGCATTATTCAAGCTTTTTCTCCTCCTCCTTTTTTTATTGTGGTAAATATATAGGTAACAAGCATTTGCCATTTCAACAGTCTTCACATGTACAGCTCAATGACATTAATTATGTTCATCATGTTGTTCGCCCATCACCCTTTCTGAATTTTTCCATCACCCTTAACAGAGGTTCAGTGTCTCTTAAGCATGGTGGCTGTCTTTCTCCCTCTGTGGTACAGTGAATTACTTAATACAGTCCTCCTAGCCATGTGTGGTGTCATGGATTGAACTGTGTCCCCCCAAAATACCTGTAAACTTGGCTAGGTCATGATTCCCAGTACTGTATGATTGTCTACCATTTTGTCATCTGATGGGATTTCCCTGTGTGTTGTAAATCCTATAACTATGATGTAATGAGATGGATTAGTGGCAGTTATACTGGTGAGATCTACAAGATTAGATAGTGTCTTAGGTCAATCTCTTTTGAAATATAAGAGAGAGAAGCCAGCAGAGAGACGGGGGACCTCATACCATCAAGAAAGCAGCATCGCGAACAGAGGGCATCCTTTGGACCTGAGATGCTCCCAGACCAAGGGAAGACTGATGACAAGGACGTTCCTCCAGAGCTGACAGAGACAGAAAGCCTTCCCCTGGAGCCAGCACCCTGAATTTGAACTTCAAGCCTACCGGACTGTGACAGAATAAACTTCTCTTTGTTAAAGCCATCCACTTGTGGTATTTGTTATAGCAGCACTAGATGACTAAGACACATGGTCTTGTTAACTCCCGCAAAATGATTAGGTAGCACTATGCAAATAAGGTGTTTGTGGCCCACCAAGGGGATTGAACAGCCTGCTAATAATGCAAATAAGGTGCACGGAACCCTTGTGGGGGAGGCGGTGGGACCATGCAAATAAGGTGTATGGAAACCTAATGAGGGGATTGGTCAGTCTTGCCATACCTCTAGGCTTAAAATGAACCATCCCAGAGGTGGGAAAAGGGAACCTCACTAGCATCAAGAAAGGAGAACCAGGAGGGGAGCATGTCCTTTGGACCCGAAGTCTCTGCACTGAGAATCTCCTAGACTCAGGAGACACAGAGAGCTGTAACACTGGAGACCGCACGAGACAGTGCTAAGGGACAGCAAACAAACGGCGGCAGCAGAACCAGGAGACTGGCGTGAGACAGCCCACGGAGCGAGGTAGCTACAGTAGGTGTGCCAACCCATGGAGTGAGAGACCTGAGCACCTCGGGCTGCGGCTTACTGGCTGAGTGAGGTGCCCAAAGGCACTTATCAGTGGAGCTAGAGTTTTGCAAAACTTGACTGCGCAGGGCAGAGGTCAGGCCCGAACGGGGGCTAAGGGCTGAGAGAGGAGGCCTGTCCTGGTGGGGCTGAGGGGAGTCTGTCCTCAGGGGGCCAAGAGGAGCTCTGCATGGCTGAGAGGAGCAGAGAGCTGTCCTGTGCTTAAGGGAGACTTTGCCTACATGCTTCCTGATCTCGAGCTGTAACCTGTTACTTCCCTAATAAACCCTGTCTGAGTATGGTCTGCGAGTTGTGTGTGGCCACTGCAATGAATTACCGAACGAAGCAGAGACTGCCATGGGAGGGAAGAATGGTGTTAGAATTGGTAAAAAGGTTGGAGGGTGGAGGTATGCTTGAACTCCACCTCATAGAAGTCAGCCTTGATTCTCTCTTCTCCCACTCCAGAAGTTAGATGAGGAGGCTTGTCACTATGCCGTGCCATTTTTATACCCTCCTTCCTACCTAGTGATTAAGAGCTTGGCTGCTAACCAAGAGGTCAGCAGTTCAAATTCACCAGCCACTCCTTGGAATCCATATGGGGCAGTTCTACTCTGTCCTATAGGGTTGCTATGAGTTGGAACTGATTCAACAGCAATGGGTTTTTGATTTGGTTTCACACGTGCCCTGGTAACCACTAATAAACTTTGATCTCTATATACTTGCCTATTCTAGATATTTAATATAAGTGTAACCATACAATATTTGTCCTTTTGAGACTGAGTTATTTCACTCAGCATAATGTTTTCAAGGTTCATCCATGTTGTAGCACGTATCAGGACTTCGTTTCTCATTATGGCTGAGTAATATTCCACTGCATGTACATACCACATTTTGCTTATCCATTCATCTGTTGATGGACATTTTGGCTGTTTCCGGCTTTTGGCTGTTGTAAATAGTGCTGTAATAAACATGGTTGTACTTAACTTTTAAATGTATCTATCTATATATATATGTACATCTTCTTTTATAAGAAAATGAAAACTCAGAATGTCCCATCTGTAAGACTGCAGAATCACTCAAATTTAATTATAATGAGTTGGGCTTTCCAGGACACTGGAAATCTAAAACCTGGGGAATCACTTTGATTTCTCCCCCTTGAGGGGATGTGGCCTTGCCAATACTGGGTTTGGTTCAAGAGCCGTTTTTCAACATTCCCCTACGTGGAAGTGTTAGTCTAAGATATCTGCAATGATGGCGTAAGCCCTGATGATCAAAGAGTAGAGTGGTAGTAAGCAGTATGCCGTGTGATACACTGCTTTTATATGGCCTTTCTAGCCATGCTCTTGAAACTCCCACCAAAAGATTGGGTGGGACTATGCATATAAGGTGCTTGTGGCCCACCAAAGGGATTGGACAGCTTGCTAATAATACAAATAAGGGGCATAGCATCCTTGTGGGGGTGGGAACATGCAAATAAGGTGTATGAAACCCTAATGAGGGGAAAGGTCTGTTTTGCCATCCCATTAACTTAAAATGAGCCATCCCAGAAGCAGAAAGGGGGAAACTGACAACTACCAAGAAGAAGAGATGGGAATGGAGCACATACTTTGGTCCAGAATCCCTGCACTGAGACCCTCCTAGACCCCAGAGACAGACAGATGGAGAGCTGTAATGCCAGAGATAGCAAGATGGCGAGGAGCAGTGGCAGTGAAACAGTGGCAGCAGAATCAGGAGACTGGCAGGAAATGGCATGGTGAGCTTCCCGGCCCAAGAAGTAAGAAAGCTGAGCACCTTCGGGCAGGAGGCTTGCTGGTGGAGTTGGGGTGCCTCGGGCATTTGTTGGTGGAACTAAGCTTGACAACCTACGGAGTGAGAGAGCTGAGTGCTTTCGGGCCAAGGTTTACTGGCAGAGTGGGGTACCCCCAGGCACTTACTGGCAGAGCTAAGGAGCTTTGTAACACGTGCCCGAGCAGGGCGGTTGAAAAGAGGCTGTCCCAATTGAAGAACTGTATCCTGAACTGTAACCTGTTACTTCTCTAATAAACCCAATAATCGTATTGTGTTTTGAGTTCTGTGTAGCCATTACAATGAATTATCGAACACAACAGAGAAGCAGAGAGTGCTGTGGGAAGGCCGGCTGGTGTCAGAATTGGTAAAAACGTTGGAGGGTGAAGGTATATTTGACCTCCGCCTCGTAGGAATCAGCCTTGGGTTGCTGATCTTGATTCTCCTCCCTCCTTCTGAAGTTAAAAGAGGTGAGACGCCTCCATCATGTCATTTTTACAAGGTGGCAGGACCGTCCCTGTTCAAAGATTGTTCAATGGCTGAAGAGCCCCTACGACAATGTAGGGACCAGGAATGCCAAGATATGCATAGCCACCTTACTTCCACTGTGTGAACAGACAAGCAACTTATAGTTTGGCTGCATGAGTAGTCACTTTCTGCCAATCAGTAAGCCACTTAAAATACTGCAACAGGTTAACTCCTAAATCTGTCCAGGCTCAAAACAGTCTACGGAGTTGAAAATGTCTTTTTTAACTTTTTAAAAATTTCATTTAGGCAACGATGAAGAAATACACATGTGTATTTGTGTCTGCTTTAAATTTCCAGTTATAGAGGGAAATCTTGATGCTTAAAAGATACCAAAGCCCTTTAGAAAAATCCATGTCTTTCAAGAGGTGAAAGGCAAAATTAATGCCACTGCGAGATATGATTCAAACTCCTATTGCTTCAATTCAAATCCTCATCTGTCAACTATTTCTTTCAAAAAAAATTATTCATATCATTCTTTATCAAGTTTCATAGTCAATTCTACAGTAAATATATTTAGCAGAAGCCTAGACTCAGCCATGTTTCTGACACTCTGTGATGAGGAAAAAAAATCAATAGTTAATTTGCTTAAATAATAATAGTTATAGACATTTAAAACTACTAAAGTTAAAATTTGGAAATGGAGGTATAAAAAAAATTGCCCATCATCCAGAAACAAACTGTTAGCATTTGGGACACTTTTGACTATTGTATAGTGGTTAAAAGCTTGAGCTCTGAAGCCACTTAAATGTGGGTTTGAAACTTAGCAAGTTAATCTCTTTACCCCCAGCTTCATCTTATGAAAATTGGGAAAATAAGGCTTTCCTAGTAATGTTACTGGAGCCCTGATGGCAGTGTGGTTAAGCGTTTGGCTGCTAAACAAACGGTCAGCAGTCCAAATCCACCAGTCACTCCTTGGAAATCCAATGGGGCAGTTCTACTCTGTCCTATAGGGTTGCTGAGTTGGAATCGAGTTGACAGCAATGAGTTTGGTTTTTTGGGTTAGTAGTGCTATTGGAGTGTTAAATGAGATAGTGAATACAAAGAACAGCATAAAATATCTAGCATACTCTACTATAATAAATGGCAAACAGCTATAACTAAATTATTATGTGGAGCCCTGGTGACTGCATATACTATTTTTTAAAACAGCTTTATTGAGATATAATTCACATACCATACAATATATCCATTGAAAGTGCACAAATCAATGGTTTTTAATGTAGTCACAGACATGTGCAACCATCACAAGTCAATTTTAGAAGTCATCACCTCAAAAAGAAATCCCACACGCTTTACATATTACTTCCCTTTCCCCCTCCCCCATCCACACACATTATTTGCCTCCTCTGAAGCCCTAAGCTACTACTAATCTTCTTTCTGTCTCTATAGATTTTCCTGTTTTGGATATTTTATGGAATTAAATAATATATGGTCATTTGTGCCTGGCTTCTTTGACTTAGCATAATGTTTTCAAGGTTCATCCATGTCATCGCATATATCACTACTTCATTCCTTTGTATGGTCAAATAATATTCCATTGTATAAATATATTACATTTTGTTTATCCATTCATTCTGTTGATAAATATTTGGGTTGTTTCCACCTTCTGGCTATTACGGATAAAGCTGCTATGAGCATAAACATTTCTACCATTTTACATTCCCACCAGCAATGTAATGTATGAGATATCCAATAGCTTCGCATTCTTGTCAATACTTGTTATTGTCTGTCCTTTTGCTTCTAGCCATCCTAGTGGATGTAATCTGGTAACCTGATTTACATTTCTCTAATGTCTAATGATGCTGAGCACCTTTTCGCGTGCTTATTGGCCATTTATATATCTTCTTTGGAGAAACATCTATTCAGATCCTTTGTCCATTTTTTAACTGAGTTATTTGTCTTTTTATTATTGAATCATAAGAATTCTTCTTATATTCTAGATGCAAGTCCCTTATCATATCTGTGATCTGCAAATATTTTCTCCCACTCTGTGAGTTACCTTTTCACTTTCCTGATGGTGTTCTGTGAAGCACATTTAAGAAAGAAAAAGCCAAAAAAAAAAAAAAAAATTATCTTCACATGACACCATCGAAAACCCTGAGACACTGTTAGATCTCCCTCCTGTGAGTTCCAATAACATTCTGTACCTCTCCCAACTGTATCACTGTATTATATATCATGAATTATAATTGCCTGTCACACATAGAAGGCTGTAAACACTCTGGGAAGAAACTAAATTCTGTTTATTGCTGTATCCATAACATCTAGTAAAAGCCCTGGTCCAAAGTATGGGATCAATTTATATCAGCTGAATAAATGAATGAATTAAAAAAAAGTTTTGATTTTGATGAAGTACAATTTATTTATTTTAAATTTTGTTGCTTATGATTCTGGTGTTTTATCTAAGAATCCACTGCCAAATCCAAGGTCATGAAAATTTACCCGTACATGTTCTTCTAAGAGTTTTATGGTTTTAACTCTTACATTTGGGCCTTTGATCCAGTTTGAACTAATTTTTGTAACTGGTGTGAGCTAAAGGTCTAACTTCATTCTTTCATATGTGGCTATCCAACTGTCCGAGCACCATTCGTTGAAAAGATGATTCTTTCCCCATTGGATGGTCTTGGAACCCTTGTTGAAAATCAGCTGACCACTGATGTATAGGTTTATTTCTGGACTCTCAATTCTATTCCATTGATCTGTACGTCTATCCTTGTGCCAGTACCACATTGTCTTGATTGTCATTGCTTTGTAGTAAGTTTTGAAACAGGAAAAGTACGAACCCTCCTATTTTGTTCTTCTTTTTTCAAGATTGTTTTAGCTATTCTGGGTCCTTTCCAGTTCCATATAAATTTTAAAATCAGCTTGTCAATTTCTCCAAAGAAGTCACATGGGATCCCGATAGGGATTATGTTGAATTTGCAGATCAGTTTAACAATGTTAAGTCTTCCAGTCCATGAACACAGGACGTTTTTCTGATTATTTAGATCTTTAATTTCTTTCAACAATGATATGTATACAAGTTTTGCACTTCTTTGTTAAAGGTATTCTTAACTATTTTACTTTTTGATGTTATTGCAAATGGAATTGTTTTCTTAATTTCCTTTTCAGATTGTTCAATACGAGTGTGCAGAAACACAAGAGATTTTTGTATATTCATCTTGAATCCTGCAACCTTCCTGAACTTATTAGTTCTAATGGTTTTTTAGTGGATTCCTGAAATTTTACGTATACAAAATCAAGTCATCTGCAAATAGTTTTACCTCTTCCTTTCCAATCTGGATGCCTTTTATTTCTTTGTCTTGCCTAACTGTCCTGTCTAGAACCTCCAGTACAATGTTGAATAAAAATGGTGAGAACAGACATCCTTGTCTTGTCCTGATTTTAGGGGGAAAGCATACAGTCTTTCACCATTAAGAACAATGTTAGCTGTGGGTTTTTCATAGATTCCCTTTATCAGGTTGAGGAAGTTGTCTTCTATTCCTAGTTTGTTAAGTGTTTCTATCATGAAAGGGTGGTTTGAGTTCCTCAGATGCTTTTTCTGTATCTACTGAGATAATCATGTTTTTTATTCAATTGATATGATGTATTATATTAACTATGGGACAAAGAACTAAGTTTGGCTTTTTGTCTCTGGTTTTTTAAAATAGCCTGAGCTTTTTGTCTTTCTAGAATAGCCAGGCAAGAAGGGGCTACATAGGACCCACCCTGCAACGGTCCTCAGGAAGCGAGGGGGCATGATGAAGTCAATCATGTATATTCATTGAACATGCATATTCATTACGGTCCCAATGACTAGGGACTCTGGACCTTGGAGCTCTCTTCTGAGGGTTTCCTGGATTGGTGAGAACATCCATGCACAGGAGAGGGTGCTGCACGTCCCTGAGGACAATGAAAGCTTCATGCCACTACCTCTCCCAGACTGTGCCTCATGCGTCTCGCTTGTATCCTTTCTGGTTATAATAAATGGGTAACTGTAAATATAGGTAATAGTGTCTGTGAGTTCTGTGAGTCATTCTAGCAAATTACCGAAACTGCCAGGGGCAGTGAGAGCCACCAGAGAGGCTGGCGTTTGCCTGTTTGGCAAGGACTGAAAAACAGAGTCCTAACTTGTAGAGACCCAGCTCTGGGTGGTTGGGTCAGAATGATGAAGTGGGAAACCGGGGATATGAGGTATCTTCACATTTTGGAAATTAACCTTATGTCACCTATTATTCAAGGATTAACTGATGCTAGGTTAGATCTTGGGACAGAAAAAAAAAAAATTAGTGGAAAAAGTGGTGAAAGCCAAATAAGTCTAGAGTTCAGTTAATGGTAATATACCAATGATGGTTTCTTAGTTTCCACAAGTGTACCATGGTAATGTAGGAAGTTAACAACGGGAGAGACTGGATGCAGGGTATTGGGAACTCTGTACTATCTTTGCAACTTCTCCGTAAATCTAAAATTATTTCAAAATAAGAAGTTTTTTTTTTTTTTAAAGTATGGCAAATTTTAATTGTTAATGTTCAATTTTAAATGTTCCTATAAGCCAGTTTTGAATCAAACTTGGTTTGGTTGGTTTGGAAGAGCTAGAGGCATATAATAATGTACTGATGAAAGAGAGTGAACTGCATGTTATTTATTGGAAGTACTGAATTGATCCAAACCCTGGACCTGTTATGGAGCAGCCCATCCATCTAATCCTGACTATTTGTCACATGGTACTGGGGGCTTCTTCTTTGGATTCTCGGTTCATTCACACATCATCTCTTTGTAACTCAATTCTGTGGTTCAGAAACTATCACTGAATACATTCCCCAACCCGAAAATGCTTCTGTTACTAATGTTATTGTGACCTAAAAAGCATTCAGTTAGGAAAGATCTCAGAAGAAGAAAAATCAGCCAGTACAGGCTATGCTGAAGAAGGAGGGGGGAAAAAAAAAGATGAAATCTACATTTGTAGATTTTTCAGAAATCTTAAAAGATAATAGCCAGAGATATTCTAAGAGGTCAATAAGCTCAGATAACTTCATTTCTGAAGTCACCTATGGCGTGGAACAAAACATCTGCAAATAACTGGGGTACAATATAGTATTAAGAATAAGAAACTGATGGCCGAGCTAATAATGACATTTAAAAAATTTAAATATCTCCCCTGTACTGTCAAGCACAAATTAGATTAATTAAGGAGGCAACTTAAAAACGGATCCTAAATCCAAGGAATTCTTGTGATACCCACTGGTTTAATGGATCCCAGCTTAGGTATCCTTAAGATATCCAAAATATCCAAAAATATTGAGTTTTGAAGAAATCAGAAAGGTCATCTAGCACAAACCACCCACCCAATGTTTTAATTTCTTCTACAAGAACATGGAGTGTGTACAGTTGAATGGTTATATATATAATTTCCACTAAGATCAGAGGGAATATTTGAGAGGAGTTCTGTAAGTGAAAAAGGAAAGTCCATAATTTTCCACCAAAAAGGAATTATTGAGAATGAATTAGAATGGGACTTTCCTCAATATGACACAGAACAGTAATAACCAATACTTCTACAGCTCTTACTATGTGCCAGGCATTGTTCTAAGAGGTTCACTTGTTTTAACTCATTTACTAATCCCAAGCAATTCTATAAAGGTAAATACCATTATTCTCCCCATTTTCCAGATGCAGGAACTAGGGCACAGAGAGGTCACACAGCTTGCAAGTGCCAGGGCCAGGATTTAAACTCAGACAATCTGGCTCCAGCATCTGCATTTTTTACTACTATATTAAACTGTCTCTCTGAATAACTGAATAAATTTGAGCATGCTACAGAACATCAAGTTGTCATTTTGTATTATCCAATTTTTGTAGTTTACTTTGTAATTTGTGACTTATCTGACCAACAGAGAAAAAGGTTGATCTGGGGACTCTAGAGAACATCTGCATAATTGACAGTATTGCTTTATCTCACTCTTGGAGCAAAAGTATGGTACTACTAAAGCTCTTATATATTATTATTTCATTAAATTCACTGAATTCTCTTAACAATCCTATGAGATAGGCAGGTACTATTATTACTCTTATTTTCTGGACGAGGAAACTGAGGCACAGAGAGGTCACCCAGATAGCAAGTAGCAGGGCCTGAATTTAAACACCAGTCTGTCTGATCCCACAGCCCACAATCTGACTACACAGCCTCCTTCCTACCGAGGTCCTTCCTGTCCTTCCCTACTCACCCCTCTAGCATGGCCCATCTCACACTTAACCCTTTGACAGAGAATTCTTACAGAGCAGGCTCCTAGTACTATTATTTACCTGTGCACCCTCCCACGCCCAGCCTAAGGAAAGGGGTAGTGCTCCTTGTCTGCTGATTAAATAAACAAATATCCAAAGTTAATAACCCCTCAATTTAGACTCTTTATTCCCACTTGTTTATGGCTCAGCATTGAAATGATGAACTGTAGGGTCTCTCTTACTTGCTTAGGCAGTTTAATAGCAATGAAATTTAGAGAATATTTGAAATAGGAAGATACTGCTTTTGCACTCCAAATTAAGAATGTGTTCTGTTATTCTGAAAGTCTCCTAAAATGCATTTTTTGCCATGGGAAATAACAGCTGTACTAAGTTAATATATGAAATTCTGTTTCCTGAAGGAAATAAGGTATTTGATAGAAAATTTTAGCTAGTAAATTTGCTGAATGCATACACAAAACCTACATTTAACCTAATTACTTCTTTTCTCCTAGAGAATTAGTGATGGCCTCTTAGGGCAATGATCCATATATTAGTCTCCAAATCAGCCTCAGTTGGAAACACAATTAAATGCAAAATAACTCTATATATTTGAAAAACCTATATAATTTCCAAGGTGATTATTCCTATCACAAACTAACCCAACAAATAAACATAGTATTTTAAACCCCAATACTTTCACAGCCCTAACAGTCCTTTCAAAAACATCATATTAACAAATTTATTAAATCTATCTTCTTTCAAAGTAGCCCTGGTGGTGTAACGGTTAAGTGCTCAGCTGCTAACTGAAAAGTTGGAGGTTCGGACCCACTTGCCATTCTGCGGGAGAAAGATGTGGCAGTCTGCTCCTGTAAAGATTACAGCCTTGGAAATCCTATGGGGCAGTACTACTCTGTCCCACAGGAATCAACTTGATGGCAGTGGGTTTGGTTTACCTTTTTTCATATTAATATTCATCATTATTTGTCTGGGGGGAAAGGAATAACTAGTTACTTTAAAGTTAATGGTTGATCTAAAATCTGAAAAATCTGCCCATAATTTTTATCAGTTTAAAATGCCATGCGCGTGTACTTAGTTTTTTTAAATTCTTTCTTTAAATGTCCATTCTTAACTTTATGTCTTCGCCCTAGAAATATAAATATTAATTCAAAAATACAAATCTGAACACTTCCAATATTCTTGGTTGCAGTATGACATGTAGTTAACTGAAGGAGCTTTGGAAGGAGTGAAACAGGTAAGGGTCAGAATCTCAGTTCTGCCACAATGTGCACTTGGCCAACTACCTACATCTTTGAGCCTTGGTTTTTTCAACTATGAAATGGGAATAATTGTAGTATCCACCTGAAAGGTTGTTGTGAAGATTAAAGTCCTTGCATATGGACTTGTACAGAATGATGGTCAAAGTGACTTATGTTATCAGTGAGTAGAGATGAACAATGTTTTTCAAGATCTGGCCCCTGCCTACCTCTTTTAGACTTCAAGTTGCCTGAACATCCCGAGTTATTTCATGCTGTCCTTTTACGTATGTTTGACTTAGTATGCATCCACCACACAGTTCCCACCCACTCCATCTGGGTCTGTCTCACAGATGCTTACTCACCATTTGAGACCCACCTCCAGGAGAACCTCCCTCACATGAGTTTCACTTCTTACCCTGTTTTATGATTATTCCCTAACCAGACACTGCGAATGTTGAAGGAAGGACCCGTGGCTCATTTACCTCTGTACTTCTCAGTACTTGGCGCAATCTCCAGTACAGTCCCCATGGTAGATGGTCGATAATGACTGCTGAATGCACAGAATTGGGCCTTCCACAATTCCATGGTATTAACAAATTATCAAGTGTGAGAGAAACTAAGACAAAGCCTTGGAGTTAAAACTATACCCACAACTTCGCTAAGCATCAGATTCTATTAGTTCTTGGTTCAAGGTGAAATTATTTTAAAGTCACCTTATCATATGCAGCTAGGCCACCCTCGTCATGCAAAGAAACATTAGGAATAAACGCTTTTGTCGTTTTTTAATTCCATGCCAGCATTCTACTTTGGATTTGGATCACATGCTGACTTCATTGGGATGGTTTTGAAACAAAAGAGCACACTGATGTATTTTTCCTTTCAAAAGCAAGGGTGCTAGCTATTGTGCTAGCCCGTCACTCACCTCAGCCACCTGCTGGGTCCCCACTCTGTGCTGAACCAGCCCCTCCATATTTGTAGCCATGGTGAAGCAAGATCATTAGAGAACCTGTTTGGAAAGATGCAGCAACTTCCATCAGGTGGGGAGAAACCAGGCTACTTGAAAAATATTAGCAATCAAAATTCATCTTTGGTACTGTCTTGTGCAGATTTTGCCCCCTACTGGAGATACAGCTAGCAGGTTAAGCATATCTGGATATGCTGTGACAGCTTCTACAGTTACAGGTACAAAAATTATTAGTAGAAACATTTCAGTTTGAAAACAAGACACCCCCTAGTAAATACAGACTAAGATGAATCTGGAACTTTATCAAGTCTCTTGAGTTGTAACAGCTTGGTTTATGTCTCAGGGAGGTAGGAAAAACACCTTTTTTGATAGCTCCCCGTTACAGTATGCTGAATAAGAAGGTGGCTATCTGAGAAAGGTGTGAGATCAACTTTGGATACAGAGTACCAGATTACTATCATCAACCATACTTCTGTTACTAGTGGCAATGTGAAAAGCAAAACCTTGCCCAGGTGCTAACATGCCTTGCTCATGGTTGTAAGGCAAACATTATCATTAACAAAGGGAGAAAAGAAAAGAATTAAAGACATTGCATCACTAAGGAGTACTAAGAAAATGGTACCCATAAATTTATCAATTCATACTTTAAAATCCTCATTAGATTAGAAAACCAGGTAATTCAGCTTTCTACTAACAGAAAAAGTAGGTATGGTGCCATCATTTGCAAAAATTGAGACAGATCATCTAAAAATCTAAGGTATGCCAGTCTCCCAGGTCAGGACCACTTGAGTGTAAACACTGCTGATGAAATATCTGTACATGCAAACCCCCTGGTTTCTTCCAGCCATGAGACACAACTTCTCTGAATACTCCCGAAAACGCTTCCCAATAACCCTGACACAAAGCATTTAAGACAAAGGGAGTCCACTGAAGGCAGTGGCACAAAACAAGGCTCCAGGAATTGATGAAACACCAACTGAGATGTTTCAACAAATGGATGCATCACTGGAAGCACTCATTCGTCTATGCCAAGAAATTTGGAAGACAGCTAACTGGCCAACAGACTGGAAGAGAGCCATATCTGTACCCATTCCAAAGAAAGGTGATCCAACAGAATGAGAAAATTATCGAACAATGTCGTGAAAGTAACAAACAAGTAAACTTATGTTGAAGGTAATTAAAAAACGGCTGTAGCAGTACAACAGGTAACTGCCAGAAATTCAAGCTGGGTTCAGAAGAGGACATGACGAGGGATATCACTGCTGATGTCAGATGGATCTTGGCTGAAAGCAGAGAATACCAGAAAGGTGATTACCTGTGTTTTACTGACTATGCAAAGGCATTCGATTGTGTGGATCTTAACAAATTATGGATAACATAGCAAAGAATGAGAATTCCAGAACACTTAGTTGTGCTCATGAGGAACCTGTACATAGACCAAGAAGCAGTCGTTCAAACAGAGTAATGGGATACTGCGTGGTTTAAAATCATGAAAAGGGTTGCAACCTTTCACCAGACTTATTCAATCTGTATGTGAGCAAACAGTCTGAGAAGCTGGACTATATGAAGAACAACATGGCATCAGGATTGGAGGAAGACTCATTAACAACCTGCAACATGCAGACAACCCAACTTTGCTTGCTGAAAGTGAAGAGGACTTGAAGCACTTACTGATGAAGATCAAAGACTACAGTCTTCAGTACGGATTACACCTCAACATAAAGAAAGCAAAAATTCTCACAACTGGACCAATAAGCAACAACACGATAAACAGAGAAAATACTGAAATTGTCAAGGATTTCTTTTACTTGGATCGACAATCAACACCCACGGAAGCAGCAGTCAAGAAATCAAACAACATATTGCATTGGGCAAACCTGCTGCAAAGACCTCTTTAAAGCGTTAAAAAGCAAAGATATCATCTCGAGGACTAAGGTGCACCTGACCCCCCCAAAAAAACCCCACTGCCATCAAGTCAATCTCGACTCATAGCAGCCCTCCAGGACAGAGTAGAACTGCCCCACAGGGTTCCCGAGGCTGTAAATCTTTACAGAAGCAGACTGCTACATCCTTCTCCCATGAAGCAGCTAATGGGCTTCAACCGCCGACCTTTTGGTTAGCAGCTAAACACTTTAACCACTGTGCCATCAGGGCTCCTTCTGCCTGCCCCAAGCCATGGTATTTTTAACTGCCTCATATGCATGCAAAAGCTGGACAATGATTAAGGAAGACCGAAGAACTGATGCCTGTGAATTATGGTGCTGGTGAAGAATATTAAATATACCACAGACTACCAAAGGAATGAACAAGTCTGTACTGGAATACTTACAGCCAGAATGCTCCTTACAAGTGAGGATGGCAAGACTCTGTCTCATGTACTTTGGACATGTTATCAGGAGGGACCAATCTCTGGAGAAGGACATCACGTTTGGGAAAGTAGAGGGTCAGGCAAACACAGAAGACCCTCAACGTGATGCAGTGACACAGTGGTTGCAACAATGGGCTCAAACACAGCAATGTTTGTGAGGATGGTGCAGAACCGGGCAGTGTTTCGTTCTGTTGTACATGATGTTACTATGAGTCGGAATTGACTCGATGGCACTTAACAACAACAAGAACTTTGGACCTAGTTCCTGGACGAATCGTTGACTATACAAGAACCATGGTTAATAGGAGAATGAAGCTCTGGTGTTATTTATTTCCTACATTTACATATAAAAATGATATGATATTACCGTGTACGTAACACACACATGCATTCACAGCTCATTTTCTTGGCCCGTCTTCAACCACAGATTATTCTGGACTATTTTGTAATGAAATTTTACAAAACACTTTCTTGCAGTTCTTACTTAAAGTATACTTTAACTCTCTGGTAACTATCTAAATTATTCTATCCACTATTAGATACCACTTCTATTATCATAATTCCCCTTCACATTATTTTACTGCCAAAATGGCAATGTGGTGGGAAAAACGGGACCATGAAATTGTGACTGACAAATATAAATTGCTGACCCCTGCCTTCAAGGAGCAAAAACCTGTAAGAGCAGTATGCTACAATGGAGATCAGGTTAAAAGTATCAGTAAGTCTTCATTGTCACATAACACGATTAGGTCTGAAACTGGGGAGACAGTGTTTATGGTTATTTATTCTTTTAGTAAGCAGTAAAGTCTTTTTACTTTTGTTTCTAGAAGGAAAAGTGTAGAGACACACTCTGGTATTTTCCCTTGCTACAGTTTTTTTCCAACTAACAGAAATGGAAGGAAAAAAGCATACTTCAAATGTACTATTTCTAGAAGTCAATCAACTGTTATCTAAAATAATAATTGCATATGAAAAGTCTAGAGTTCTATAATCTTTTTTCCTAAAACAGCAAATAAGGGCTAAGAAATCAAATGGATAAAGACAGCCAATAGTTGTTACGCACTGTATTAAGAATTAAAATCCAGGGAGGTGGGGCCAAGATGGCGGAGTAGTCAGACACTTCTGGTGGACCCTCTTACAACAAAGACCCAAAAAAACAAGTGGTTCAACTATATATGGCAATCTGGGAGCCCTGAATATCAAATGCAGAGTTGAGGAACCAGACTGAGTGGCAGGGGGAGGGAGAGATGGTTCGGAAGCAGCGAGGAGTTGCCAGACCTGATCTAGCAAGAGCCTGAGCCCTTCAGGCCTGATCAGCTCAGGGGGGAGCGGTGAGGCAGGCAAGTGACGGTGTTCGTGAGGGGCGTTTTCTGCAGTGGGAGAGACCCAGCGCAAGAGAGTCTACATGGCCACCCAGAACCAGTGAAAAGCGGCCCTGGATCGGCGAAAGATACGTAAGTGCATACGGCCTACCACGTGGATTAAAAACACTCCCCTTAGGGGAAAACCTGTCTCCCATTTACCTCCCCGCTCCCCGCTCTGCACCAGGTCCTGGACCGGCTTTAGCAACTGCCCAGTCCCCTGGGCTGTAAGTAGGATCCGTCACATGTATAGAGCCATTCTCCCTGCCTTGGAGAGTGAACAAATTAACAAACAGAAGAAAAAATAAACTGCCAGCTCCCCTAAGCCAGGAACCCAGGGTAGGCACAGCTCTTTTTTCCTAGGCACAGGCATAAAGGATCCACAGACTTTGAGTGCCTTTCCCCCTGCATAGACTTGTGTGGGCCCATCTCAACAGCGTAGGACCTCATTACCGCAGTACAACAGGGTATATACTAGAAATCTAACTTCAACTGTTTCAGCTGTGAAGTGGCAGGTTCTTGACATTTGACACTGATCTGCCCATTAAGCAGGGTCTTCACCTACCCACATCAGGGGCCTGAGGACCGGTGCTTCCACCCACACCACCTAGCCATCTGCAATAGGGGCCCATGAACAGGAGGTGCCCCCCCATCCTTACAGCCAACAGCATTACGTGCTCATAGTCTGGCTGCA
>NW_004443937.1:13674207-13675331 GCF_000243295.1 Trichechus manatus latirostris
AGTACCAGAACCAGGGGGATAACAGAAAATACAGAGAGAATTGTTGAAGATTTGTTGGCAGAAAACTTCCCTGATATCATGAAAGACAAGAAGATATCTACCCAAGATGCTCACTGAACCCCATATAAGATAGATTCCAAAAGAGAGTCACTAGAACATATTATAATCAAACTTGCCAAGACCAAAGATAAAGTGAGAATTTTAAGAGCGGCTAAGGATAAACGAAAAGTCATCTACAAAGGAGAGTCAATAAGCTCAGACTACTCAGCAGAAACCATGAAGGCAAGAAAGCAATGGGATGACATATATAAAGTCTTGAAGGAAAAAAACTGCCAGCCAAGAATTATATTCAGTAAAACTGTCTCTAAAATATGATGGCAAAATTAGGGCATTTCCAGATAAACAGAAGTTTACGGAATTTGCAAAAACCAAACCAAAATTACAAGAAATACTAAACGGAGTCCTCCGGTTAGAAAATCAGTAACATCAGATAACAACCCAAGACTAGAGCACAGGACAGAGCAACCAGGTATGAACCCATATAGGGAAGTAAAAAAAGTAAATCAAAGCCAAAACACTGAAAATAAGGAAACAGATATCAACATGTAAAAAATGACAACATTAAAACAAAAAAGAGGGACTTAAAAAATGCAGACATAGATTTTTCATATGGAGAGGAAGTCAAGGTGATATAAAGAAATAAAGCACTGGTATAAACTTAGAAAAATAGGGGTAAATATTAAGGTAACCACAAAGGAAACTAACAATCCTACAAGTCAAAATAAAAAACAACAAAAATATAAAGACTCAGCAAACAAAAAATCAATAACAATGAAAAAGATGAAAAGAAAATACATGAAGAAAAACAACTCAGCACAGAAAATTAAGTGGAACAGAGAAATTGTGAACAATACACAAAAAAAAAAAGACGTCAAAATGACAGCACTAAACTCGTACGTATCAATAATTACGCTGAATGTAAATGGACTAAATGCACCAATAAAGAGACAGAGAGTGGCAGATTGGATAAGAAAAAGATGATCGGTATATATGTTGCCTACAAGAGATGCACCTTAGACTTATAAAGACACAAACTAAAACTCAAAGGATGGAAAAAAATATAT
>NW_004443937.1:13678898-13695828 GCF_000243295.1 Trichechus manatus latirostris
TGGTGCTTCCTTAAAAAGCTAGAAATAGAAGTACCATGCGATCCAGCTATCCTGCTCCTTGGAATATACCCTAGAGAAATAAGAGCCGTCAATGAATAGATATATGCACACCCATGTTCATCGCAGTACTGTTCACAATAGCAAAAAGATGGAAACAACCTAGGTGCCCATCAATGCACGAATGCATAAACAAATAATGGTATATCCACACAATGGAATACTACGCAACGATAAAGAACAAAGATGAAGCCATGAAACGTCTTATAACATGAAGGAAGCTGGAGGTCATTATGCTGAGTGAACTTAATCAGTCACAGAAGGAGAAATAGTGTTTAAGATCACTATTATAAGAACTCAAGAAAAGGTTTAAACACAGAAGAAAACATTCTTTGATGGTTATGAGGGTGGAGAGGGAGGGTGAGGGCTATTTACTAACTAGATAGTAGATAAGAATTATCTTAGGTGAAGGGAAGGACGGCACACACTACAGGGGAAGTCAGCACAACTGGACTAAACAAAAGCTAAGAAGTTTCCTCAATATAGTCAAATACTTTGACGGACAGAGTAGCAGGGGTAGGGGTCTGGGGACCATGCTTTCAGGGGACATCTAGGTCAACTGGCATAACAAAGGTTACTACGAAAATGTTCTGCATCCTACTTTGGTGAGTGGCATCTAGGGTCTTAAAAGCTTGCAAGTGGCCATCTAAGATGCATCAATTGGTCCCAACCACCTGGAGTAAAGGAGAATGAAGAACACCAAAGACAAAAGGAAAGTATTAGCCCAAGAGACAGAAAGGGCCACATAAACCAGAGACTTCATCGGCCTGAGACCAGAAGAACTAGATGGTACCCAGCTACCACCAATGACCGCCCTGACATGGAACACAACAGAGAGTCCCTGATGGAGCAGGAGAAAGGTGGAGTGCAGAACTCAAATTCTATTTAGAAGACCAGACTTAATGGTCTAACCGAGACTGGAGGAACCCCAGAAAGCATGGCCCCTGGATTCTCTATCATCCCAGAACTAAAACAATTTCTGAGGCCAATTCTTCAGACAGGGATTGGACTGGGCTGTGGGACATAAAGTGATATAAAGGGACATAAAGGAGTGTGCCCCTTAGCTCAAGTAGATACAAGAGACTAAATGGGCAGCTTCTGTTCGGAGGTGAGATGGGAAGGCAGAGAGGGTTAGGAGCTGGTTGAATAGACATGGGGAATCAGGGGTAGAAAGGAGAAGTGTGCTGTCACAGTATGGGGACAGCAATTAGGGTCACATAACAATGTAAGTATAAATTTTTTATGGGAAAAAATTGAAAAATAAAAAAAAAAAGAACTAAAATCCAAACATGCAGGGGCAGCTATTAATTTTATCGCTTTTAAGAGTTATCAGCATTTCTGCTGCTATTATTATTTCTAGCAGTTTGATGCTAGAAATATGTGAATTTGAATGCTGCAGGAATATTGTTAGGGAAATATTACTGAAGAGCATACAAATGAGAGAGCTCTTGAAAGGCATATCCCTCTATTGAGTTTCCTTAAAAGCAGTGGCTTAATCCTTTAAGTTTAGAGTTGATGTAGACTTTATAAGTGACTGCCCAATTTTACGGAGACTTAGTAACTCAGAAAACTAATGATTCACTTTAACACTCAATTTTCAGCACCAATCAACCTCTCACAGAGCTTGGGGTCCCAGGACAGTTCTAATGACTAGTGACTACAGATGTCAGGTCACAGAGAAGTAGTAGTAAACCTGTTTAGCATAGAAAAGCTGAATATTCTGGACATGAATTCTTTGTTGACTATACGAGCTATAAATATCTTCTTCCACTCTGTGGCTTATCTGTTTACTTTCTTTATGGCATCTCTGGATGAATAGAAGTTCTTAAATTTAATAAGGCTGAATTTATTGATATTTTCCTTTATAGTTTGTACTTTTGTTTTATTTATGACAGTCACGTCTCACCCCCAAGATCATAAATATAATTTGGTATACTTTCTTCTAAATGTTTAAGTTTTGCTCTTCACACATTAAGTCTTCAATCCATCCGCAGATTAATTCTTTAGTCTGATGAGTAAGGATCCAATTAATTTCCTTCCCATATGGATAATCAATTTGCTAGCACAATTTATTGAGGAGTCTATCCTTTTCTCCACTGACCTGCAATGTCACCTCTGTCATATCTCAGGTTTCCCTATGTATGTGGATGTAACTCTAGGTTCTCTATTCTGTTCCACTACTCTTCTACTTCTCTTTGTCTATGCCAGTACCATTATTGTCTTCATCACTGTAGCTTTCTAATAAAAGTTTTGCTCTCTGGTAGGGCAAGTGCCCCCACCTTGCTCTTCCACACCAATTTCCTGTCGGGACAGTACCCTGGGCTATCTCAAACCTCCAACACCCAGATCATCAACCTTCTTCAGACTTGAATTCTTACAATTCTTGATCTCACTGTTGATTTTCTGCCTCCAAAGCAGCTTCAAGCATCATCAACAGCAGTTTTGGAATCTGCTTAAAAATGAAGAAGGAGGAATGTGCACCTTCTGGAAAAACAAGAAGAGATAAAAAGTGAGGGGAGAGAGAGAAATTACATAAAGCAAGTGTTTTCAATAAAGATTTAAATGCAGTGCAGTGAAGAACAGACAAGTGAGAGAGTAATTTCAAAAATATTTTCCATTTCATTATTTTTGAAAACATATTAATTCACAAACCATATCCCATCCTCTTACATAAATAAGGAAGACAGAGGCTGCTTCTTCAAGAATATCACATGAGGTAAAACAAAATCCTCAGGTGATGCTAAGAAGTGGGAAACATTTAACTCAAGTGCACCCCAGGGGAAAAAAAAAAAAGGAGAGTGTCAGAGGTTACAGAAAAAAATCAAAAGATAGTGTTAGGGGTTAAGACTCTCACCTGAGAGCTTCTCTTACTGCTATCGCAGCCATAGGCGGTCCTAGAGACAGAAGGATCACACTGTGAGAAGAAAGGGTAGAGAGTTTTCAAAAGGGTAGCAGGCAGTGGTTATCAATTAGAGGATGATCCCCTAGAATGAGTGAGTATCTCCAGAGAACAGAGGGTTGTGTCTATATGCAGTTTGAAAAACTGTACTCAGTAGCACAACCTAATTTTGCATTTGAAATCTTCAGAAATAAACCTATTATTTTTATGTTACAAACTACAGAAATAAAGCTTTTAAAAATAATCTTCTTGGCTGGTGGAGATCAGCAATGATAATACCGATAGTAACTAACATTCACTGAGTGGTTACTATAGGCTAGACACTGTATTAGTACTGTGGACAAAACACTATACTACATCTTGAGACACAAACCTGAGTCTTCAAAGGGTGGCACTTTACCCACTCAGCTTCCTAACTCTCGAAGACTGACCCCAGACACAACATTTACTGAAGAGAACCGGGTCAGCTGCCAAAAGAGAAGTTCAAGCATCAAAAGCATAAAAAACTGTTACAGAATATCTTTCTATAGTGATTTTAAATTAATCAAGTCCAACCACCACTACCAATCCTTATTAACTCCTACGAACTAAGCAATGAACCAACTGCTGAGAAATAATAAGAGGAAGAAATATGTAAATGAAGAAGAAAAAGAGAAATATATAAATGCTACAATGAGTGTCCAAAGGAAGAAGCACCTCCCTCTGCCTGTGGGAATCAGTGAAAGTTTTGTAGGAGAGGAGATATTTAAACTGTGTCTTGAAGCAAGAGTGGGAGGTCAGCAAGCAAAGAGAGGGCAGGATAGTGAGTGAGTTCTCAGCAGAGAGGACATCTATGCCATACAAAACTGGCAGGTATGAAGGAGAATGGCATATTCAAGGAAAAACACACAATCTTACGTGGAATTGTTGGAGAAGTCGGGAGGAGACAGACTGACACTGTGGACAATGGTGAATTATCAGTAGTTTGGCAGAAGAATGAAGAAATCGTATCTGGGTTTTTCAAAAAAAATCCTTTGGGCAGTAGTATGGAGGTGACAGAAAAGGGAAAGCGAGGCCAGGTAGAACGTAGCGGCAACAGTCAAGACCAGAGATGAAGGCAATTATTAAACTTAACTTCAATTAGTGAGTTTTTACTGTATAGCATACAAATGACAACAAGGCACAGTATATAAAAACTGTAATACAGATCACAGAATGATGGAAATAAAATCGTTATTGCTTGACTTTATGTAGCAATCAGTTTTAACATAAATTCTCCCCAAACCAAGTAGATCAGTACCAGTCCTTTAACAACAAAGAAGCAGAGAACGCAATGATGACTTTGAATCAACTGTTCCAGGCTCATAAAAAGTATTCAGTTGACTAAACCTTGCAACCAGGCTTTCTTCAGCCACACAGGGCTACAGACCCAACTGAGGTAAAAGCTGGGCTCTGGCTGGAAACACCTGACTTTCCAGTCAGTTGCCAGGACAGCCCAGGTATGCTCTCCACAGGGGCAGGCTTAGGAACTGGTGTCTCAAGTAACAATAAACAAGTCCTGGGACAAAGGAACCACTGTCTTCATTGAGCAGAAGCAGGTGAACTTGACTTTCCCTCCACAACGAACTGATGTGAATCATCTATATTTATGTTACTATGTGGCCCATAATTCTGTAACATTCAAAGTATCTGCCATCTTGATATCTTCTCATCTAAAGAAGTATATTGGATTCTGAGGCTCCAGCACTAAGTTGATCTCTCTGATATTGGACTGTATGAGGTTACTGTGAAGATTAAATCTTAAACACATATGTAAAGGGCCTAGCACTGTGCCTGGCACAGAGTAGACACTCAGTACGTTGGTAGCTAGTATTGTTACAAGGTGATGGTAACACTTTACTTTCTCAAAGATATTTGAAAGCAATAACTCAAACTATAAAATGTATATTATGATTAGGACTAGGTCTCTCATTTTGACATAAGATCCGCTTGAAACTTATATATATGTGTGTGTGCACACATATGTGTTATACACATATACACCTGCACATGGCATTTGTAATTTACGCTGTTAAACTGTACAACTGGGCAAAATGAAAGGGCTAATTACAATTAAATCTCACAAACATTTTAAAATAAAAAATAGCTATTAACTATTTGCAAAATGCTACTGAGTATAGAACTTCTTGACAGGTATAAGATATTCCGTGTAACACTTATTGTGCTGTGATTGTCAGAAAATAAAAAAATGAAGAGTCAAATAGCCTGAGAAAGGATAAAATATGAGAATTATATAGCTCAAGACTTGAAATCATAGATTAAGATTTCAAATCAGGAAGTGGAAATCAGGTGACAGGTTTAGTACAATATAAATGTTCATCAACAGAAAAGATGCTCACTGAGATGCATCGAAGGTCAAGTTCAGATAAACATCCTGTCATTAGAAACCCTGCCACTATTTAGACTCAAGATTACTTAGCTTTTTGGTCAGGTGATTTCCTGCCCATTGTGCCCCTCCACAGGTGTCTTAGTCATCTAGTGCTGCTATAACAGAAATACCACAAGCGGATGGCTTTAACAAAGATAAATTTATTTCTTCACAGTAAAGTAGGCTAAAAGTCCAAATTCAGGGCGTCACCTCCAGGGGAAGGCTTTCTCTCTCTGTCAGCTTTCTCATCAATCTTCCCCCAGACTAGGAGCTTCTCTGCTCAGGGACCCCGGGTCTAAAGGATGCAGTCTGCTCCCTCCACTGCTTTCTTGGTTGTATGAGGTCCCCCAACTCTGCCTGCTTCCCTTTCCTTTTATCTCTTGTAAGATAAAAGGTGGTGCAGGTCACACCCCAGGGAAACTCCCTTTACATTGGATCAAGGATGTGACCTTAGTAAGGGTGTTATAATCCCACCAAATCCTCTTTAACATAAAATTACAATCACAAAATAGAGGACAACCACACAATACTGGGAATCATGGCCTAGCCAAATTGATACATACATTTTTTGAGGGACATAATTCGATCCATGACAATAGGAAACTTGTTTCTTCTACATTAGACTGTAAGAAAGGGGCAGCAATGGTATGTGTGTGTTAAAAGGTGGGGAGGGAATAGTAGGGAAGAGAAGTGGCTCTCATCTACATGGAGTTCCTATGCTACCATGGAAGTGGCATGATTTTCTACATGGAGACTTCCCCTAAGAAAAAAATTGTACACTGTGGGTGGTTTTCCCCACCTTACCAAGGAACCCAAGTGTAAAGGTGATGCGGACTCTCTTCACTTCTATTAATGTGATCCAGGGATGGATGGGTGGATGGAAAGCAGGTGGATTTACTGAGCACCTATAATGTGCCCCTCAATAACCCCTCAATTTAGACTCTTTATTCCCACTTATTTACAGCTTAGCATTGAAATGGTGAACTGCTGGCTTTCTCACTTGCTTAGCCACTTTAATAGCAATGAAATCTAGAGAATATTCTAAATAGGAAGATACTGCTTTTGCACTCCAAAGTAAGAATGCCTCCTATTATTCTGAAAGTCTCCTAAAACGCACTTTTTGCCATGGGAAACAATAGCTGCCTTAATATATGAAATTCTGTTTCCTGAAGGAAATAAGGTATTTGACAGAAAACTCTAGCTAGCAAATTTGCTGAATGCATACATAAAACTTACACTAACCTACTTACGTCTTTTCTCCTAAAGAATTAATGATGGCCTCTGAAGGCAATGATCCGTATACTAGACCCCAAATCAGCCTCAGCTGGAAACCCTATTAAATGCAAAATAACCCTACATATTTGAAAAACCTACATGATTTTCAAGGTAACTATTCCTATCACAAACTAAACCAACAAATATACATAAACATTTTAAACCTCAATACTTTCAGAGCCCTAACAGCCCTTTCAAAAACATCATATTAACAAATTTATGAAATCTATCCTCTTTCAAGCTTCGAGGTGCAATAGTGAAGGATTCTACGGGGAAAATATGAAACAATGCAGGAAGCATCAAAAGAAGATGGAAGGAATACACAGAGTCACTGTCCCAAAAAGAACTGGTCGACGTTCAGCCATTTCAGGAGGTAGCATAAGATCACGAACCAACAGTACTTAAGGAAGAGGTCCAAGCTGTACTGAAGGCATTGGCAAAAAACGAGATTCCAGGAATTGACAGAATACCAATTGAGATGTTTTAACAAACAGATGCAGCGCTGGAAGTGCTCATTCATCTACGCCAAGAAATCTGGACGACAGCTACCTGGCCAACCAACTGGAAGAGATCCGTGTTTGTACCCATTCCAAAGAAAGGTGATCCAACAGAATGCAGAAATTATCGTACAATATCATGAATATCACAAGAAGTAAAATTCTGCTGAAGATCATTCAAAACCGGTTGCAGCAGTACATCTACAGGGAACTGCCAAAAGTTCAAGCCAAATTCAGAAGAGGATGTGGAACAAGGGATATCATTGCTGATGCCAGATGAGTCATGGCTTAAAGTAGAGAACACCAGAAAGACATTTACCTGTGTTTTATTGACTACGAAAGGCATTCAACTGTGTGAAGCATAACAAATTATGGATAACACTACGAAGAATGGGAATTCCAGAACACTTAATTGTGCTCATGAGGAACCTGTACTTAGACCAAGAAGTCATCGTTCAAACAGAACAAAGGGATACTGCGTGCTTTAAAGTTAAGAAAAGTGTGCATCAGGCTTGTATCCTTTCATCCTATTCTCAGTCTATATGCTGAACAAATAATCCAAAAAGCTAGAGTATATGAAGAACATGGCATCAGGATTGGAGGAAGACTCGTTAACAACCTGTGATATGCAGATGACACAGCCTTCCTTGTTGAATGTGAAAAGGACTTAAAGCACTTAAGTGATGAAGATCAAGGACCACAGTCATCAGTATGGATTACATCTCCACATAAAGAAAACAAAAATCCTCAAAACTGGACCAATAAGCAAAGCTATGATAAACAGAGAAAAGATTGAAGTTGTCAAGGATTTCACTTAAATTCACAATCAACATCCATGGAAGCAGCAGTCAAGAAATCAAACGATACACTGCATTGAGCAATCTGTTGTAAAAGACCTCTTTAAAAGTGTTAAAAAGCAAAGATGTCACTTTGAGAACTAAAGTTCACCTGACCCAAGCCATGAGGTTTTCAACCGCCTCATATGCATGCAAAAGCTGGGCAATGAATAAGGAAGACAGAAGAAGAACTGATGCCTTTGAATTACGGTGTTGGTGAAAGAATATTGAATATACCATGGACTGCCAGAAGAATGAACAAATCTGTCTTGGAAGAAGTACAGCCAGAATGCTCCTTAGAAGCAAGGATGGTGGGACTTGGTCTCACGTACTCTTGACATGTTATTAGGAGGAACCAGTCCCTGGAGAAGGACATCATGCTTGGTAAAGTACAGGGTCAGCGAAAAAGAGGAAGATCCTCAATGAGATAGATTGACACAGTGGCTGCAACAACGGGCTCAAGCATAACAAAGATTGTGAGGATGGTGCAGGACCCGGCAGTGTTGTGTTCTGTTGTACACAGGGTTGCTATGAGTCGGAAGTGACTTGATGGCACCTAACAACACAAAAACATCTTCTTTCAAAGATAGTGCACAGTGACTAAGTGCTTGGCTGCTAACCGAAAAGTCAACGGTCCAAACCCACCAGCTGCTCCATGAGAGAAAAGATGTGGCAGTCTGCTTCCATAAAGATTACAGCCTTGGAAACACTACAGGGAAGTTCCACTCTGTCCTACAGGGTTGCTATAAGTCGGAATCAACTCAACAGCAACAGGTTTGGCTTGGTTTTGGTTTTATCTCATTTAATCCTTAACATATTGCCTGAGTAGGTATTTTTAGCCCCACCAGTACAGACAAAAAAAAAAAAAAAACCTAAGACTCAAAATTTAATCAGCCTATACAAAATCATCCAGCCAGTCACCCAGCTAATAAGCTGGATCTCACAAGCCATTCAGCTAAGTAATGGAGCTTGGATTCCAACTCAGGCCTCTAACTCTAAAATCACCATTTTCTCTCTATTCTGCCAAACTCGTTGCTGTCCAGTCGATTCTGACCCTATAGAACAGTAGAACGGCCCCACAGGGTTTTCAAGGAGTGACTAGTGAATTCGAACTGCTGACCTTTTGATTAGCAGCCAAAAGCTTAACCACTGCGCCACCAAGGCTCTATACCATAACACCCTCAAAAGTTTCTCAGAAAAAGGAAGTCAAGAGGAGGGAATTTAAAGTGACAGGAGACTAGTTAATTATCTAAGGCAACAAACTGCTTACATAAGCTAGATAATTTAATAACTGATTCACACAAACACTAATTCCTATGTGATTTATGTTTCAGTATTGCTTATAGGGGAGGAGCCCCGAAAGGTTAGCTCTTCGAACCCACCAGCTGCTCCGTGGGATAAAAATATGGCAGTCTGCTTCTGTAAAGATTATAGCCTTGGAAACCCTATGGGACAGTTCTACCCTATCCTATAGGGTTTCTATGAGTCAGAATCGACTCAACAGCAACAAGAAATTGCTTATAGAAATTTCTGACCCAGATCCACCCAAATAGTAACATGACAATTCTTTTGGAACTTGAACACGCTTTTCCCTTAAAATATTGCCTATATACTAATCTCTTAATTAAAATAGTGAAGATAATTCTGCTATCTTTCTTTTTAAAAGGAAAAGTTTTTCACTAAAACATTTTTACTGAAGTACAACATGAAAACACTAAAGTGCACAAATCATAAATATTAACAGCTCAATGAATTTTTACTAAGTGAATACACAAAATGTAAACACCACAGAGATCAGAAAACATATATTAACCAAAAGTCGCCTTTCTATCCCATTACAGTCATTAACTTCCCTTTTCTTCTCCTGACTTCTATTATCGTGTGTCATGGGTTGAATTGTATACCCCAAAAATATGTGTCAACTTGGTTAGGCCAGGATTCCCAGTACTGTGTGGTTGTCCTCCATTTTGTGATTTTCCTGTGTTATAAATCATAATCTCTGCCTGTGGTTAAAGAAAATTAAGGTGAGATGTAACACCCTTGCTCAGGTCACATCCCTGATCCAATGTAAAGGGAGTTTCCCTGGGGTGTGGTCTGCACTACTTTTTATGTTACAAGAGATAAAAGGAATAGGAAGCAAGCAGAGAGTTGAGGACCTCATACCACCAAGAAAGCAGTGCCAGGAGCAGAGTGCATCCTTTGGACCCGGGGTTCCTGCATGGAGAAGCTCCTAGTCCAGGGGAAGACTGATGAGAAGGAACTTCCTCCAGAGCCAACAGAGAAAGAAAGCCTTCTCCTGGAGCTGATGCCCTGAATTTGGACTTGTAGCCTACTAGACTGTGAGAGAATAAATTTCCCTTTGTTAAAGACATCCATTTGTGGTATTTCTGTTATAGTAGCCCTAGATGACTAAGATACTGTGGATTAGTTTTCCTTGTTTTCGAACTGTATGGAATGTACTTTTTTTGTGCCTGGTTTCTTTCGCTCAACATTATTTTTGTGAGAACTACTAGTAGCTACTCCATTTTCATTGTTGAATAGTAGTCCAATGTATGACTATATCCAAAACAAACAAACCCTTCACCATCGAGTCGATTCCGACTCACAGCAACCCTATAGCAACCAAGCTCTTAACCACTGTGCCACCAGGACTATTTATTTATCTATTCTATAGCTGATGGACATTTAAATTGTTTCTAGTTTGAAGCTCTTACCACTACAGCTCCTAAAAACATCCCTGAACTGCCTTTTGCTGCACTGCTATCTTTTCTTCATTTGAAAATCTTTTTTTTTTTTTAATTGTGCTTTAGGTGAAAAGTTTACAGCTGAAGTTAATTTCTCATACAAAAATTTATACACATATTGTTTTGTGATATCAGCTGCAATCCCCACAATGTGATAGCACACTCCCCCTTTCCGCCCCAAGCTCCCTGTGTCCATTCAACGAGTTCCTGTCCCTTCCTGCCTTCTCATCCTGCTTTTGGCAAGGAACTGTTCATCTGGTCTCTTATATCTGATTGAACTAAGAATTACACTCCTCACGTGTATTATTTTTGTTTTATAGTCCTGTCCAATCTTTGTCTGAAGAGTAGGCTTCGAGAATGGTTTCAGTTCTGGGTTAACAGTGTGTCCAGGGGCCATAGTTTCAGGGGTTCCTCCAGTCTCTGACAGACCATTAAGGCTGGTCTTTCTACGTGAATTTGAGTTCTGTTCTACATTTTTCTCCTGCTCTGTCTGGGACTCTTCGTTGTGTTCCCTGTCAGGGCGGTCATCGGTGGTAGCTGGGCACCATCTAGTTCTTCTGGTCTCAGGCTGGTGGAGTCTCTGGTTCATGTGGTCCCTTAGTCCTTTGGGCTAATATTTTCCTCGCGTCTTTGGTTTTCTTCATTCTCCTTTGCTCCAAGTGGGATGGGACCAATTGAGGTATCCAAGATGGCCGCTCACAAGCTTTTAAGAACCCAGACACCACTCTGGGATGTAGAACATTTTCTTAATAAACTTTGTTCTGCCAATTGACCTAAATGTCTCCTGAAACTATGGCCCCCAGGCGCCAGCCCCAGCCACTCTGTCTAAAAATTTTCTAATTTTTAGAAATTGAATTTGTCTTTTATTTCTTCAAAAAACAAACATACATTATAAATTTAAATTTACTTTAAAAAAAAGCTGCATTGTATCAAATAAGTCTACAAAAAGGTTCTAATTACCAGAATTTCCAGTTGAGGGCTGACATATAATTTGTGACATCTGCTTTTAACCTTGGTATAGCAATTAAAGGACGATTTTTCAATATTCTAAGAGACTGGGCTATTCAACCAATCAACCTTGTAAAAATATGCATTATAGCAGGAGAAAAAGAGAGAATATGAATATGAGGGTGGTACAAACAACATTTCTGAAATGTTCTACAAATAAAACATTATCAGATGCACTGTACAAGAAATACCACTGGGGGGAAATGCATCATGAAACTATCTGCTATGGACTGAATTGTGTCCCCCAAAAACATGTGTTGTAATTCCTAACCCCTATCCCTGTGGATGTAATCCTATTTGGGAATAGGGTTTTCTTTACTATGTTAATGAGGCCATATCAGTGTAGGGCGTGTCTTGAGATATAAACCAAGCTGATTAGGCACAGAGAAAGAAGTAAAGATGAAGAAAGATAGATGCCAAGTCACATGAAGAACACAAAGGAACCAAGAAACAGAAGCTTGAAAAGAGACAAGGACCTTCTCCCAGAGCTAACAGAAAGAAAGCCTTTCCCTAGAGCCAGTGCCCTGAATTCAGACTTGTAATCTCTTAAACTTTGAGAAAATAAATTTGTTTGTTAAAGCCACTCACTTGTGTTATTTCTGTTATAGCAGCACTAGATAACTAAGACACCATCCAATCTCAGTTACGTATCTTTCTCAGCAGGGCCCTGCCTACCACATACCAAGAAGCAGTTGCTGGAGTTTTTAAGGTGAATTTGTGGGCAGCCAAGTAGGAAACAAAAGTCCTCAAGCTTGAGTCTTACCCCCCTAGCCTCTCACTTCTCCTCACTCTTCAGTAGCATTTGCCCCATTGGCCAGGACCCAATACCTTCCCTTACCAAAAATCAAAAAACCAAACTCACTGCCGTCAAGTCTATTCCGACTCACAGTGACCCTACAGGACAGGGTAGAACTGCCCCAGAGTTTCCAAGGTTGTATATCTTTATGGAAGCAGACTATCACATCTTTCTCCAGCAGAGCAGCTGGTGGGTTCGAACCGCCAACCTTTCGGTTAGCAGCCGAGCACTTTAAACACTGTGCAACCAGGGCTCTTTCCCTTCCCTCACACCTCCCACCATCCAAACAGGAAAGAATGATATCCTCATTTACACTTGGAATCTTGGAATGAAATTCCTATCAACATTTCCAGGGATTCAAATCTTTGGGGCTATTGTCAACACTTATGGAATGAAAGGTTCTGCCTTCTATTAAGGGACTTCAGGACTTTCAGACTTTGCTCCTAAGACTTCTTGGAGTCCAGGTGAATCAGAAGGGAAACTGAATATTTGAGCTACCCTACTCCTTTTCCATTCTTAACAATTCACTTTCCATCTCTCTACTTTAAGATTCCTAGATGCCAGGGTTTGCATCTGTTCCGACTGTTCCCTTACCAATACGTTCTACCAATACCCTGATTTGGGCTTTCACTCCCTCTGTCCACTCTTCCTCCTCCTAGTTAAGCTGTTGTTCCCAGGCAGTCCTTTCTTGTGATACAGAACTCCTGCTACTTAAAACTTTCTAGCACTCAGGGCACCTGAAGTGAGGATGGGGAGCAGGTAGCAGCAGCAGGTAATAAGGGATATGGGGAAGGAATGACAGGATAGGAGGGAATTACAAAGGGAATCTCAGCCTCCAGGCATGTAAGGTTGTAGCAAGGAAGTCTCCAACAAATAAGGAAGAACTTTAAAGATAAAAATACAAAATATGGAAACACTCCAGCAGCTAGACACCAGAGGCCAGTGGCTCAGCGCCTAAGTTGAGGGAGGCGCTGTTCCACACAGGCCCACCTCCCTTGTTATCAAATATAATTTGGACAAGTGACTCCTACCCCTACCCCCAATCTCAATGTTGATTCCACCCACCCCATTATACAAATGAGGAATATATAAGCCTCAGAAAGGCTAACAACTCAAGGTTCCAGAGTCAGGTTTTTCTGTAGCCCACGCTCTTTCCACTGTACCACACTGTCATTTGACTCCTAGGAGACAAATGTTAAAAACATTCCAGCAGTCCTTATAAAGTGAGGAGGTTATTGCACGTAGGGTTTTCTTCTTTCTGTAAAGATATGTTCAGGAAAACAAAATTTCAAGTTCACTGTAAATAAACTAAGAAAACCAAACCCAATGCTGTCAAGTCGATTCCAACTCATAGCAACCCAACAGATACAATTGCTGAAAGCTGTGGTGCAATGGATCGCTTGTGTGGCCTTTCTCGCCACAGTCTTGTAACTCCCACCCAGGTGATTGGGCAGGACTGTGCAGATAGGGTAACTGCGTCCCGCCAAAGGGATTAGTCAGTTTTTGCCATCCCGCTGGGCTTGAAATGAGCCATCCCAGAGGTGGGAAGGAGAGGATCCCACCACCACTAAGGAAGAACAGCCAAGAATGAAGAGCACATCTTTTGGACCTAGGATCTCCGTGCTGAGAAGCTCCTAGAACCAGGAGACAGTGAAAGAGAGATAGCTCGAGAAGCAGTGGCAGAGAAACGATGGCAGGAGACAGCATGGTGGGCTTCCCGGCTCACAGAGTGAGAAAGCTCAGTGCCTTTGGGCAGGAGGCTTGCTGGCAGAGTAGAGTACCTCTGGGTACTTATTATTGTTGTTGTTAGGTGCCAAGTCGAGTCAGTTCTGACTCATAGAGACCCTATGGACCACAGAACGAAACACTGCCCCGTCCTGTGCCATCCTCACAATCTTTGTTATACTTGAGACCACTGTTGCAGCCACCTTGTCAATCCATCTCGTTGAGGGTCTTCCTCGCTTTCGCTGACCCTGTACTTTACCAAGCACGATGTCCTTCTCCAAGGACTGATCCCTCCTGACAACATGTCCAAAGTATGTAAGATGTAGTCTCATCATCCTTGCTTCTAAGGGCATTCTGGTTGTACTTCTTCCAAGACAGCAGAGCTAAGAGAGCTTTGTAACACTTGCCCGAGCAGGGTAGAAGCTGAAGGCCAAAGAGGTGTGCCTGTGAGCATGGCTGGGAAGGGGCTGTCCTGATGAAAGAACTGTATCCTGAGTATTCCTCAACCTGAATTGTAACTTGTTACTTCCCTAATAAACCCCGTAATTGTTAAGTATTGCCTGTGGGTTCTGTGTGGCCACTGCAATGAATTATCGAACCCAGCAGAGAAGTAGTGCCGTGGGAGGGACAGCTGGTGTCAGAATTGGTAAACATGGCAGAGAGAGGAGGCATGTCTGACCTCTACCTCACAGGAATCAGCCTTGGGCTGTTGATCTTGATTCTCCTTCCCCATTGTGAAATTAGAGGAGGTCAGACACCATGCCCGTGTCTTTTTTTTTTTTACAAAATCAATAAATAAGTAATTTAATGTCATTAAACTATCTCTTCTTTGGTTACCCTGAATAATTAGTTCAAGGGATTAAAAGTGGTGGATTGAACAAGTGATACCAAAAATCCTTTAATTTAATCCAAAAAAATATTAAATGAAAATGAGACTGTTATTGTTTTTAAAATACAATAACAGTCATTTCATTTGGAACATCTATATTATACCAATAAGTCAACAAAAATATTTTATTTATCAGACTTTCCAGTGGAGGGTTGTTATATACTTTGCAAAATCTGCTTTTAACCTTGGTGAAGCAAAGATTTGGAAAGATAAATATTTAAAATTAATGGCCACAGAAACTTTCAACTCACAACTTCCTGCAAAACCACCAAAGACTTCTTCCCCGATATCTGATCCCTTGTGATGGAGAAACAAAGACCAGAATTTTTAATCTGAAGAAAATCACATTAGCTTGGTGTTTTGTTTCTTCAGTTAAAGTAAATGACATGATTATATTTAGGTTATTTATTTCTTCATCTATGAACTCATTAACTCTCATGTAATTACGCTGTAATTTAATTAGTAAAATTAGCTATTTCTCATCTTAAAAAAACAAATCAGAAATCCCTGTATAAGTGGGTAAAAAGGGTCATCTCATCCATGTTTATGTTTTCAAGCAGTGCCGCGTCAGTCAAGGACCACTTCATAAATTCATCCAAATACCATAACAGACATTATATTGCTGGCACTGCTATTTCAATTTCCAAACATGCCCACATAAAAATGCACTCATTAATGAGCGGCAACTTAGTTATCAGCGATATTGTAAATTAGTCCTCAACAAATAGTGCTAGGCACTCTGCTAAGTACTGGAAATATAATGGTGAGCAAAATGATTCTTGCTCTCATAAAGCTTACAGTGTGGTAAAGGGGGCAGACATTAATCAAACAATCACATAAAACCAAAAACCAAACCCAACGCCGTCAAGTCGATTCTGACTCAGAGCAACCCTATAGGACAGAGTAGAACTGCCCCGTAGGATTTCTAAGGAGCAGCTAGTGGATTTTAACTGCTGACCTTTTGGTTAGCAGCCGAGCTCTTTAACCACTGTGCCACCAGGGCTCCTCACAATCACATAAGGAACGTGTAATTACGAAGTGAGATAAAGGTTATGAAGGGAAGAACACAGTATAAAGTAAAAGAATCTGATCTAGACTGGCAGTGGGTGTCAGGGACGGCTTTCCTGGGGAAGTGATGCTACCGGTTAAGATCTGCAGGACTAAAGTATGTGTGCATACAAGGGTCGAGGCATTTGAGCATTCCAGCCTGAGGGAACAGTATGTGCAAAGGGCCCGGGCATAAAGTAAGTCATTACTGTCAAGAAGCTGAAGGCCAGTGTGTCTAGAGCACAGGGATAAGGAAATGATGAAAACTTTGGAAGTGTGTTTAAACAGGGAGTAGGAAAAGTGCTCTACCATTACATAGGTTCTTATGGGGCTTGAACAATGTAATACCTGTAAAAGAGTTTTCTAAATCGTAAAACATCCTATACTTTTGTTAGTACTATTTAGTTCCACTACTTTGTTGTCTAAATAAACTTTTGGTCTGGATGCCAAGTGACCAGCTGAAGGCAGAAAAGCCAAAACTAGAATTGCAGTGTCCTACTCCAGCGTTCTTGCCCTTATACCACACTGCCTAAAATTTTCACTGCTCGTATCACTTAACCAGTCCAATGTCTATACCAGTCAACTAGTGCTTCATAATGACAATACCCCAAAACCAAACCCAGTGCCCTCGAGTCGATTCTGACTCGTAACAACCCTATAGGACAGAGTAGAACTGCCCCATAGGGTTTCCAAGGCTGTAAATCTTTATGGAAGCAGACTGCCACATCTTTCTCCCATGGAGCAGCTGGT
>NW_004443937.1:13697163-13747150 GCF_000243295.1 Trichechus manatus latirostris
GGAGGCGGCGGGGGCGGGCCCGGGGGCGCCGCAGAGGTCCCGGGAAAGGGGGGGTTTGTTATTGTTTTTGTCAGTGAAAGGTCAGAGTTCGTGACCCCGGTGCCGCCGCCGCCGCCGCCGCCGCCCGCGCGCTGGTAGGAGGAGGGCGAATGTTCTTCTTCCTCTTCCCAGCGCCAGCCTCGCCGCGGCCGCGGGGGGCGGGCGAGCACGCGATTGGCTGAGGCGCGCGCGCGCACCGGAACGCAGCGGCCGGCGCTCGGGCCACAAGGCCCACGGGCTGGGGGCCCGGCTCGCCTCGGGGCTCGCGTCCCGCCTTCGCCGCGCTTGCCGTTCCAGGGCGCTTTATCTAGAGGCTGAGACTTGCGGCGCGTGCGGCCCACAGGTTTTTCCGGGCAAAGGATTGGTCGTCTTAAAAACCTGACAACACTGGGTACCGTTATCTGTTTACAAGCCAGCCTCGCCCGAGGGACGGTGAGGCCAGGTGCGAACGGGATTCTCGCCGTGACAGCCTCCGCCCCGGCCTCCCGCCAAGGTCTGGGAGGGTTTGTGGGAGAAGCGAGGGCCCGACGGGCGCGATAGATCCCCGCAGCCACACAGCGGGGTGCTTATAGGTCGGAAATGCGTGGTTACTGTGTAGGTATTGAACTTTTGGCGCCTTGTTTGGTGCATATGGTTTTTCATTCAGGTTTTAAAGGTCCCTGGGTGCGCCAGTTTCTGGCAATGTCAGGTAAAGTGTTGAAACTCTCCGAAACGTATTATTTATGGTCTCAATTAACAGTATACTCGGATCTTGTATTTCCGTGCCTCTCCTCGCGATTTGAAAGTACAGTAGTAAATAAACAGTAACTACATAAGTGTCTGTAAAGCACCTTTTACCAAAATTGCTTAAATGTAAAGAAAGTTGCGTCTCTTTAGCTTACGGATTTTGCCGCTGCGGGTGTTCCTTAGATATTTCGCTCTTTTTTTTTTTTTTTTTCCAACTTATGGTTTTGACTTGCCTGGGAAGGTGTTTATTTAGATGCCCTGAAGTATTTACGCTAGACTCTCCTTGATCTCGATGCTTTGTAGGCTGCAGATCCTGTGCTAATTGATTTATTTCTCACTTTTCTTATTTATTGTGAATAAATACTTTTAAGATGGATGGATTAACCTTTTTTCTTAAACAATAGCTGTTTGGGCTTTTATCAGGGTACCCCTAACTTTGAGTATTTCTACTTGATAGAAAATTCTTTAACACACAACACACACATTTTCGCTTCTTCCTTGTTCTCACCTTGCAAGGAAGTAAGTGGGAGAAAAGCTGAATTTGTAACATCATAGTGAACCACAGATCCTGAAGCTGGAAGGGGCCTCCAGAGATGATATGGTGGGATCTTCTTCTAGCAGGAAGGTTTTCCCTGTTTTACGGGTGAGTTGGTTGAGACCCAAAAAGGTGGAGTGATGTGCTTGAAGTAACAGTATTTTTATGGTAAATCTTTGCAAACATGGAATGTTTTGCAGCTGTGTACTCTTTCAAAAACTAACTTTTTAGTGTTAAATGATACTCATATGTAGTATAAAAATTCACTCATATTAAACAGTAATTAACGTTTCTATGATGGCTTGTATTTTTCTGATTTCTTTCATTTTATACTCAGCAACTCTGAATGGGGCACTATGATTTTCATTTTACTGAGGTGGGGGAACTGAGGTCCCATGTTTCAGGTGCAGGAAGTGAAGCCCGGCTCTGGCTTGTCCTTTTGACATTTAAGTCATGCAGTAAAGTATGCTGCATTTGTTTGCCCTATTTTAATAGTAGTAAGTTTTCAGATAAAGGTTAGCTGCTTAAGGGCTGATAATCTTGATTGCTTGGAGCAGCTTTTCTTCTTCTGAAAACAGATGCATGAGCACACATATCGAAATTGCATACAGTATCCGCTGATAACAGCCCTCCCAAAGCTGAGGTCTGTGCTGCCACAGTGCGGTTTTTTTTTGGCTCTATTGTGTTTTCACTTAAAAAAAAAAAAAAAAAAAAAAAAAACCTTTGCCTACAAGTGGATTCCAACTCATGGTGATCCCATGTGTAACAGAATATAACTGTTCTATAGGGTTTTCTTGGCTGTAATCTTAACAGAAGCAGATCAGCAGGTGTTTTCTTCCGTGGTCCTACTGGGTGAGTTCTAACTGCTAACTTTTAGGTTAGTAGTCGAATGCAAACCATTTGTACCATCTAGGGACCTGTGTTTTCACTGGAAGTCTTTTTAGTGAGAACTCTTAATTTTATTTAACATTTGATGGATATAATACTAGTTGTATTACACTAGCTATACTCTCACCTTGTTTCTGTTAGTGAGTTCCTATTGATGAGAACCATCTATATTTGCATGAACAGTGCTTTTAAAGTCATCTTATCAGCTTTTAAAATAAACGTTTCTTGACTAGGGGTGCACTTCAGAATTGCCAGGCCCCGTAAGCTTTGGGCAGAGTTTGCCACCAGCATGTCTACCAAGCATCACAGGTAATTCTGATGCTCCCCCAGGCCTGAGTCACTGTCTAATTTCAAATGTGTGGCAAAAAAAATAAGAGCTTTTACTGTTTCATTTTTTGAAGTGCACTTTAGAAGTTTTTTTTTTTTTTTAAACTCTTTAACCGCACCTGGAGATTCTTCATTCACAGGGACAGTGGGCTGGTGGGACTGCTGATATATCTGGCATTACCAAGCCCTGTGTACGTATGCTTTATCTGACCACCTGCCCAGACTGTGAGCCTTGTATCAGGATATGCCTTGTCCCTCTCTATTCTAGACAGTACCTGGTACAGAGTGGGTATGAAATGGGCATCTGTTGAGTGACTGTTTTTCCCAGCAACAGTGTATGGTGAATAATTTTCATTTCATTGTCCCCATTTTTACAGATTATTAGCTCAGTGAAGACAAGGTTTGGTGACCTCCCTGAGTTGGCATGTGAGCTTGGGGCTTTTGGCTCTTTGCACAGTGCTCTTCCGGTGAGACCCAGGTGTTCCCTCTGCCCCCTTGGTCCTCTGGGCAGGTCTTTTTCACAACACTCACCCATCTGTTCTGTTCAATCATTGACTGGCTTGTCTGTCTCTCCTGCTAGTCTTTGAACTCTTTGAAAGCAGGAACTATATCTTACAGTTTGATTTTGTACCTAGCACAGAGTAAACACGTTTTTTGCTATTTAAGATTATTTTAAATGTGTTTTTTCTGTAATAGTTTATGCTTTATTTTGAACAAGTACTTGTATATACTAATAATTTTTTAAGACTTCTGTTTATAGGGTTTGTATAATTATGTAATTTTATAAAATAAACTTTTAAACTCATAAAATTGCTGTTTCCTATAAAAAACTAAGAAAAGGTTTACACACAGGAAAAAAAAACAGTCTCTGATGGTTATGAGGGAGGGGAGGGATGGGGAGGGAAATCTCTAACTAGATAGTAAACAAATGGTAACTTTGGTGAAGGGAAAGACAACACAATATAGGGGAAGTCAGCACAACTTGACCAAGGCAAAGTCATAGAAGCTTCCTAGACACATCCGAACACCTTGAGGGACCCAGTTACTGGGGCTGAGGGCTGGGGACCATGGTCTCAGGGTACATCTTGGTCAATTGGCATAACATAGTTTATAAAGAAAATGTTCTGCATCCTACTTTGGCGAGTCATGTCTGGGGTCTTCAAAGCTTGCAGACTGACACCTAAAATACATTTATTGCTCCCATCCTGTCTGGAGCAAAGGAGAATGAAGAAAACCAAGACACAAGGAAAATATTAGTCCATGGGTCTAATGGACCACATGAACCACAGCCTCCACCAGCCTAAGCCTAGAAGAGCTAGATGGTGCCCAGCTACCACCACGGACAACTCTGACAGGGATTACAGTAGAGGGCCCCAGACAGCCGGAGAAAAATGTAGAACAAAATTCAAATTCACAAAAAGACCGGACTTAACTGATTTGACAGAGACTGGAGGAACCACCGAGACTATGGCCCCCAGACACCCTGCTAAGAACTGAAACCACTCCTGAAGTCAAAGATTAACTGATAAAAACTTATAACCCATGCCGTCGAGTTGTTTCCAACTCATAGCGACCCCATAGGACGGAGTAGAACTGCCCCATAGAGTTTCCAAGGAGCAGCTGGTGGATTTGAACTGCTAACCTTTTAGGTTAGCAGACAAATGCTTACACCACTGCCACCAAGGCTCCAGCCAGAGATTAGACAGGCCTATAAAACAGTAACGTGAGGAATGTGCCTCTTAGTTCAGTCAAGTATATGAGACCAAATGGGAAACACCTGCCCAAAAGCAAAGGCGAGAAGGCAGGAAGAGACGAAAACTGGACAAATGGACATGAGGAACTCTGTGGAAAAAGAAAGGGGAGGAGTGCTGACACAACGTGGGGATTATTGCAGCCAATGTCACAAAACAATTTGTGTATTAAGTTTTTGAATGAGAAACTAATTTGTGCTGTAAAGTTTCACCTAAAGCACAATAAAAGTTTTTTTTTTTTAAATTGTTACTTGCCTTATTTTTAAGAATTTGAAATGTGAACAGATGTAATCTCTGAATACCAGATTGTGTGTTGCTTAAACTTACATGTTATCTTGTCTAATCTTCACAATAACCCTGTGAGGTGGGTGTTTTACAGCTGAAGAAGTCGAGGCCTAAATAGGGAGGATGACGTCTCCAAGGTCACCTGGCTGGCAAGTGGTGGAGCATTTGTTATAGTTATTTTTGCTTATTTCTTTCCTTCTGTCCTTGGGAACTCTTGACAGGGAGAAAACCGTCTTCCACCCACACCCACCTCCTTAATTCTCTGCAGAGTTGACAAGCCCTTATCACAGACCAGTGCAGCTCAGAAGGACCCTTGTTCTCAAGAAGAGAAAAGGAAAAGGCTGTTGCTGTGGTGGGTTGGTGGTCCTGGACCACAGGGACACTGGGAAAGAGCGTTTGCTAGTGCCCTCCCACAGGTCCAGACTAGCTTTTACTCAGTCATACCCCTTTAATCTCTGGCCTGGGCTTTCCTGAATTTTGAGAAGGTGTTATTTCCAAGTTGTACTTGGCTCAAACACCTTAGAGCGGTAGCTCTTGATTTTTTGGGAGGGCATGAACCCTTTTGAGCATGTAGCGGAAAATTAGACTATCAGAAAAACGCACTTGCCCGTGATCCCCTGTTTCAGAGTATAGGTTGCTGTGAAGGGTCTTTTTGTTTATTTTTAAATGTTGCCTACCTAAGAGCTCTCAATCATGGGACCTGGCAGCTTCTCTACTAGTCCAATAACCACCTCAAGAGCTAGCCCACCAAGGACTGCCTGGCTTTCACACTAAGAAAGTCTGGAAGTGAAATAGTGGTGTTCCTTGAGTTCCTAAAAGGAGATTATTTCCATTCCACGGTCTGCTGAAGGCTAGAAAATGGACCTTGCAGCCACAGGTTCCTTGGAGAAGCCTTTCCCCCTCTTCTCCACTTGGCTTTGGATCCTGCCTTTTACCTTGAGGAGAATGGGAATGCAGCCTTAAGGCTTCTGACCTGCAGCAGCCCCAGTGCACTGTCAACCCAAATAGAGGGGAGGGTCCAAATGACACCAAATCCTATTGAGTCTACCCTCAAATTCTGTGACTCCTCACACTCCCACTATTCCCTCATTAGGTCCTTATCTGTCCCACTGCCACAGTTTCCTAACCAGTTGTCATGGATTGAATTATGTCTCCCCAAAAATGTGTGTCTCAATTTGGCTGGGCCATAATTCCTGGTATTGTGTGATTTTCCTGTATGTTTTAAATCCTGCCTCTATGATGTTAATGAGGGAGGATGGGTGGCAGTTGTGTTAGTAAGGCAGGACTCAAGTCTACAAGACTTGGCAATCTCTTGAGATATAAAAGGGGGGGGCGGGGGGGAACCTCATACCACCAAGAAAGCAGTGCCAGGAGCAGAGTGCATCCTTTGGACCCAGGGTCCCTGCGTGGCGAAGCTCCTAGTCCCGGAGGAAGATTGATGAGAAGGCCGACAGAGGGACAAAGCCTTCCCCTGGAGCTGACACTCTGAATGTGGACTTTTAGCCTACTTTACTGTGAATAAATAAATTTCTCTTTGTTAAAACCATCCACTTGTGGTATTTCTGTTATAGCAACACTAGATAACTGAGACACCAGTCTTGACCTGCTACCCGCCCCCCCCATCCACACTTCACACTGCTGCCTGAGCTTCTAAAACAGCCATTCCTGTCCCTAACTAGTTCTTTACTGATTCCACATTGCTTAGGGCAGGGGTGAAAACTCAGATACCTCGCAGGGGAGGAGGGGTGTCAGACATGTAATTCACTTGAGGCTCATAACCAGATGTAACCGCCATTCGGATGTTAAATGGTGCGGTCTGGAGAGCGCAAGACCTCAAAGGGTCACCCCCTCCTCAGCACCTGGAATGTGGAGGTGGTGGATCTGATTTCTCAGGAGAAGCCAGAAAAATAGATTTTTAAAGGTAAAATCTCAAAAATATTGGCAGCTGCCTCAAATGGTTTTTAAACTGTGCAGGCCACATAGCATATTATGTAAGTCTGGGCCTTATGCTACCAGTTTGGAACCTCTGGCCAATCATAAAATCTGAATTCCTAAGCCAGCTCATTAATAGTTCTCCACAGTGGGCCTTGTACAGACACCTCAAGACTAGAACGTCTTTCAGTGGTAGTCTTCTAATAAAAATACCTTTGAAGTCATTAAGAATTTTGATTACTTCTACTGAGCATACATTTTTATCTGTCACAGGGAGGGAAATTGGCAAGCAGGAAATACAAGTTGAATTTTACAGTCTCTTACAAAGGGTTGAGGGTAGGGGTGTGTTAAGCCTGGCCTCCAACATTCTGGATGCTGAGCAAGGGTAAGGAGGCAGAGTCCCCCAACTGGTGGTGTCCGTGTGCACAACGGAACAGCATGCTGCCCAGTTTTGCACCATCCCCATGATCAGTTGCAGATTGGACCATTGTGATCCATAGGGTTTTCACTGGCTGATTTTCAAAAGTAGATCACTAGGCCTTTCTTCCTAGTCCATCTTAGTCTGGCAGCTCTACTGAAACCTGTTAGGCATAACAGCAATGCAGACCTCCACTAACAGACGGGTGGTGGCTGCTCATGAGGTACACTGGCCGGGAGTCGAACCTGGGTCTCCTGCATGGAAGGCAAGAATTCTACCACTGAACCACCAATATCTTCTTAGACTCAGTCTTCCTGTTTTCAGTGAGGTATCTTACCCCTGCTCTCACTATGCCTGGTGTCCCTGAGTCCCCAGCTGCTTTTTCCAGAGAATAAAACTATCTCCTGTCAGGGTAGGGGAAGGGCAGTCACTTGTCTGTATAGGGAATCTGAGGGTAGCAAGATTCCTAACATAGACTCAACAAATCCTCCTGTTCTCAGCCCCAACCCACACGCTGGCCTTCCGAGACCCTGCGCCTCCAGTTTCTGAGCCTCTCCTGGGTCAGGGGCCCCAAACAGCTGTGTCTCATGGCATCCCTCTCTGCAGGCACTTTGGTTTTAGCTTTCTTTTCTGCCAAGTCAGCTGCCACTTGTCCACACATGTTCTATCTTCAAAAAATGGGTTGACATTTCCCATACCTTGTGCTGCCTCTCCCATTCTCTTTGCCATTGTGGGTTCTGTCTGTCCTTTTAGTGGGGTTTGGGAGGAAGCCAAGAAATGCATGTTTTCATGTTATCTATTACAAAACAAATCATCCGAAAACTTAGTGAGTTAAAAACCAACAATCATTACTGTCTTGCAGTCCTAGTGGGGGCTCAAATAAGTGGTTCTCTTGAGGTTTCATGGTTGTGGTCAGATAGCAGCTGGAGCTTGAGTTATCTGACAGTCTTCCTCATTTACGTGTCTAGCAGTTGATGTTGGCTGTCAGCCTGAACACCTACAGGTGGCCTCTCCATGTGGCCTGGGCTTCCTCATAACATGGTGGATGCATTCCAAGAGCCAGTGTCCCAAGAGAATAAACCAAACTCAATTCCCTTACTGCCAAGTTGATTCCTACTCATGCTGACCCCATGTGTTACAGAGTAGAACTGCTTCATAGGGTTTTCTTAGCTGTAATCTTTATGGAAGCAGATCACTAGGACTTTCTTCCACTCAGTGTGTTTGAACTGCCAATCCGTAGGTTAGTAGTCAAGTGCAAACCATTTGCATTACCTAGGGACCTTCTCAAGAGAATAAGGTGGTATTTTAATGATCTATCCCCAGAAATCAGAGTCACTTCCTCTGTTTGCTACTTGTGGAGGTAGTCACAAAAGTCTGCTAGGTTCAAGGGGAGGGGATATAGACCCCACGGGGGACTGTCAAAGTCACATTGTAAGAAGAGCAGGTGCAAGGGGATCTATCGTAGTGACTGTCACTGAAAAATGGAATGAGCCACATATGTGTTCAATTGTCTTGTTTAAATGGAAGCCCAGTGTGGTCTTTTTAAAACTTAGATCTGTTCTTGTCACCTATATATTTTAAAGTATCTCAAGACTCTTAGTCTACTAGGATTTAAAGTTCCAAATGCTTAGACGGGTATTCAATGATCCTGAATGACCTGGCCCCAAACAGCCTTTCTCATCTCAGCTATTTTTGTCACTTTCTCCCTGCACTTTGGCAATACTGAACTACCCCAATCCCTGAACATGCCACATGGTGTGCTACCACCACACTTGCTTATTCTGTTCTCTGCCTCCAGTGACCTCCCATCTCCTTTCTCTGTAAGGTAACCCCCTCCTCAGATGTCAAGTCCCAACTCTTATCCATTCTCCCATGGAGAATTACATTTTTTGTACCTGATGCCTGAAACTGTGCAGTGGCATGTAGTAAAGAACTAGTATCTCTAGTGCTTGGTATCATGCCAAGCCTGGTGTCAGTGGTAAAATAACCAACCAACCAGTTGCTGTTGAGTCGACTCAAGGCGACCCCACATGTGTCAGAGTAAAACTGTGCTCTATAGAGTTTACAACAGCCAATTTTTTGGAAGCAGATCACCAGACCTTTCTCCTGTGGCACCTCTGGGTGGACTCGAACTGCCAGCTTTTTGGTTAGCAGCCAGGCATGTTAACCATTTGCACCACCCAGGGACTCCCAGTGGTAAAATGTTGTTGCTAACTGCCATAGAGTTGGCCCCCAACTCAGGGTGACCCCATGCACAATGAAACGAAATGCTGCCCAGTTCTGCACCACCCCCATGATCTGTTGCAGATTGGACCATTGTGATCCATGGAGCTTATCAGCGATTGATTTTTGGAAATAGATCACTAGGCCTTCCTTCCTAGTCTGTCTCAGCAACATCGTATAGCAACACACAAGCCTCCACTGAGGGATAGGTGGTGGCTGCGCATGAGGTGCATTGGCCAGGCAATCAAACCCGGGTCTCCCACATGGAAGACAAGAATTCTACCACTCAACTACCAGTGCCTCACAGTGGTAAAATAGTACCTAGATATTACAGCATTCCGAAGTCCCTTAGAATTCTCATGAACTTACATACACAACATTCAGCCATTTATGATTCATCCTCTTTTATATTTTTGTTGTTGAGAATATACATAGCAGAACACACACCAATTCAACAATTTCTACATGTACAATTCAGTGATACTGATTACATTCTTCAAGTTGTGCAACCATTCTCACCCTCTTTTGAGTTGTTCCTCCTCCATTAACATAAACTCACTGCCCCCTAGGTTCACTATTTAATCTTTTGAGTAGTTGTTGTCAATTTGATCCCATATAGATAGATCTTAAAAGAGCACAATGCTCAAGGCAGTCATTCTCTACTAGTTAACTATTGTTTGGTTTTAAGAAGACTTCAGGGAATATTTCTGGTTTAAGGATTATCTCAGGGCAATAGTTCTGGGGGTTCATCCAGCCTCCATGGCTCCATAAAGTCTGGATTCTATGAGAAACAATTCATTCTCTTATTGCAACAGAGTCTACTGGAAATTTCTAGCACCAAGAAACACAGTCCCAATCATATTTACCTTGCTTTCTAGCCAACTAATCCTGGAGATAATATCATAATGTGTTTCTTGGGGCTAGTTTTCAACATTAAATCTGATTTGTACATAGATGTTTCCGTTATAACTCAGGTAATCAGCATTTCTCGATATTAGGAAAGTCAATATTTATCAGTCAACAGTGTATCAGTGGAGTCAGTTTCCAGAATAGCCAAGAATTAATAACTTGTCAGCTGAGGAGGGTGGCAGTGGCAGAGTGGAGAGCACTCCTGAGGTCTCGCCACATTCTGGACTTGCCATAACTGATTGTGGGGTCTCACATGAGATCCAGCCCGGAGTCTGTTTGCTCCCTGGTCAGTGGAGGCTGCACCACCTCACAGCATGGGTGAGTGCTGAAGGAAGCATGTGGAGGTGCTTTGTAAGCAGTAAACCAAGGCATTAAGGAAGGCTGCTGAAGCTCTAAGCTCACAGCTCCTGCTGGAAGTCCTGAAGTGAGCACCTTTATCAGATCAACAATTTTCAGTTTTTTATGCTACGTTAATTTTGTTTAAAAATTGAAATACGCTATTTAGCAAATGCTTTTCCCTCTAAGACAGAACTTGTCAAGAAACACTATGCTGTATACTCTATTAGAAATTTTATTTCTATAACATTTCTAAATAAAGAGGAAAAAGACTTTTCTCTTGAAATGTTTCACAAGGAAAGCTTAACAATGTCAAGAAACATATCTGGAAAAAGAAATGCTTTCTAAAGACCATTTTCTCCACCAGATCCATCAGAAGAGGATCTGGTTCTGATCCTATGTAGCTAGTGATGGAGCCATAGGATATGACAGGAATATCTTGACGATAGAGGATCTTTGTTGAGTAGGTGAAAGGTTGAGATTTAAGAGAAATTAATGAAATTGTTATAGTGAAAACCAATGGTCATTTTTTCACCTTGCCCCATAAAATGAGAGTCGAGGAGTTATTATAGCTGTGTTTTTAAAAAAGATGTCTCATTTTATTCCTATAATAACTAATAATTATACATGTTAGAATAATCAAATCTCAAGCGTTAGGGCATAAGCCAATTACTGTAGCGATCAAGACGTAATTTATTATGTCTGCCGTGCACAACAGGGGAGCTCCATTATACATGCATGATCCTAGTGTTGTATTGTTAGGGGTTGTTAAATACAGGCCACTGGATTTGAAGGGCCATGGACTTCCTGTATAGGGCAAATTTTAAACCTCCTGACTTCCTGCTCATATCTGCTACTTAATGGGAGTTCTAATGAACATACAGCTTATTTTCCACACTTTAGCACAAGACAGACTCGGGGATTTTACAGTTGTCGATGAATGTGTTGGAAAATTATAGCCAAATCCTCATAACCCCTTTCCCTCTGAGTCTACCTTTGGAAGGAATGTGAGTTGCACTGTTCTTGAAGTCTTACACTGAAAATGAGATCCTAATTTTGAAGTGTCCTTGAGGTCATTTAGGGCCGTTCACACTTGAGTGGGGAATCTTTATATAAATCAGAGCACTATTCACTGTTGAAAACACTCTTTAGGAGTCCTGGCATAAAACATTATTTTAAAGATTTATAATATTTATAACTCTCAGCTCCTGGAGAATTTTTATAATTTATAAATATACCAGTAATAGAGGTTTCCCTGAATTGCTACTTTTCACCCTTGTTACATTTTGAAGCCATTCAAAAAATAAAATTGGAAATATGTCATTGCAATTGCATATGTTACTTCAGAGAAGTCTTTTGTTTTGGCTCCTTAGGTATTTAACTAACTTTGTGCTCTTTATTTTTTTCTGACCAGATACTCTTAAGCTAGTGGTTTAAAAAAATTTTTTTACCATAATCTATAATTTGAAATACATTTCTACACCAGCAATCAGTATATAGTAGTATACACACACATAATTGAAACAACAATTTTATGAAACAGTCCTTAAGAACAATGGATACACTCTGATATGTCCCGTTCTGTTCTCTTCTGTGTGTGTGTGGTGGTGGGAGCTGGTTGTGATCCATTAAATTGATTTCACAACCACTCCCAGAGTTTGAAAAACATGACTCCCATCTAAAACCAAACAAACAAAACACTTGTTTATTGCGTCGTCTTAGTATAGATTTTATTTCATGCAAGCATCTCTTGCTCATTTGGACATGCTTGCTGCCTCTCTGCACTGTATCATAACATCACCCAGGAGAGATGATCAAGGTAGAGAGTGAGGCCTGTTGCATTCTGTTCTGTCAACACAAGATGCCTGTTCGTTTATGACAACATCAAATTATCGGTACAAAGAAGAGACCCAGGCCATGTAGGGAACTCGTTCTGTACAATCTCTCACATGATCACCAGAGAAAAGCTCTGTGGAATAAGATGTTCACTAGCTGTGGTAGGCCTATCCAGCTCAGTTTGCCTGATTCCCTGCCCCCACTCCCTTAAATATTTACTACCTTGTGTATATGTTTCTCCTATCAAGTCTGGCATAGTGTTGAATTCTAAAATGTGTCTTCCAATCATATCTGATGATACCAAGACCAGCGCTCATGCCTTATCACATAATTTTCAGACTCTTGGGTCTCTTTTCTTCAGCTAAGGATCTGAACATGAACACATCTTGCAAATCAGCGCTTCTCCCACAGACTCACAGTCTGAGGACAAGCTGAGAACACTGCCAATGACAACTAAGTTTGTACTCATGTTTCAAGGTGCAGTTGAGACATATTAATATTAAATTTTCCCTGAACCCTATGGTACTGGAAAACAGCAAGGGTTGAAGAAATCATCCCATTCTTTGTGTCAGGGCTTTGAACCAGTTCGTTCAGGTCTGATGCCCTGCAGAGAATTTTCATTTCTAACAAGTTCCCAGAAAGTTATACACAAGAATCACCTGGAACAAACCGGTTGGAAGCCCTACTTTTTGTTGATAAAAAGGCTTACTGCAAATAACCACTCCTCCCATAAGACTTAGATAAGATGCCCCCTTGTTTACCTATGACAAGGTCAGTCACAGACCCTCTAAATTACCATTCCTTACCTCACGGATGCTTAACCAAACTGCTTGTCCTCACTGATCAATCAGAAACAGTGCTTGTTAACCAAATTTTAGTTAAGCTTCTCTCCTTCCTCCACCCTCAGCCTGAGCCAATATACTACCCCTCCTTAAGGGCCCCTCCTGGAGAACATTCTGATTTACTATCTGATGAAGTCACCCCCTCATCCCACTTGCCCATGCCTGGTTTTTTTCCATCCCGTTTACTCATTTTTTCCCCACCTAACTCTTTTGAAGAAGTCTGCTTACACAATGGTTAAGCACTTGACCCTAACTGAAAGGTTGGTGGTTCAAACCCACCAGCCCCTCCTCAGGAAAAAGATGTGGCATTCTGTTTCTGTAAAGATTACAGCCTCAGAAACTATGTCCTATAGGGTCGCTATGAGTCGACTTGATGGGAACGGGTTTTGTTTTTTGTTTTTAACTCTTTTGAGACACTTGCACATCTTATGGTTGGAGTGTTAATATTGTAGTAGTCCCTTACCCCTACTACTTTCCTTATTTTTTATTTGACAGATACCACCTCCTCTATGAAACTTCCCCAGCCCTACTCCCAGCTTCTGCTGCTGTTAGCTCCCAACGAGTTGGCCCCTGACTCATGGCAACCCCATGCACAACAGCATAAAATGCTGTGGGGTCCCTCTGCACCATCCTGTGATTGGTTGTAGATTGTACCCTTGTGATCAATATTTTTCGTAAGTAGATCACCAGGCCTTTCTTCCTAGTCCATCTTAGTCTGGAAGCTCCGCTGAAATTCTGTTCAGCATCACAGCAACACAGAAACCTCCACTGACAGATGGGTGGTGGCTGCGCATGAGGTGTTTTGGACAGGAATGAAACCCAAGTCTACCACATGGAAGTTGAGAATTCTACCACTGAACCACCAATGACCTCAGAATCTCCTGAGACACTTGTAAAAACTGTAGATGCCTGAGCCCCACCCGGACGTGCTGTGAGGAAAACCTGGGGAAGTGAGGTCTGGGCCAGGAGAAGCGCAGAGGTCAAGCCTGCCTGTGGGTACTGACCTCACTAGAGCCTAGTCCCCAGGGCAGCTCTCCCTCTGGCTGCTCCTTCCCCCACTGCCCCATCATCAGTCTGGCTGGTGTGGGCCACTGTGGGTAGAGTGACCCTTGTTTTGACTGTGGTGCACTGCAGATTTGTGGACTCTCACCCTGGACACAACTGCTCTGACTTCGCATGGCCCACAAGCTCCGGGCTGTGCACTGCTTACACTGGCTTGCTTTTCATTTCTGAAAATTATCCCTCTCCCTTAGGGGTGCTGCGAAGGGGAGCCAGGATGGCCTTCACCTGGGACACGAGTGTTCCATGAACTTGAGCTCTCTTGGAACTGGTGCAGCAAGGATACGATGACTTCCTTCCCCAAATGAGACTTCTCGTCAACTGTCACAGGACACGTTAACCATAACCTTTACACTCGTCTTTTCACCACACAATGCAAATTCTTCAAGGGTTTGAAAAGAATAGCAAGGAATGGGCCAATTTTTTAGGTTATTACTGTTTATAAATGCATCCTAGAAATTCTGATCTGTTTTCTTCGTGGTGCGAAAACTGTACTGAATCCATCATGTCAGGTGTTTAAAAATCTGTCATACTTGAGTGTGCATCCCAACATGTCAATCGTGGAATAACGCTAGGAGTGTTACGTTAAAAAAAAAAGTTTCTTAAAGCATGAGTTTTAAATATCCAGATTCCCACATTGAATTGAGGTGAGCGTTGTGCACAACATGATTGCAGAAAACAGAACTGTATCCATTTTTATAATATGTTGAAATAATATTGTATTGTGTATTACATGATGTAATTTAATGAAGTATTAGATGTTTGCTTGGACAACAACATCCAAATTTTAGGCTAACTCAGCACTATGTTTGTTACGACTTTGGAGGAAAAGGTCCTACTGATTGGCCCTCTGCAGCCGGAGACTTCTGTCAACTGTCAGAGGAAATTCACACTTCGGGTATCAGAAAAACGCTCAGAGTACCAGCTCATGCACATTCAAGGAAAGTACTATAGTGAAGCAGTTCAGAGTGGGTTTTGTTACTAGCTAGCCATTGCTTTGCCAACTGTGAGTGAGTGACCCTGGGTGAGTGAATTAATGTTTCTAATCCCCTTACCTCATCTGTAAAATGGGGTAGTAATAGCACACACCTCAGCAGGCCACTAGGAGCATTAAATGAAGTAACAAGGTTAAGGTGCTTAGAGCGCTGCCTTCACAGATGTTTGCTATTATTTGTTGCTAATAATCATACTGTAAGGTCTGGTGGTGCAGTGGTTAAGCACTCTGCTGCTAACTGACAGGTTGGTGGTTCGAACCCACCAGCTGCTCTGCAGAAGAAAGATATGGCAGTCTGCTTCTGTAAAGATTACAGCCTAGAAAACCCTATGGGGCAGTTCTGCTTTGTCACATGGGGTCACTATGAGTCGAAATCAACTTGACGGCACCCAACAACAACAAGGTCTCCTAAGAGCCCTTGAGAGGTCAGTGTTATTTGGCTGCTGATTTAAAAATTGTATTTGACTAGTAGCTTAAAAAATCAGTATTACCAAATAAAGCCTCCCCAACACCACTCAAAGTAATATTTAGGGAACATATATTATAAATGCCCAAATAACAGCTGACAAGTGGACAGCAGGTCAGAGAAAGGTAAAGACCTGTCTATCCCTGAACCTGCCCTGCTTTTGGAGTTCCTCTTGTTGAGCTAATTTCCTGATTGTTTGAACCAGTTTGAGGTTGGTTTCCTTTTACCTGCTGCTGAAAACAGGCCACAAGGAATCTCCTTAATGTGGACACATCTGTCCTCTCAACTATTATTGCACAGAAATACAGAAGCTTCCATGATCACAGAAGCCATAAAACAAAGACTGAACCAATTAACAAGAACATTCCAGCACATTGTTAACCCTGGGTCCTGTAGCAGAAAGGAACTTGGGTTCCAGCAGGTTCAGTACCACTCTCAACCTATGCGGCCAGTTTAGGGCTTCAGTTTTCAGTGATGACATTTACACCGTCAACAGTGGTTGGACTAGATGAACCCTTATGGCCATTTTCAGCCATGATAAGGCGGCCACAGAAAGGACTCTAACCATGTTACCATCTTGCTGCTGTAGTAGTGCCGCCATGATCTTAAGCACTGGCCTGGGTAGCCCAGGCCCAGAGATCAGTTGAGCATCAGCTGGGTATTTGGAACATAAGCCCCCTGACATCACACCTTTACTCAGGACCAGAAGACATTCAGGGAGAATGAACTGGTCAGTTACTTTGTCAGCCTGACCAGAGAAACTCGGAGCATATTTCTGTCATATGGAAAAATTATTATTAGGGCACCAGTGTCCATTTATACTACTGTTTGTTCTAGTGTGCTTCATGTTAGTAACAATAAACAGAGTTCTTCTTTACTTATTAAGACCAATCCAGAATTGGCCTAACAGTGTTTTTAGAGTTTCTGTTCTACCTCCTAGTTCAGTGACTAGTGCCTGGAGTCTTAAGAGCTTGTGCGTGGCCACCTAAGATACAACAATTGGTCTCTATTCTCCTGGAACAGCAGAAGAAGGAGACCCAGGAATTGGAGAAGGAAATGGACTGCAGGTTTAATTGCCTCCATATAACTACTACCTCCATTACGATGAGACTAGAAGAAATGGATGGTGCCCAGCTACCACTACTGAATGTTTTGATCAAGGACCCAACAGATGGATCCTGATCAAAAGGAGGAAAAGCATGGAACAGAACTTCAAATTCATATGGAAACCAGACTTACTGGATTTATTGACACGGGGGAACCCCCAAATCTAATGCCTGGAAATAATCTTTAAACCTTGAATCAAAACTGTCCCATGAAGCCATCGTTAAACAGTTTAGCACAATTAATAAAGAACGTTTGCCTTGAGCATAGAGCTCTTATAAACAATTATCTATATGAGTTCAAACTGACAACAGTTAATCTAAAGCACAGATAACGTTAAGGGGCAGAGAGCGTAAATTAACGGTGATGAAATAACACGGGTGAGAATGGTGACACAATGTGAGTATGTAACCAGTGTTACCGAACTGCTCATGTAGGGATTGTGAACGGATATATGTCTGCTTGTGTATACTGCCACCGAAAATAAATAAAATACAAAAAAAGAAAAAAGACCAACCCAGGTTGGAAAAACGAGTAAAGTGACCATAATGTAAAGTAAGTGTACTTGCTTTCAGAAAAATCCTGACTTTCATAAAATCTTATTATTATTTTTTTGACTTAGTAAGGAGAGACTTTATTGAAAAGGATTATTTCAAGGGGGTGGGAACCACGGCAACAGGGCGACTGCTCCAAACACAGAATCCATAAGCATCTCAAGAGTTAGGCGAAAATGTTTTTCTTTTACAGAGAGGAGTAAACAAGGCTGGAGCCCTGGTGGTGCACTGGTTGAGAGCTACAGCTGCTATCCAAAAGGTCAGCAGTTTGAATCCACCAGCCACTCCTTGGAAATCCTATGGGGCAGTTGTACTCTGTCCTAGAGGATCACTTTGAGTCGGAATTGACTCCATGGCAATGGGTTTGTTTGTTTGTTTAAACAAGGCTAGAAAGAACCAGGCGTGTGGAGGTGGAATGAAAGGGTGCCTTGATCGAATAATAGATCATAGAAGGTTTTTTGCTGAGGCCAGCCTATTTTCAGGAAAGGCCCTTAAGGAGAAGCTGTTTGCCAGCTCAGGCTGAAAGTGAGCCAAAGTTTAGGGACTTGGGGGAAGGAGAGAATCTTAACTAAACTTCGCTTAAGAAGCATTTTGTTCTAATTAATCAGTGGGGATAAACAGTTCAGCTAATCATCTATGAGATTATGGGAACCTCCCAAAGAATTGGAATACGGAGGGTCTGTCTGGCCTTGTCATAGTGGCCAACCTTGCAAAGGCCTGTGTTTTTCTGGTCCACATGTAAGGAGCTCAGGGAGACATAATTAAAAACAAGTGAAAGGGAAGAAAGACCCAGTAACCAAAGGAGTCAAACTTAATTGTGCCAGGCCCTTTTCAGGCCTTCTCTTCCTTGCCATTTTCCTGGTTAAGAAGGCAGGCTTTTGTGTTTACTGTCTTCATTTCATATGGTTAGTGAGCATGGCCCAAGATTTTATTTTGTCTAATAATGCCGTACACTTCTCTATCAGCTTGTGGTTTTCAGATCACTTTCACAAACATTCAGTTTGGGCCTTATCACTTCAACCCTCTGAGAGAAGCTAGAATGATCTCCATTTTACAGATGAAGAAACTAAGGCTCAGAGCTACTCAAGTGAATGATTTGCCTACAGCTGGAGTTTTCTAATTTCTGGGCCACAGCTTGGCCTGTCATAGCCTGCTTCCTCACATTTTCTGTGCTGGGGGAGCAGTGGGGAGGAGCAGTGGGGGCTCTGGGCAGCATCCCTACCTCGTGGAAGCCAGTCATTTCCCAAGCCTCTGGTGGGCAGTGGAAAGGACTTCCCTCAGACCAGAGTGGGTGGCATCCTCCCCGTTACTTTGGGCAGGCCCCACAGAGATCCATGACATGGACATGGGAAACAGGCTGGAGAAAGATAAACGTAGGGAAGGTTAATTTTACGTGTCAACTTGGCTAGGCTATGCCCTGGTTCCCAGTTGTTTGGCCAAACACTAGTCAAGTGTCTGGGGTACTTACATGTAATTAGGCCAGTTGGTCTTCCATAATGTAGTGTTTTTTCAAGGCTGTGACCTTTTAGAAGCAGGTCAACAGGCCTTTCTTCTGAGGTGTCCCTCTCAAGTGCAAACTGTTTGTGCCACCCAGGGACTACCTGACATCTATAATGACCTTTCATAATGCAATTTAATATAATGTAATCAGTCAATCAGTTGAGGTCCTACCAGTGTAGGGTGGATACTAAACCTAATCACTTCTGAGTTGTAAAAGACCAGAACAGACAGACATACACACACGGGGAAAGACACATGTCATGTGAGGACTGTCTAAACCAAACCCAACCCAAGCCATTGCCATTGAGTTGGTTCTGACTCATACTGACCATGCAGGACAGAGTGAAACTGTCCCATAGGGTTTCCAAGCAGTGGCTGGTAGATTCGAACTGCTGACATTTTGGTTAGCAGCCGAACTCTTAACCACTGTGCCACCAGGGCCCCAAGCAAAAAAATGTGTCAAGCATTGCCAACAGACACCAGAAACTAGGAGAGAGGCTCATGGAAGGAACTGACACGGCTGAGACCCTGATTTGAACTTCTAGCCCTGAGAATTGTGAGATAATAAATACCTTTTCTTTAAAACCGCCCACTGGTGTTACGGTAGCACTAGGTAACGAAGATGCACACCGTGCAAAGCTGGCCTGTGGAAACGAGCATGAGATGAGTACACCAAGAACCACAGGAAGGACATGTAAAAACAAGGTTGAGATAGAACAGGCAGGCCTTTGCCCAGTCACAAATGAGCTACGGAAGCTCTCGGTAGCCCCCGCCAGTTTCCTTTTATAAAATCCACCCAGTATGGCTTATTTATAATCCAGGCATTTTTATTAGGGTGATTATTCAGTGAGAGGAAACCCTGGTGGCATAGGGGTTACGTGTTTCGCTGCTAACCAAAAGGTCGGCAGTTCCAATCCACCAGGTACTCCTTGGAAACCCTATGGGGCAGTTCTACTCTGTCCTATAGGGTCGCTATGAGTCAGAATTGACAGCAATGGGTTTGGTTTGGTTTTGGTTTTATTCAGTGAGAAAAGCACTATTACCTCTTCTTTACAGAGTATCAGATGTAGGATGTTATAAAGTAAAAGAGACTTCAGGTGACCTTCGGATTCAGAATTCTATCTGGTGCTCAGAAACTGATGGTGCTTGGCAGCATGTGACAAGTTGGGAAAAATCCCCACTGCCTTATATGGAAGTCTTGCTGTTTTCAGAATTAAAAGAGTCTAGGAAACTACCAATTGCCATGGAGTCGATTCCAACTCATGGTGACCTCACTGACCTCAAAGTAGAACTGTGCTCCATAGGGTTTTTCCCCCCATAGGGTTTTCAATGGCTGATTTTTCTAAGGAGATCACCAGGCCTTTCTTCCAAGACATCCCTGGGTGGACTCAAACCTCCAACCTTCCAGTTAGCAGCTAAGCGCATTACTGTTTGCACCATCCAGGGACACCAAGAATCTAGAAGGCCCATTTAAACATGTTTGATGATGAAAATGATTCAAAGTGGAATTAAGCCCTCAAAAACTAACAAAAAAGATCTCCTAATGACTCAGCTTGAATCATTAATTAAATGTTTAATGCAAACATTTTAAAAGAAAAATTGCAAACTAGAAAAAAATTTCCCCTGAAAATATTTAATGTAAATAACTCCTTGAGATGGTGCTTTTACAAAAGGTTTGTCAGCAAATGCCTTTGTTTAGGGGGCAGGGGAAGGATGAGGACAGGGTATCAGAAAATGATATGACTGTTTTTTTTATTGCAATGAGAGTAACAAGGAATCCCGCCCCGACACACCCCCTGCTTTATGTAAAAAACAGTCAAGCAAAATGAGCAACAGTCACCAGCGGGAGATGATTTTACCCCAGGCACTCAGAGAATATCTTCAAGCCATTACTTCTGTGCTCCCTCACTGTGTCCAGAGCCATCTGCCAAGACCACAGATTCACCTTCTGATGATATCTTGCTTTCTCTCTTTTTATCTCCTTCAAAAAATATAAAGGCTTCGGTAATACAGCTGAAGAATTAACCAGTAACCAGTCACCACCAAGTCGACCCTGACTCATGGCAACCCCATGTGTACAGAGTAGAACTGTGCTCCACAGGGTTTTCAAAGGCTCATTTTTCAGAAGTAGATCGCCAGGCCTTTCTTCTGAGGCACCTCTGTGTGGACTTGAACCTCCAACTTCTCAGTTAACAGCTGAGCTCATTAACTGTTTGTACCTCCCAGAGACTCTGCTGAAAGACTACTGTGCCTAAAATAAGTATTCTTTTACACAGAGTTTTGTCACTTGTATGGGGGTACAACAGGAAGGCACACCATAAATGAATGTGGACTTTGACACTTGAGAGGGCTGTGGTGACCTCCAGGGGACGGATCTGCTGGCAGCTGAGTTCTCAGCACTGGTGTGGTGTTGAGGACTACGGTGGAAGGAGTGAGTCTCTCCTTTAATTAAGTTATGTCTGGATACAGGGCATGTGATCAGTAGGATGACAAAACCCTCCCCTTCCTATCCAGGGAGCAAGGCCACCCACAGTCAGGAGGGCCTCCAAGAATCGCCTGCTGACCAAGGGCAAGCCACGTCCACTTGTGTGCACCCTTGCTATAGCACTGGTGGCCAATTTGTCCACAGGACCCCGTCTGCTGTTAACTTCAGTAAATCACTTGGAAAACACAAAATTGGAGGTTGTAGCTCAGTTAAACAATAAAGTGCTTTCAGTGAGAGTGGCTGCTACTTCCTAGTTGTTGCTCATGGCACCTGAGGCACACAAATCAACAACATGAAACATGATACTATCACCATGAGTAAAAACTGTAAGAGCTTGTTTCTGCTGGAAGCCTGTCTTTCTAAATGTACTTTTCTGTTGGTTTCCATGTCTTCATGTTACTAATTCTTAACTCTTTGCTGGATAAGACGGGGTGGAAAAAACGAAGACAAAAAGGAGGGGTCCATAAATACTCCTTGAGGGTTCCACTTGTGAAAGTGTAACGGGGGGGTTATGGCAAAAAAGGTCATGCCTCATGCTGAATCCAGATGTATGTCCAGAGGAGGCGAGACATGGATCAGCTTCTGGAAGGGTCCATATATCGACCCAAGAGTTTATTCTGAGTCCACACACTTGGTAACTGCTATAACACACTGGCATCTTCCATGGCCTCAATCCATCTGCAAAAGAGAACAAGGACACCTGGTTTGGTGGCTCTGCCTGTGACTCTGGTCACAGAACCTATACATGACTGAACTATTAGTTTGAGGTCAGGGACCATGTCATATTCATATTTGTTTCCTAAGGACTTAGCGGAGGGCCTGGAGTACAGTGCAAAAAGATGGCTCAGTCAGTGCCTGCCTGTGTGAGTGAGTCATGAGTCTAGACAGTCTTAGACGAGGAAGAGGTAGTTCTGCTGTTGTGCTTTGGCCCGTAGGGACTTGATGGGATGTGATAACTGGACAGCAGGAGCTGAGGCCCTGGGAACCAACTTACTTTCTTTAGAGAGAGGCATGGGGGTACGGGGCTAGTGATTTTGGTACCTCTGAGCTGAATTAGTATCCTCTGCTTTGAAGCTATAAAATAGAGTTTTCTTGTGGTAAAGGTGAAAAATCGGTCCTACTTCACTGCTGCCCTCTTCCTTCTCTGGCGCAATGGTGAAACCCAGCAGAGGCATACTCTCCATGGCCACTTTGTCCTGCAGAGGGCAGAAGGAAAAACTGATATTAAGCACCATATGGCATACACTCAGGAGCTTGGCTCTTACTGTCACCCCCAATCTCAGATGCACGAAGAGCCCATATGTGTGGGGCATGCTATAGCCACTGCAGAATAACCACATAGGCGTACCAGCCAGGAGGAAGGAAAGAAACAAACCATTTCTTGACAGCCTACTAGGGGCTAGGAGTTTTCACTTTTATTATCTTGTTTAATCTTCACAGCAATCATACAAGGGGTGACCCCCCATTCTAAGAAGAAACTGAAGCTAGTTAAGGTCAGTAGCTTCCCCAATATCACAAAGCTAGTAAGAGGCAGAGCCAGCATTTGGAGTCTCCGCTACCTTCTAACCCCACATTCTTTCCACTGACTCAATTCATCAGTGGCTCGGTTAGTTCTTCAGTTACCTCTGATAACATAATCTGTACTCATTCCCCCACACCCTCATCCACAGTGTCTAAATAAGGAGCACTCAGAGTACCTGTGCTATCAAGTTGCTAACCATTTGATGAGATGTACCTAGAGAAACACAGATGGATCTTAATAATAGTGCTCAGAGGAAAAAGAACAAAAGTAAAGGACTTACACAACCTGATTTCAAGACTTGCTATAAAGTTATAGTAATCAAGTTACTGTGGTATTGATATAAGGATTAGTAAATGAATCAATGAAACAGAATAGAGAGCCCAGAAACAGACCCACACTTACTCAGTCATTTGATGTTTAACAAAGACACCAAAACAATCTAATAGGGAACAACTGGTGATGGAGTAACTGGATATCCATAAGGAAAAACAAAATGAACCTTGATCCCCATCCTACCCTATGCACCAAAATTAATTTGAGATAGACCTGAATGTAAAAGCTAAAACCAAAGTTTTCAGAAGATAATAAGGGAAAATATCTTCGTGATTTGGGGTAGACAAAGGTTAATTAGGACACAGAAAGCAAAGGCCATAAAGGAAAACATTGATAAACTAGACTTCATCAAAATGAAAAACTTTTGTTCCTCAAAAGAAACTATTAATAAAAATGAATAGGCAAGTCACAGACTGGGTGAGAACATTTACAAAACATTTATCTGACAAAGGACCAGTATCAAGGATATATAAAGAACTCCTATAACTCAATAACAAAAAGACAAACAATCCACTTAAAAAAAATGAGCAAAAGATCTGAACAGACACTTCCCAAAGGGAAGTGAATGGTCAGTAAGCACATGAAAAATATCATGTGCTTTAACATCATTAATCATTAGGGAAATCTAAGTTAACACTACATTGAGATATCACTACATACCTACCAGAATGGCTAACTTAAAAAGAACGACAATACCAAGTGTTGACAAAGATGTGGAACCACCAGAACTCTAAAATTTTCATGCATTATTGGTGGGAGTATAAAATGATTCTGGCAATTTGGAAAAAGGTCTGTCAATTTCTTAGAAACCAAATATATACCTTCCTTTCGATCTAATAACTCTAATCCTAGGTATTTATACAAGTGAAATAAAAACTTATGCTCATCTGTATGCACATGTTTAAAGGAGATTTATTCACAACTGCCAAACACTAGCAAGAACCCAAATGTCCTTCAACTGGTGGATGGAAAAACGAACTGTGATATAGTCACCAAATGGAATACTACTCAGTAACAAAAAGGAATGAACTATTGCTATATGCAACAACATGGATAAATCTCAAAAACAACATGTTGAGTGGAAGAAGTCACATATGACTCCATTTATATGAAGATCTAAGAGGCAAAACTAGTTGACAGTGGAAAAAAATCAGAATAGTGCATTGCCTCTAGGGAATGGGGTGAGGGTGAAGATTTACAGGTACGTGCATTAGTTAAAACTCATCCAATAGTATATTTAAGATTTGTACATTTCATTATATGTAAATTATGGATAGAGGGATGAATAAATGGATATGAGATAAAGCAAGTATGGTAAATGTTAATTACATAATTCAGTTGATAGGTATCTGAGAGTTCACTGTAAAATTATTTTGATATTTCTTTACGGTTGAAAATTTTTATGATAAAATGCTGGGGAAAGAAAAAAAAAGAGTCCTAGATATATGATAGCCTGGTGGTGCAAACAGTTAATGTGGTCACCTGCTAACTGCAAGGTTAGAGGTTTCAGTCCACGCAGAGGTGCCTTGAAAGAAAGGCCTGGTGACCTACTTCTGAAAAATCAACCACTGAAAACCCTACGGAGCACAGTTCTATTCTGACACTAATGGGGCTGCCATGAGTAGGAGCTGACTTGATGGCAACTGGTACTGGTAGCCTTCGTTATCTGTCTACGCCTGTATTTCTCCCCAAAGTATGTTCTATGCAACAACAGTTCTGCGTGGTGCAGCTTGGGAAATCTCTACATCTTAGACATTTACAGCCTTAGTACACTAGAGACTCTGAGGAAGTCTACCTGACTGCCTACTTGGGGTTCCCTGAGAACTAGTTTTTATAGAACCCCATGTGTCCTGTGGAATGCCTACTTGGGAAGATGCTGCTTTGGCCGCAGAGGGGAAGCATAGCAAACTTTTGTTCTGGAGAGACCAAAATTCTGCTCATCACAGAAAGCCCAATCTGTGGACATGTGATGTGAGTGAAAGCGCCTGGCAGGGTGGGGGTGAGGCTCACAGTGCCTGAGTCACCCAGGGCGACAGTGGGCCCCTCTGTCTGTCTGCTTTGCTGCTGGCCTCTGTGACCCTGAGGACAGGGTTGACTGCAGCTGTCCAGTTGTAGGCCTTCTATGAGCTAAGCTTTATGCCCCCCAAAAGGAAGTGCCTTTTGCCCTTTCTCCTCCAGGATTTGCGGGCAGGAAAGAAGGGCCCAGCCTCTGACTGATACGCATTCTGGTGGAGTAAAGCACACGCCCCCTATGCAGCCTGTCAGAATGCACCGAAGTCCCACCTTCGAAGCGGATTTAGCCTGTGGGAGTTAACAGGTCGGGGCGGGCCAGGACCAGACACCCTCTGCTGTATCACCATACCCCTATACCTCTCTGCTCCAGAGGAAGGCTTGGTTTTTCCAAGGCTCGCTCTCTACATTTTAGAAGACATAAATGTAACACGTTCTATAAAAACACAAATTTAAGTTTTATTTAGAAGAGTTACCATGAGACAATACATAATAAAGGTGTAATAATAGTGTCTTCACCTTCCATCTTAAGAAAGACAGAAGAATTGATGCACTTGAATTGTGTTGGTGACAAATATCAAATACACCTTGGACTGCCAGAAGAATGAATCATTCTTAGAAGAAATACAACCAGAATGCTTCCTAGAAGCAAGGATGTTGAGACTTCATCTTGCTTACTTTGGACACATCATCAGGAAAGACCAATCGCTATAAAAGGACATCATGATTGGCAGAGGGTCAGTAAAAATGAGGAAAACCCTCAGTCAGATGGATTGACACAGTGGCTGCAACAATGGGCTCAAACACAGCAATGATTATGAGGATGGCACAGGACTGGATAACGTTTCGTTCTGTTATACATAAGGTTACCACGAGTTGGAGCCGACTCGATGGCAACAAACAGCTTCCTCCAAGCTGTTGCATTTTGTCCCAAATGACTGAAGTAGCAAGCAGAAAGGCACTTTCTTTTATAAAGTGTCTTTCTTGTATTAGATGCTGGGCATGTGGCATTTAAAATTTTATGGTACTCTCTTATCTCCACAAAGAAACTGAAAACTCCTTATACTTGGAGCCAACAGGCAGTTGTGTGTCTCCAGCAGCTGTCAGCACAGGGCACTGCTCAATAAAGAGTGGATTAAAGTAAGAAGAGTGCCAGCATCCCAGACCCCCCACCGCCCCACGTGGGTGCTCTGAGGCACGAGCAAACCTATGCCATGGGTCTTCGCAGGAGAGAGGAACAAGTGTGAATCAACCCGTACCTCACTGGCTGTGTAGGTGTAGAGAACTTTGCCTTTGATGACAAACCAGAGCTTCTTCCAGTGTCTCTTGCCTTTCTTATACCGGCTGAGATAGCCGCTAATGGCAGAGCCCTCTCCGGAGGCAGCCACCTGGTGGGAGGTAAGCAGATCGGTCAGGGCCCCAGGTGGTGGGGCAAGGTTCAAACAGAGAAAATGACATTCCAAGCCAGCTGTTGGAGCATTTATACTGCTTTGAAATCTGATACTTGGTTAAGGTCTCAGAATCCATCAAGTACCAAAGTCAGCAAATACGACTTACTGAATATAGTTCTGGATCTGAGAAACACATCAGTCAGAAGCTGCCTTCAAAAGTGCCGCCCTCTAGGGTCTGGGGACGTTTCAGGGGACATCTAGGTCAATTGGCATAACAAAGTTTATTAAGAAAATGTTCTGCATCCCACTCTGGTGAGTGGCATCTGGGGTCTTAAAAGCTAGTGAGCAACCATCTAAGATGCATCAACTGGTCCCAACTCACCTGGAGTAAAGGAGAATGAAGAATACCAAAGACACAAAGAAAGTATTAGCCCAAGAAACAGAAAGGGCCACATAAACCAGAGACTGCATCAGCCTGAGACCAGAACTAGATGGTGCCCAGCTACCACCAAAGACTGCCCTGACAGGGAACACAACAGAGAGTCCCTGACGAAGCAGGAGAAAAGTGGGGTGCAGAACTCAAATTCTAGTAAAAACACCAGACTTAACAGTTTGATTGAGACTGGAGGGACCCTGGAAGACATGGCCCCAAGACTCTCTGTTAACCCAAAACTAAAACCATTCCCGAGGCCAACTCTTCAGACAAAGATTAGACTGGACTGTGGGATGTTAAATGATACTCGTGAAGGGTGTGCTTCTTAGTTCCAGTAGATACATCAGACTAAACGGGCAGCTCCTGTCCGGAGGTGCGATGAGAAGGCAGAGAGGGTCAGGAGGTGGTTGAATGGACACAGAAAATCCGGGGTGGAAAGGAGGAGTGTGCTGTCACAGTATAGTGAGAGCAACAACGGTCACATAACAATTTTTTGTGTAAGAGATTAACTTGAATTGTAAAATTTCACTTAAAGCACAACAATTAAAAAAAAAGTACTGCCCTCTAGTGATGTTTAAAATTCTTCCCCCCGACCCCTGTCAAAAAACTGCCGACACAAAATTGCAGATACTTGTCCAAGAGGCTCTTCCTTATAAAATTGATCCTTACATATTTCAGCTTATCTCTTTCTTACTTGTTTGTAGTGTTTACCTAAAAGGTTTTATAATCTGTCTAATGGGGTGTGTATAGCATTAATTTCTTTTATTGTTTTATTATTATTATTATTCTGTAGGGCAGGCTCTGTGGTGGTTAAGAACACAGGGGAGTCCCTGGGTGGTGCAAATGGTTAACAGGCTCAGCTGAAAGGCTGGAGGTTCCACTCCACCCAGAGGTGCCTTGGAAGAAAGGCCTGACAATCTACTTTCAAAAAATCAGCCACTGAAAACCTTATGGAACACAGTCTTATGTTGACACACAGAGTTGCCATTAGTTGGAGTCAACTCGACAGCGACTGGTTTTATGAACACAGGCTTGGAGAAATACCAACTTGCAGCTCCAATCTAGGCTCTACCAGTTACTAGCTGGGTAATGCTGGGCAATTTACTCACTTCCTCTAAGTCTCAGTTTCTGTACTAGTAAAAAAGGAATAAAAAGAGACAGGTATAGCACCTGACCCACAGTAAGCACTCTATACATATTAATCTGACTTTTAGAGCAAGGCTCAGACATAATTTTATCTGACCTCTCATTTCATAGATGGGAAACAGAGGCCCAAAGGAAGGGAGGGAGCTACCGAAGGTTAAATTCCTAGTTATTTGAACAGCAGGTGAAAACTTGGATCTCTCAGCAAATACTCCAGATTTCTTTCTACCACAGCAGGAACGGAACCTACGACCAGCTCAGGCTATTTTGAGAAGTTCCAGCAAAGGAACCTGGTATTAAATCCTGCCCTGATAAAGGTTCCGAGACTCCTAATGGCAGACACTGGCTTTCCTTCCCCACTTGACCTGGAACATCCCCACAGCACAAGAAAGGTAGAGCAGATGAAGAGGACAGGGATGACAGCTCGGGAAAACCAAGAGTACTCTGTAGCCTCCGTCTGGGAAAGCACATCTGCAGAACTGCTTGTGGGAAGCAGGTCTTAGTGAGGTGGGGCACCTGGGAGAAGGCGAAGAGGATGGGAGGCTTTGGGGCACATTTGTCCTGGGACCCCTGCAGATATGTGGAATGCAGTCCTTGCTGGGTAATAAAAAGGTTGTCACTTGGGCCAAAAACCTCCAAGGGGCTAGCTGGGGCCAACCCAGATGGCACCAGGATCAGAGCAGGCTGACTGCAGAAGGCCTACTGGTTCTCTGGGGAAAAACAGTAGTTCTCAAAGTCTGTACCCGGGGACCACTCAGGGTCTATGAGCTTGACTCATGCAGACCACCACTAAAGAGAAAGTAGGGTGGTCTTTTCTCAATTTATGGAAAAGGACTAGTTAAGTAAATTATGGTATAGTCATACAATGCAAAAAGTATGAGATTTATGTGTATGAGATAATATGAAAGATAAATTAAGTAGAAAAATATATAGAAGATTCAGTATAATATGTTACCTTTTGGGTAAAAAAAGAGAATTTATGAATGCACATTTACATTATATACATGCATGAAAATTTCTGGAAGGATCCCTCAGAAACTTGACGGCGGTTAGCTCTGGGGGTAGGACTGATGGAGTCTAGGGAGGGAGAGGAACTCACTTTTCATCATATATTCTTTTATGCCTTTTTGAAAAAACATTTTTTTACCATGTGTATGTTATAGCCAAGATTTTTAATCAGCCAAAGTAATTAAGTAGAACTGTACCCATTTAAATTTTTCATCCCATAACACTTTTTTAAACCCTTGCCACCTGCTACTTGATAGTGAATATCAATGGCAAAACTTGGAAATAGTTGATCACATATTGTTGGACACTGTTGGACAGCTTGTATATTCACTGGTACACATTTGTTTGTGGCTGTGATTAGAATATACACATACACGTATAATCTGATCCTGTTTGCAGCTAGCAAAAGTGATTCCTAGTTTGCAGGATGGACGTGAGTTTAGCCCGTTCTGAGGTTTCCTACAAAGAGTCCCATGGCCCTGGAAGGCTCACACCTGAGCTAGTTTAAGGCCCCCTCCCTGGGTGGAGGGTGGTCCAGCGCAGAAGGCCTGGTGTGGGAGAACTAACCTGTGACCATCACTCCTTTAGACCTACAGACCCCTAGTAACCTGTGTAGTACTCTTGAAAGGCCTCTGGAGGACATCCTCAGGCCTAGGCTATGGGCAGGAGGAAAAGAAAGAGGAGGAGCGGAGAGGAGGAGAGAAGGATGAGAAAGAAGTCTCCTAGCACTATCTGTGAAGTCCCTGAGTGCAGTAAATGGTTAGCCTTACTGCTAACCAAAAGGTTGAAGGTTCTAGTCCACCCAGAAGGGTCCTGGAAGAAAATCCTGGTGACATACTTCCAAAAAATCGGCCATTGAAAACCCTGTGCACAGCTTGACCAAAGTAAATGATGCCACTAAGAAGTACACAGAGAAAAAGATGTTTGTGCTGAAGAATATGACCTAATTTGGCAACAACACCAACAATAACCAAAAAAGGAGTGTATGGTCATATATGTAGGTATATAGGCATACATATGTATGGGTAGGTATGAGTACAGGTGAGTACATAGGTGTGAACAGACAGAAGTATCTATATGTATGTGTACATACAGATATGTATATGCACGCATATATATTCATAGAGGACACAGTTACAGATACTCTCAGACATAACCAAACACCGTGTGAGAATGGTTTTCTGGGTGTGAAGGCTCAGGACCTTAGTCTCATGGGACAACTCAGTCAATTGGTATCACAAAGTTTATGTTCTGCATCCTAGTTAGGTGAGTAGCATCTGGGGTGTTAAAAGCTTGTGAGGAGCCATCTAAGATAGAATTATTGATCTCTACTCGTCAGAGAAGAAATTAAGTCTAAAGGGCTAGTAGCCTACCCAAGCCACAGTCTCATCTACCCTGAGACCAGAAGAACTAGATGGTGCCCAGCTACGACTACTAACCATTCTGATCATGGCCGCAATAAATGAACCCTGACAGAATGGGAGAAAAACACGGAACAGAACTGAAATTCTTAAAAAGTCCAGACTTACTTGACCAGTTGAGACTAGAGGACTCCCTGATACTATCGCCCTGAGATACTCTTTAAACAGTGAACACACAAATTGGCACACAAAATAAAGGATATTATCCGTAAGTATGGTGCTCCATTAAAAAACCATCTATATGACACAAAAAGGTCAACAATTACTCTAAAGCAAAGATGAGAAGATAAGGGGGCAGGAAAACTAGAGTACTGGAAACAGAACAAACAAAACGCAATTAAAGAGAATGTTGTCACACTGTGAAAAATGTAACTAACTGTCAAATGGGAAACTAATTTGCTGTCTAAACTTTCACTGAAAATGCATAAAAAATTATTTTTTAACAAAACAAACCCTATGGAGCACAGCTCTACTCTGACACACATGGGGTTGCCAGAGGTTGGAGCTGACTCAACAGGCAACTGGTTAGCACCACCTATAAAATTTCAGGTGCTGTCCTCTGCCATCAAGGTACCTTAGTCATGCCAGAAGGCAGGCTTATTTTCAAGGGCTGGAAAGGAGACCAGGCCTTGCCTTTTTAGTGGCGAGTCAGACTCCCATGTAGCCAGACTCCCTCCTACTAGGCATTCTCTTGGTCCAGAAGAGACAGGGTCAGGCTGAGACAGGGGAGGGTCTAAGGAGCATAAGCCTGACCCAGTCCACGCAGGAGGACACTGGACCTTCCAAATCCGCTGCCTCCCATGCAGGCAGCCCCATCTGCCTTACCTCGGACAGGGCTGAAGGGACTTTCTTCTGTTTCTTGAAGGTTGAGGGGTTGATGCTGTGAAAGACGGATGAGAAGGCACTGCTCGAGAAGCGGGGTGAGGACAGGGGGAAGCTCATGCTCACGGGCCGCTCTGTAACCAAGAGAAGCCATGGGGTAGGTAAGCATCCACATGGACTGGAGGGCACAACCTTTCCTGTAAGGTCAGAGTCCCCCTGACAACCCCTGCCCAAGATCTAAAACAGGCTCACCGAGGGGGTAAGTGTGATCAGACAGATGGCATCTTCCCTTCTCCTGACACAGGCCAAGGCCATGGGAGTCAGGAAGGAAGGCTTTCCCAGGGTGCTGGGTCCCTTCTTCTCCAGGCCTCAGAGCACTAACAAGCATGAGGCTGGAGCTGGGCCATCCTCTCTTCTGCCTTCGGTGAGGCCCCAGGGAGCGGAGGATACATTTGCTCTCCTCCAGCCTGGCCCTGCTTGGGCAAAGCCTGACTCTTAAGCACAATTTCTCAAGGGCCTGCTTGGGTTCTTGGGGCTCCTTCCCATCCCTGAACCAGAAAACACTTAGCTATTAGTCTCAGCAACCTTGATCCCAAAAAGAGGACCACAGAACACAGGCCTAAAGGACACTCTTAAAAAAGAGGGGGCTCTATGGTAAAGTAAGACTAGGAAGAAAGGCCTTGTGATCTACTTCTGAAAATCAGCCAATAAAAACCCTAGGGATCACAACAGTGTATCGTCCAGTACAGTGCTGGAAGATGAGCCTTAGGTTGGAAGGCACTCAAAATACACAGCGGACACAACAATGGATTCAAGCAAACCAACTATCATGAAGATGGTGCAGCACTGGGCAACGTTTTGTTCTGTTGTACACGGGGTGGCCGTGAGTCGGAGCAGACTCAACGCAGCTAACAACACCATGGTGAATATGAGAACCACACTGCAGTGTGTCCCAAACTTAGATGACCACAGAATGCTCTTCCTGGGAACACCTATCAATTTTCCATGGAAACTACATTTTGGGAATTGGTGCCATGGTATGATTTTAAACGAGGGCTGGATTATCCAATAAGCAAGGTATGCATGGGCTCAATTGTGCCTTTCCACCAACATGCAGTGCACAATGTTACCTGTCCCCACATGTAAAATTGCTCAGCACAGATTAGCAGGTAAATACAATTAAGCCCGTGCATACCTTGCTCAATGCAAGCCGGTGCACACCCTGCTTACTGATAAATCCAGCCCTGATTTAAACCATTCTATTCCCTCCTCCAGGGCTGCTTTTTTTCCTTAGCCTCCCCTCCCTCCATGGAGTGAACAACTCTCTCCCAGGGAAACGGGTTTCAGGCGTGAACCATGGGCCAGGGAGAAGCCTCCCAGGCCGCCCTGGGAGACAGGTGAGGCTGGTCTGGGTGTTACCTCTCATCAGGCCCGGGATGTCCCCGCCCCTCTTCTTCAGCTTCCCGTAGCAGCCATCGCAGACCTTGGCCATCCGGTCCTTGAGGTACTTCAGAGGGTACTTGTTGCGTGAACAGTTTCGGCACACGATCTGCAGGCCCAGGTGGGAACACCTGTCTGAGCAGGCTTCACCCTTCCTCTGCTGCCCCCACCCCTCCAGGGAGCCCCGTGTCTCCAGGCGATGCCGTGTCTCCCTGCTTTCCCGGCACCGGCTGTGTCATGCTTCTGTGCAGGCTTACCTGCTTTTCCAACGAGCCTGTGCACCCAACCATGACACTATATTTTTCTCCAAGGACAACAACCACGTGTACTAGTTTCTTTGGCTGGGCGGTGTAAAGGGCTAACACACTAGGCTGCTAACCAAAAGGTTGGAGGTTCAAGTCCAGAGGTGTCTTGGAAGAAAAGCCTAGTGATCTACTTTCAAAAAATCAGCCACCGGAAACCTTATGGAGCATGGTTCTACTCTCACACATATGGAGGTGTCATGAATCAGAGTTGACTTGACAGCACTGTCGTTTTCTTTGGAGGGTGTGACGGTGTAGTGGAATGGGCCGGATCTGGAGCCCTGTTTTGAGGGCTCAGTAAGATGGGAATAATTACTCCTCCTCTCGGGGCTCTGGGCCTAACGCTCGGGCAGCCTGACTCTCCGGCTGGGCAGGGACACTCGTCTTCCCCGGACAGGAGACCTACCTTGCCGCAGGCGTGGCAGTGATGACGCCTCAGCGTGAGGGAGAAGTCGCAGCCGCAGTTCATGCACATCATGACGTGTGTGACAGGCACCAGGGTGGGGGGCCTCTCCCCCAGGCTAACCCCCAGCCGCTCCCGCATCTGGAGCAACAGAATCATGGGGCCAGCACCGTGGTCAGACCCGCTAGATAGGTGGCCCGAGTGAGCCCCACCCATGGGCCTCAGTTTCCTTCTCTGTACAGAGTGTATACGTGTGTGGGGTGGGGGGGTAGGGTTCTAATTCTAAAATTCTAAAACCGTCCCTGTCTAATGTCCCAGGATGCTAACCTGGGGTTAGAAACAGGGTGTGACTGTGAGTATAAGTGGGGGTGCTGTGCTCCTGGGTTGCACTGTGACCACCCCTAGGTAGGGGGAGGATATGGGGGGGCGGAAGGGAGTGGGGAGGAGGACCCAGTGCCCTCATGAATGGTGCTGCAAGTTCACCTGGGCGGAACAGGTCCATCCTGGGGCCCCTCCCAGGGAACCCAAGTTCTGAGGCTGAGTTGGGGGCCCACGTCCACCACTCACCTCCACGCTATGGTGGAACGCAGCCAGGGCCTGCGCCTTGTAGTCCTCGGGAAGGGCCCTGCTTAGACAGCTATACCACTCGTCCCTCTCCGCAAAGGAGCTGTGGGTACCAGCTGGCGTCAGCCACGGCGTGTGCACGGCTCTACTCCCCCCAGCATGCTTCTCAGTGTACTGAAGCCCTCCATGCCCCCTCCCCAAACCTGAGCCTTTCACAAGCCTGAAATCCCTTCATCAAAGCACCAGGCTATCTGTGAGACAGACCCCGGCTTCACCTTGGCCCCTCCACTGATGAGCAGATGGCCATGGGCCAGGGGTTGCTCTGGGCCTGTTTCTTCATCACATGGGACCAGCAGCAGCGTCTATCTAATTGCGGGCTGGCCGTGAGGATGAGATGGGGGGTGGGTAAATGGCAAAGCACTCTGTAGAAGCAAGGGCAGTATGAAGGCTCAGAGGGCTCTTCAGCCCCTCAGAGTCCCAGGAAATGTGGAAACCCCACTCAAGGGTGCTGTGGGCTGCCTGTTAGTAGGGACAGAGGTCTGGTCGCACGAGGAGGGATGGGGTGGATTGGAGCTGGTCAAAGTATCTCCATCATCCTCATTTTCCCATATAACTTCCCAGACGTTCACTCATCCAACAAACAGACTTTCCAAGTACCCGCCCTGTGCCTGGCAGGGTTTCCTGAGTGGTGAGTGACCCCCACAGGCTGTAAGCTGCCCTGGACATGGGGCGGGGGCTGTGCATTGCAACCGCTGGCGGCTGGGTGAGAATTCTCACAGCGTCCACCAGGTGTCGCCCCCACCCTTCACATTAGTGTGCAGCCTGACCCTGGTGGCCTTGGATGAACAAGGGACCAGTCTAGCCTGAGAGACAGTGAGGGTGGCTGGGTTTGGCAAATCGCCTTCCTTCTGGCCGGCAAAGGCCAAATTGGCTTGGTGGATAGCTAGATGCCATGTTCCTAAATGAAGCCGTCTGGGTCCCACTGTCCCCTGGGAGCTGTAGTGTGAGGGATCTGGGTTAGCAAGAAGGCGACCGCCTGTAGGTGAGTGGCTCCTCCAGGCCACTGGCCAGAGGGCAGTACCCCTGCCTGGGGGAGATGGAGAGCCCCACCTGAAGGCTGGAGTGTGGCCAGTTACCACCCTCTGGCTGGGCAAGCAGAAAGGACACACTGGGCCTCCTCATGCCCCTGACTTTACCAAGAAGTGAGGAGAGGCCATCAAGCCCAGCCCAGGAACCCCCTCCTCCAAATTCCAATAGACCTTCTAGCCCCTGGGGCAGTAGACTGTAGTGGCTGAGAGCTCTGAGACACAGTCCTGGGGTCAGCCCCCAGTCCTGCCTCACACAGCTGTACGAACCCCTAGCTAGGCCACAATTCCCCCTCCATGAAAGTGGCTGTTACCCTGGCCTCCCAGGGTGCTAACCAGGATCAGAGGAGGGGCCGCCTGCAGAGTGCTCAGTACCAAGCCTGAGCCCAGTGGGTGTTCAGTACATCCCTGTTACTAACTACAGAAAAACCTGCGAAAGCCGGAATCGGTGTAAGGTGGAAACCCGTGAGAGAAAGAAAACTCAAATATCTCGCACTAAATAGTGACGGGAAACTGATGACTGCACCTTGTCAGAGGAGGAGTGAGCTATGAGGGACCCCTGGGCAACCTGAGTGTCTGGAGGGAAAGCAGATACTTCTGGTAGAAGAAGTCCCTGCCTGGTACAAATGGTTAAAGCACCCAGCTGCTAAATGCAAGGCTGGTGGTTTGAATCCATCAAGGCACCTCAGAAGAGAGCCCTAGCAATCTACTTCCAAAAAACCAGCCATTGAAAACCCTACGGAGCACAGTTCTACTCTGATGCATACATGGGGTTGCGATGCACCAGGGTCGACTTGATGACAATTGTTTTTTTTCCTAGTAGGAAGGCTGTATTTTCTTCTCTCCCCACCCTCAAGCTGGGAAAGATAAATCAAAGAAATGTTCATTCCTTATTTTTTATTTCTGGATTGCTGTAAAGACCCAATAATCTATGAAGAGATAAACTGTTGAAAACATTAGATACTGTTATTGTTATATTTCAACAATGGGCTCGAGAAGCCCCTGAAGTTATACATAAAATTTCACTTGTATGCGTATTTTTCTGCTGAGTGAAGCCATAGTTCTATCAGATTCTCTAAGGGGCCTGTGACCCAAAAGTGGTCTTATTAAGAAACTCTGCAGAAGAAAAGGAAAACTCTGATCTCAAAGGATACCAAAATAAAAAAGATGACCTATCTAGCATTTGTTATTCCAGACTCTTCTACCTTTAAATTTTGCCATTTTATGTCCTAGGCCCTCCCGCCCACCTCCCTGTACCTTGCAGACAGGGTCAGGCAGGACTCAGAAGTCTCAATCCTTAGAGCATAGGGAACTTTCTCCAGTACAGGGCGGCTGACCTGGAAAACCAAGAGCAGCCCCGTCAGGGTGGGGAGGAAGGGGTGGCCACAGACAATTATTCTCCTAAAGCTATTTCCCCTCTGAGCTGAGTTTCCTCATCTGTAAAGGGCAAACCTTTCTCTGACAGCAGATGCTGTGGGTGGGCCCCCACTGCTGACATGGCCCTTGGCCACCCCCACCACCCCCAGGAAGGCCACCAAGTGGTCACTGTCAGGGCCCAGCCTCAGCAGCCTCTGTGTGCACAGGCATGCTGGACATGTGACCACCAATGACCACTGTCTCCATGGCCTTTTTTAAAAGGCTCCTCAGTGGAACCTTTAGTTCAAAAAGGAACAAGCCTCCCTGCTAAGAAAGGTGCTTCCATCTTCTCCTTCTCCGTGTAAAAGAGCCTACAGGGGTGAAAGACCCCAGAATGCCTCCTACAGCGCTCCTCACCATTTTCACCTCAGCCCTCAGAAATGACAGCAACCCACTGATATCTTCTCCCACCTCAGTGTTCCCCTCTGACACCACCCCACCCTGTGCCAGAAGTAATGTTCCCAAACCTCATTAACCCTTGAGAATACCTATCATACAATGAGATACCATGTCCCCCTGACTAGGATGGCTGTTATCAGAAAAACAGAAAACAAGTGTTGGCAAGGATGTGGAGAAATAGGAACCCTCGTCCATTGCTGGTGGGCATGTAAAATGGTACAGCTGTTGTGGAAAACAATTTGGCAATTCCTCAAAAAGTTAAACACAAAACTACCATAAGACCCAACAATCCCACCCCCAGGTATATACCCAAGAGACTTGAAAGCAAGGACTCAGTCAGATACTTGTTCACCAATGTTCAGAGCAGCATTATTTACAATAGCCAAAAGGTGGAAACAAGTGTCCATCAACAGATGAATGGATAAACAGAATGTGGTACATACAGTGGAATATTACTCAGCCACAACGAGAAATGAAGTCCTGACGCATGCTACAATATGGATGAACCTTGAAAACGTTATGCTGAGTGAAACGAGTCAGTCACAAAAGGACAAATATTGCATGGTTCCACTGATATGAAATATCTAGAAGTGGTAAATTTATAGACACAGAAAGTAGATTCTAACTTACCAAGGGCTGTGGATAAGGGGAATGGGAAGTTATTGCTTAATGGGTTCAGAGTATCTGCTTGGGGTGATGAAAAGTTTTGGAAATAGACGGTGGTGAAGATTTTACAACACTGTGGATGTAATCAATGCTGCTGAATTGTACTCTTAAAATGGTTAAAATAGCAAATTTTATGTTATGTATTATATTTTACCACTATAACTTTTTTTTAAGTTACAAACAATCCTCATTACCTCCCAACCATCCTCGTCCCCAGGACCAAGCTGCTCTGAGCTAGGCCCCACGTGGCTAGGCCGCCTCCTGTCTCTCTAGCCTCACCCACGAGACTTCCAGCCAGGCCGGCATCTCTCTTACATTTGTTCAAGAAATACAGCCCAAACCCCTGCTTGTTTCCTACCTCCAAGCCTTTTCTGAGGCATTGTCCTCCTCCTAGAATGCCCTTCCCTCTCTCCCTTCCCCATTTGTTCAAGTATCATCTACTCTAAACGACTGAGCTTCCCTTCTCCAGGAAGTCCTCCATCCCCTTCCCCTCTCCCTGGACTACCTGTAGCATAAACCCACCATAACCCACAATGTAACACTGTTTCCCTATGGCCTCCGTCTTCACAGCTGGTCAGTGTGCTCCTAGAGGCCAGAACGTGACCTCCTCCTCCCCTGGGTACCCTCCTCCCCAGGATCTTCTCCTCCCCTGACATCCCTTCCTCTCCTTGGGTATCCCCCTCCCGGGGTTCTCCTCCTCCCCGGGGGTTCCCCCCATCCCACCCCGGGGTGCCTAGCACCGGGCACTACCTTCATGCTGGCCACTGCCAACGTGCTCTTCAGCCGGTACTTGCCGTCCTTCTGGGGGTAAGTGTAGAGGAGCACGTCGCTCATCTGGGGAGAAGGAAAACCCAGTCAGAAGACTGCACTGGGTCTCTGCCTGTGGGGGAGTCACTGAGCCTTGGGGTGCGAAGGCATCCTGCATTTCCACAGGGTAGTTATGTAAACAATATGTAAACGAGCAGGTGTGGCTGGACCAGAGGAGCCGTCAAAGCCCCCTCCTGCTCTGCCCTGCTCAAAATGACAGCAGCTGCCCTACATTGAATAGCACTCTGTGTTAAAACATGAGCCCCTTCCCCATAATTCCACTCCTAGGAATAAACGCTCATACCTGCAGAAAGTCACAGAAAGAGTGTTTACAGCAGCTTTATTCGTAAAAGCCCCAAACTTGAAACAGCCCAAATGTCTATCAACAGGTGCATGGATAAGCAAACTGTGGTACATCCACACAATGGAATATTACTCAGCAGTCAAAAGGAACAAACTGCAGATACACACAACAACTCTCTCCTTATTTCTGCTTAGCTCAAAGATGTAAAGTCTGAAGGACACTGTCACCCTCAGGATGGTGCAGGGGCTGTCAGTCCGGACCCTGCTCTGTTTCAACTGAATCTCAAACATGCTGAGTGAAAGCAGCAGACACAAAAGAGCACGCATGATTGGACCACATTTACATGAAGCTCCAGAACAGGCAAAACTCATCAATAGTGGCAGAAAGGCCAGTGCTTGCCTGGGTTGGGGGTGGGGAAAAGTGACTGAGAAGGAACACAAGGGAACTTTCTAGGGGGCTAAGAATGTTCTCTATCTTGAGCCAGGTTGTGATTACATGATGATACACATTTGTCAAAACGCATTGACATGTGCACTGAAGTCTGTCATACAGTGCATTAGTCTGTCATACAGTGGTGGCTTGTGTGTTGCTGTGATGCTGGAAGCTATGCCACCAGTATTTCAAATACCAGCATGCTCACCTATCGTGGACAGATTTCAGTGGAGTTTCCAGACTAAGACAGACGAGGAAGAAGCCGGGTGATCTACTTCTGAATATTATCCAGTAAAAACCCTATGGATCACAACAGAATACTGTACGGTATAGTCCTGGAAGATGAGCCCCCTAGGTTGGAAGACACTCAAAATACACAGCGGCCACAACAATGGACTCGAGCATGCCAGCGATCGTAAAGATGGTGCAGGACTGGGCAACAGTTCATTTTGTTGTATGAAGGGTCGCCATGAGTTGGAGCCAACTTGATGGCACCTAACAACAACAACTCTGTATAAATTAAACCTTGATAAAGTGGAGTTAAGGAAGGAAACCAGGGAGAGCAAGAGGGATGGAGGGAAGGATGGAGGAAGGGAGCGGGGAGAGACAGAGGGAGAGATGGAGGGAGGGAGAGACAGAGGGAGGCATAGAGGAAAGGATGGAGGGAGGAAGTGGGGAGAGACGGAGGGATAGAGGGAGAGATGGAGGGATGGAGGGAGAGATGGAGGTATGGAAGGAGACAGGGAGCAAAGGAGGGAGAGAAAAAAGGAGGGAGAGTGGGAGGGAGGAAAGAAGGAGAGAACTCCCTGAGGATGGGGGTCTGGTGGGTCCTGCTCACTGTAAACCCCCAGTGTCTGGCTTATAGTAGGTGCTCAACGAACACCTGTGGAATGAACAACTGAAGCTCCCCACCCATGCAGGACAGACAGGAAGAAACAGAATGCAAGTCCTGTCACTTCCTTAGGAGAGACTTACTGCTTAACTTAAAGGTATAAAGTCTGAAGGACTCAGGACAGTGAAGGGCTGTCAATCCTGACCCTGCTCTACCCCAGCTGTGTGGCTGTGCACAAGTCCTTTCCCTGCTCTGAGCCTCAGCTTCCTCACCTGAGAAATGGGGAGCACCACCGTCCTTACCTGACGATGGATACTGAGAGAGTGGCTGCCACCCAGGAAGCCCTTTGGGCACGGCAGCCCACCTAAGCCAGGAGCGTGGGGAGGACTGGGCAGGACCACGTCTAAGTGTCTGACCCAGAGTAAGAACTTAGGATTGACACATCCACCCTTCCTGTCACCCAACAGTGTGCTCAGGGGACAGAGGCATAAGTCCTCCCAGTACCAGCTCTCTGGGAGCCCCAGGGTCACAGGCATAGCAGTGGGGGACCTGGACTCCAACCTGGCCTGGACGCTGACCTGCCATGTGGCCTCAGGCAGTCCCTTCCTCTCTCTGGGCTGCAATCTCCCTAATGGGCTTGGGTTAGGCCAGGGGTTGCATGTGGCCTCAGGCAGTCCCTTCTTCTCTCTGGGCTGCAATCTCCCTAATGGGCTTGGGTTAGGCCAGGGGTTGGTGAACATTTTCTGTAAAGGGCCAGAGAGCAGATATTTTCAGCTTTGTTGGTCATTTGGTGTCTATTAGAGTACTTAACTCTGCCACTGTGCCACACAAGCAGCATAGATCACATGTAAACGAGCGGGCGTGGCTGGACCAGAGGCGCCTCTGAAGCCCCCTCCTGCTTGCCCCGCTCATAATGAAAGCAGCTTTCCCGCATGCAACACTTACGCTGTGCCAGACACTGGGCTCAGCCCCTGACATGAATGATCTCAATGAACTCCCGCAGCAATCCTATCAGGCAGGCACTATCATTTCATCCCCACTTCACAGACGGAGGAATTGAGGCACAGAGGGGCTGGGCAACTTGCCCAAGGTCACAAAGCAAGTAGGTAGTGGAGCCAGGGTTCTAAATAAGCGAGTGTGTCTCTCCGGTATGCGTGTGCGCTGTGTGTGTGTTGTGGGGGTGAGGGGGAGTTGTCTTGCAGGGAATCCTGGCCCTAACTGGAACAGCGACCAAAGCTGGTCACAGAGCCTGGCTCATGAGCCCCTCCCACCCTCGGAAATTGGCTGTGTAACTTGCCAGCGCAGTCCCCGCCTTTTTGTGACTGCCCTGGAGCACCTGCTGCCCTGGCAACCGCCATCAGCACCCTGAGGTTTTCTTAGTGGCTCAGGACCGTGTTCTCTCCTAACTGAGCTCTCTCCTGCCCGTTTCAAAGCACGTGCTTTACAGCCCCCGTTTTGGACGAAGGGGGAGGAATTCTTCATGCAGGGGTGGGGGCTTCCCACAATCACGAACCACAGTGGGCAGCCCACCTGCTAGCTCTGGACGGAGGGGTGCTGGGGCCACGGTGAGCACCCTCCTCTCCACAGCTTCACTGAAACCCTGGTGTACTGGGGGCAGGTGCCCTGACTTTGTTCTGCAGCTCAGGGTATTTTACGGAGTTGCTACCTTAGGAGGCAGAAAGATTCTTCTTCAAGTGTGTTCATCGTGCCGCTTCCTGGTGCCGGAACCTGTCTGTCCATCCTCCCGTCTATCCCCCGCCCAGTATTTACAACACCTACTCAGGGCAGGTCTTGTGCTGGGACAGAGAGGAGCCCAGGCTCTGACTTGGGGAGCTTGTGGCACAATAACAGCAGGGAATCAGAGAGACGCAGGCTGTCAACATAGCGAGAGGGATACCAGGATGGAGGCTGGACCGGTGCTGATGGGCGGGCAGGCAGGCTGCATGTAAGAAGCAACATCGGAGCATCTCAGAGCGGCTGGGACATAGAGTTCTAGGCAGACAGGAAAGGCTGGGTGAGGACAGACGGGGAGACTGAGAGCATCTCTGCCTGGCATTCAAGGTCCCCATGAGAGGGGCAGGGACAGGCTAAGCAGGGCCAGAGGAAGGGACCAGATGGCAGATAGCTGGAGGATGAAGCTGGAGCTCATACCGATCCACTGCCCTTCAAATGCTTTCCTTGTTTACCCGTAAAAAAAAAAAAAAAACAAAGCCGCTGCTGTCAAATTGATTCTGACCCACAGCGACCCTACAGGACAGAGTGGAAGTGCCCCATAGGGTTTCCAAGGAGCGGCTGGTGGATTTGAACTGAGAACTTTTTTTGGTTAGCAGTCGAGCTCTTAATCACTGCACCACCAGGGCTCCAAATCTCTACAGAAGCAGACTGCCACATCTTTCTCCTGTGGAGCAGCTAGTGGGTTCAAACTGCCGACTTTCTGGTCAGCAGCTCTGTGCTTAACCACTGTGCCACTAGGGCTCCTCCCTTGTTTACAGGAGGCATCATTCCCGCCCCCCCACCCCCGTTTTAAAGAGAAAGGAGCTGAGGCTCCAAGAAGGGAAGGGATCTGCCTGTGGTCTCCCGCTAGGGAGTGTCAGAGCTGGGACCTGAATCCAGTCTGGCTGCCTCCAAAGCCCACACTTCTCATCCCCACCCTGGATGAGCTCCCTTTTTCCTCCTAGGGAAGAAGGACTCAAGGGGATCCAGGTGGGGGCTCCAAACCTCTGCAGGGCTGTGCACGGGCCGAGGGAGGCCCTGCGACCCATGGGGGCAGCTGTCAGAGAGGAGGAGCAGGTTCTCATCAATATGTGGCTTCTGGTGCAGGCACATACGACCTCTCATTTAATCCTCAAAACCATCACTATTTCACTTCCCTGGTGGGAAGCCTGAGGCTCAGACGTGTCTGTGACTTGTCTAAGGGCTACTGAGGGGTATGTGATCAGGTCAGAATCTAACCAGTTCAGTCTGGCTCATTAGCATATTGTTGTTAGGTGCCCTCGAGTCTGTTCTGACTCACAGACACCCTATGTACAACAGAAAGAAACACTGCCCGGTCCTGCGCCATCCTCACAATCGTTGCTATGTTTGAGCCCATTGTTGCAGCCACTGTGACAATCCAACTCGTTGAGGGTCTTCCTCTTTTTCGCTGACCCTCTACTTTACCAAGCATGATGTCCTTCTCCAGGGACTGGGCCCTCCTGATAACATGTCCAAAACACATGAGATGAAGTCTCGCCATTCTCGTTTCTAAGGAACATCCTGGCTGTACTGCTTGCAAGACAGATTTGTTCACTGTTCTGGAAGTCCATGGTATATTCAATATTCTTCGCCAACACCATAATTCTTTGCCAACACCATAATTCAAACGGGACAATTCTTTTTTGGTCTTCCTTATTCATTGTCCAGCTTTCTCATGCATATGAGGCAACTGAAAACACCATGGCTTGGGTCAGGCACACCTTAGTTCTCCTGTGACATCTTTGCTTTCTAACACTTTAAAGAGGTCCTTTGCAGCAGATTTGTCCAGCACAATACATTGTTTGATTTCTTGACTGTTGCTTCCATGGGCGTTGAGTGTGGATCCAGGTAAAATGAAATCCTTGACAACTTCAATCTTTTCTCCATTTATCATGATTTGCTTATTGGTCCAGTTGTGAGGATTACCACATAGATATCCCTAAATTCACAGAGACAGCTTTCTCCTCAATAGAGTTTTCAAATATTTAGACTACTCTAGCATGGAACTGGAGTCCCTGGGTGGTGCTTGGCTACTAACTGAAAGGTTTGAGTCTATTGAAAGGTGCCTCAGAAGAAAGGCCTGGCAATCTATCTCTGAAAAATCAGCCACTGAAAGCCCTATGGAGTGCAATTCTACTCTGACACACATTGGGTCGCTGTGAGTCAGAGTCGAGTGTTTAACATGAAACAAAGGACTGTTTTCCCCACTAGACTCCAAGATCCACGACAGGGCAAGGACCGGGTCTACACACCCATCAGGGATCCTGGCACGCAAGAGACCAATAAGGACTTGTAGAATGAATGACTGTTACAACAGACAGTGAGCTCCCCATCACCAGAGGTATGTAAGCAGAGGTCAAAGAACTACCCAGAGATGATGATTGCAGAACACTGTAAATATAATTAATGCCACTGAATTGTACACTTAAAAAAATGAAAATGGCAACTTTTATATTATCTATGTTAAAAACAAAACTACTTAGAGAAAGGGATGCAAGCATCTGTTGGGAGCTTTTAAGATCCTTTTGAGAACTCAGATCCGGACTGTGCACTGCTGGCCCTTAGATTCCTTTCTCAGGTCCTCCCAGGGGCCTAATCTCTCTTTTCTTCAGCCAAAGCTCCTCCTCGCACTGCATTACCAGCCAGGCAGAGCACAGGGCTCCTCACAGCAGAGAAGACAGAGCTCTGTTGTGGGGAGCAGAGGAAGGAGACTCTGAGCCTGGTTCACCACGTGCTTCTACCAAGCAGAGGGGTCCACTGAGCCTGGGCCTCAGGAAAGAAGCCAATGAGGCCAGAGCACCGACAGGCAGCCGCAGACTCCCCCTTTCTGGCCAGGCTCAGGACTTCTGAAGCTCCCGTGAATGGTGAGCTACTCAGTACCATCAGCCCTCTCTGAAATTCAGCCCTCATGTGGCCCCCTCTGGGGAAGGTCCATATGGGGTATGGCTGAGACTGGTCTTATGAGTGGAAGGGCCTGACCATCTGCAGCCAAAGATTTCACAGATTCATAGTGGTCCCCCAAACACACCATGCTTCTCTCACCTCTATACCTTGCTTAGGCTGTTCCCTCCTTGAACTGCCCTTCCTTTGTGCACCTGCCAAACTCTTATCCTCCTCCTTCAGGGCTTAGCTCAGGTATCATTTTCTCCAGGAAACACATAAAACACTTAGCACAGGGCATTGTTGTTTTTAGCTGCTGTTGAGTCAACCCCGACTCCTGGCGACCCCACTTACAATAGCATGAAACAACGCCTGGTCCTGCACCATCCCCACGATTAGCTGTAAATCGGACGTTGTGATCCACAGGGTTTTCACTGGCCGATTTTCGGAAGTAGATCACCAGGCCTTTCTTCCTAGTCCATCTTAGACTGGAAGCTCCACTGACACCTGTTCAGCATGATAGCAACACACAAGCCTCCACTGACAGACAGGTGGTGGCTGCAGCTGAGGTGCATTATCTGGGAATTGAACTGGGTCTCCTGCACGGAAGGTGAGAGTTCTACCACCGAACTCTGCCACTGCCTCCTAGGGCAGGATGCAGCACCCAATAAACACTCAATAAATGTCAGCTGCTGATGTTATGGTGTTCATCTTCTTTTTACTCCCTGACTCTCCTTGGTCCTCTTTGCTCACATGGCTCCCTGCGATTCCCTCCACAGCATCCTCATAACTTCATATTTACAACTGTCTGTTTAACTGTTTCTCTCTCTCTCTCCCACTAGATTATAAAGGTTGAGGGGAGGGAATGTGACTTTTCTCTTTGTTTCCAGTATCCAGCACATAGAAGGGGCTCAGTAAATATCTGAAACCAAGAGAGCTCTTAGACCCCACTCACAGCCTATTGACTATTACTTTACACACAATTCCAACCTGGCACAGTAGATACAAAGTCTAAGGAGGATGTTAGAGGCTGCCATTACCGACGATAACAAGAAATGACAGCTAAAGTGAAAGACTGCAGAGAAAAATTATACTCAGCTTATAAAGCATTGCAACTTTGGGTCACAGGTTTGAGGCACAGAGCTGCTCCTAGCACAGCAGTCACTGAGGTTGACAATACTACATATACACCATGGGCCCAGACATTCCCTGGTATTCAAGGTCCTGGCTGAAAACCCTCAAAAACGTTAAATTACATTCAGTCTCCTGTGCAGTGGGACAAGTGCTGGACTGGGGTCACAATCCTGGGTCCCTTCTGGGGCTCTGCCAACAACATGCTGGGGACTCGGCCAAGTCAGCCTCTGTATCTGGGCCTCGGTTTTCCCATGTGATAAATAAGGCAGCTGAACCAGACAGTTATTCCCATTTTAAGAATTTCCTGGTTTTCTGATGTTGAAAGCAGAGACATGGGTAATTACATTTTAGCAACATTCCACTCAAAATCATTCAAATATTAAATGAATGATGGTTTGTGGTTTCCAAGGGTTCAGCTCTCGGCTTTCTGGAAAGCTCAGCTGTACCAAATGATCCTCATCCTAGAGATTCTGCTCTGCTCTCCTCTTCCTCCCTCTCGCCCAGCTGCTCCCAAGTGCTGGCTGGCTCTAGAAAGTTTCACAGAACTTGACAGCCCGGGGACAGGATTGAGGGGCCAGGTACTTACTAAAAACAGGTGCCGGGGGCGTCTGTTTTTTCCTGTTACTTTCATCAGCGTCCCTTCCTTCAGAAACTCCTGCGGGAAGAGAAGCAAAGCTCAGTGATCAGGCCGATTCTCTGAGCTGTCCCAAAGAGTGTGTGTGTGTGTTGGGGGGAGCAACAATTCTCCCTCGCTGCCAGGGACAGGGGAGGGAAGCCGTTGAGTGGAGAAAAATTATAATTTCCCCCAAAGAATCAGAGATGAGCTGTGGGTGAATTCCCAGCTTGTAAGTGCTACTCCATGTATGCAAGAGAAGCCAGTGAAGATAGTGAGGCTCCCTGGCCTTCCAGGAGCACTCTGCCAAGTATTGTACCAAGCCCCAGACACTGTTCTGGCCAGAGTGGTCCAAACAATGACTCCCTCCCTGGTCTGCCACCATAAGGAAAGTAACCGTTCACAACACAGCCTCTGAAGGTTTGCTAAAACAGCTGAAGACCTGTGAACAGTTGCTGCAGGCCCCTTAATTCTGGAAGATACAAAAGGGTGCTTAATATTTACTGAACTGACAACCTAGGCCAGAATATCCTAGGCCAGTGAAATCCATGCTAATTTTGAATAAAATCTCCTGACCACAATCCTTCATCCCTTTATCTCTTGTACTTCATGGGCTACAGCCGGTAATGAGCATATTTTTGACCATTTATTGAGCTGACGTTTGTTTTCCATTTGGAAGCTTAAGAGTGGGTAAACTTGTCTCTTGATGAATGTTATTTTTAAGATGTTTTGTTGGGGCTCTTGAGAGAGAGTTTTCCTGCTTTCCCAGTAACTCCAGGGAGCACTGAACCCAGCTGGCGTGCCCGGAGAGCAGACGCACGCGTGGAAAAACCCAGCAGAGGCAGCCGATGGGTCTGGGTGAGCCCAGCAGAGCCAGCATTCCTCCCTCCCTTCCTCCATGGGTAAACAGCACCTGCAGCCAGGCCTGTCTGGGGCCAGCCCAGCTGAACAATGGGGCTTATCGGAGCCTCGCCTGCTTGCCAGCCTGACCGCCCTCTGCCCCTGCCCATGGCAGCACTCACCCTTCCTGGCTGGAGGAGATCCCCTTGGCCCCGGACACTGTGTTCAATGTGGACCAGCTTCTGCAGATTTTCCTGTGGGCAGGAGCAGAGACAGGGGGAAATGGTCAGGCCAAGGGGTCTTATCTCCTCTGCAAGGGGTGGCATTGCTCCTGTTCAGAGAAGGAAAACAAAGCCCAGAAAGGCCTTCTCAAAATCTCACCTCTTGTCAGCGGCAGGCCTGGAACTTGTGCCCAGCTCTGTAGGATGCCAAGCTCTGGGCTGTCCACAATCAGGCAAGCCCTTTCAGACCTAGGTCCTGACACCACCGCCTTTCTGTGTGCTATGGGGATGGTCATTTGACCTCTCTGTGGCAGCCTAGACCCCTGTTTGTCTCCAGGCCACCGCCCCTACTCTATGCCTGTGTCCCTCATAAGGCCTGCTGTATCGAACTTCAGTAATCAGGGGCAACAGATGCCCAAGGCCAGACTGTCTCTCCTGGCTTCCAACCCAGGGTGAAGCCTTGGAGGGACAGTAACCAACACAATGCACCAGCTTTGGAGGAAGCTGGTTCTATGCCTCTTGATGCCTCATGCTTAGAAACATAAGTGTGCTTGGAATTCCTTGTCAGTCCCCTGCTGGCTTATCTTAAATATGTAAGGTGGCATGCCTCCCTCTCTTACAAGGTACCTAAAGTGCCTGTAAGGTAGCACACCTCTGTCTCCTCTCTGTACAGCACCCCATTATACTAAAAATAACTATCATAACCATGTACTGAGCACCTACTGTGTGCCAAGCCCTGTGCCAGACACTTTATGTACCTTGTAAGACCCTGTGGGACAGGTGCCCCTTGAACCTTATGCAGGGTCAGGTTCTAACGTCAGCTAATGAGTTAAAAATTGTGTGTACAGAAACCACCTTGAAAAGTCCTTTATGTTGTCCATGATTTTGAGCATAAAATCCTACACATTAAAATACGTAACAGTTCTGCTTCCACTTATGATGTACAAAGCTGCAAGAGAACATTGCTCCCATGCTAACAATGAGAAAAAACCAGATAATCTAAAAAATCATAACTTTTCTGAAGCCTATCAGAGAGCTGAGGTTACCAGGCAAGCAACTGAACGGAATTCCAGAGCATGACAAGCCCCACCAAGAAGACACCAGCACAGAGCTGTTGCAACTTTGGTAATACAGGAGGAAGAGGTGGCTGGCATAGTAGAGGGAGAAAAGAAAGCAGCTAAAATGTTAATGAATTCGTAAAGGTCAAGCCCAGAAAAAGATTCTATGCTTCTGGATGAAAGGTAGAAGCAAAAGCTGTTTGCCCCTTGGAGAGGGGGAGGAAATCTCTTGGGCCCAGTACAAAAGAGAGGTCAGCTACTGCTGGGGAGGGGCAGAAATGGTCCAAGACAGATACAATGCACAGTATGGCTGCCATCGAGGGGTGGTGTAGGAATGCTGAGAGAGCTTGGCCCACAGACCCTACTCAAGACTAAGGTTTGTACAGGACAACTGAGAAATCTCCCTTGTGCCGACCATAAGCCTAATACTGATAACATGAAATAGCAGTCTACCTCTGAGAGAGGTAAGAACATGAAGAGAGATCCCTTCTATGGTACAGAGATTGTTAAAGGCTGAGGATGGAGCAGGAACATGAGAAAAACTCCCTAGCACTGTAGGCTCCACAAAAAGCACAAGGCAGCAGTAGCCCACTGCTGGAGGAACATGAAATCTGTGGTGCACTGAAGGTAGTAACAAAACCCAGACCCAGCTCAACTACTGACTAGATTGACTCAAGCCTCCACACTAATGGCAACCATTTCTAGGTATAAATACTATTTATTTACCTGTCTCTACAGTTCTTCTATATAATAATGTCTGGCATTCAACAGAAAATTATGGGAAACACAAAAGCAGAAGAAAAAAAAAAAAAAAACCACTACCAACAAAAATTCATTGTCAAGAGATAAACCATCCAACAAAACAAGACTGAGAGGTGACACAGATGTTGGAACTTTCAGATAGGGACTTTAAAATAAGTATGAGTAACATGTTAAATGATCTAGTAGAAAAGGTGAACAACATGTATGAATAGGTGTAGAGTTTCAATACAGATGGAAACTATAAAAAAGAGTAAAATGGAAATGTTGTAAATAAAAAACACAGTATCAGAAATGAAGAACTCCTTTGACGAGCTTAGCAGCAACCTCAACACAGCTGAGGAAATAATTAATGCACTTGAAGATAAATCAGTAGAGTTTATCCAAACTGAAACACAAAGAGTGAGGGAAAAAAGAACAGAGCATCCAAGAGCAGTGGGACAAAATAAAATAATCCAACATATGTGTAAATGGACTCCCAGAAAAAAAAAAGAAAGAATAGGGCATCTGAAGAGGAGGACAATTTATAGCAATAGATGCACACATCAAAAAAGAAGGGACAAAATCAAAACATTAACTACACACTTTAAACAAATAGAAAGAGAACAGCAAAAAAAGCCCACAGCCACTAGAAGAAAGGACATAATAAAGATCAGAGCAGAAATAAATGAAATACAGAAGAGGAAAACAATAGAAAGAATCAACAAAACCAAAAGGTGGTTCTTTGAAAGGATCAACAAAATTGACAAACCACTGGCCAGACTGACAAAAGAAAAACAGGAGAGGATGCAAATAACCCAAATAAG
>NW_004443937.1:13747250-13798767 GCF_000243295.1 Trichechus manatus latirostris
GAAATAAAAAGGATTATAACAGAATATTATGAAAAACTATACTCCAACAAATTTGAAAACCTAGAGGAAATGGATAAATTTCTAGAAACACACTATCTACCCAAACTACCACAAAGTGATGCTGAAAATCTGAATAGACCCATAACAAGAGAAGAGACTGAAAAGGTAATAAAAAAAACTCCCAACAAAAAAAAAAGCCCTGGCCCAAATGGCATCACTTGAGAATTCTACCAAACATTCTGAGAAGAGCTTATACCAGTACTACTCAAACTATTTCAGATAGTAGAAAAGGAAGCAACACTTCTGAATTCATTCTATGAAGCCAGGATAACTCTGATACCAAAACCAGGCAAAGATGCCACAAAGAAATATATGAAGAGATAATGGCTGGAAATTTCCAAAATTAACAAAAGACAACAAACCACAGATCCAAGAAGCTTGAGAATCACATTAGGATAAACCCCACCCTCCCCCCCAAAAAAACCCCATACATATACAATTAGATACATCATAGTCAAACTGCTAAAGATCAAATATAAAGATCTTGAAGGCAGCCAGAAAAAATGGCATGTTAAAGAAAAATAAAAATTACATCAGCCTTCTCATCAGAAACTATTCAAGCAAGAAGACAATGGAGTGGTATCTGTAAAGTTCTGAAAGAAAAATATTGGTCAATCTAGATTTCTATATCCAGGAAAAAATCTCTCTCAATAATGAAAATAAGAGGACTTAATTAATACTATCAAGATGTCAATTCTTCCCAATATGATCAATCGAGTCAATGAAATACCAATCAAAATCCTTGAATAACAAGTTATTCTATAGATACCGACAAATTGATTCCATAGTTTATATGGAAAGGCAACGGACCCAGAATAGCCAACACAATATTGAAGAAGAACAAATTTGGAGGACTGACACAACCTGACTTCAACAGTTACTATAAAGGTACAGTGATCAAGAAAGTGTGGTATTGGTGAAAAAACTGACAAATAGATCAATAGAACAGATTAGAAGTCTGAGAAATATATCCACACAAATATACTCAATTGATCTTTGACAAAAGAGCAAAGGCAATTCAATGGAAAAAGGATAGTCTTTTCAACAAATGGTACTGGAATAACTGGATATCCATATGTAAAAAATGAATCTAGACAGAGCTTACACCTTTCACAAAAATTATCTCAAAATGGATCACAGACCTAAATGTTAAATGGAGAGCTAAACAACTTCTACAAGACAACACAGGAGAATATCTACGTGACTTTGAGGATGGCAATGAGTTTTTAGATACGACACCAAAAGCATGATCCATAAAAGAAAAAAGTTGGTAAGATGGAATTCATTAAAATTAAAGACCTCTACTCTGCAAAAGACAATGTTAAGAGAATGAAGACAAGCTACAGACTGCGAGAAAATATTTGCAAAATACTGTATCCAAAATAAACAAGGAACTCTTAAAACTCAACAATAAGAAAACAAACAATCCAATTTAAAAATAAGCAAAAGATCTGAACAGACACCTCACCAAAGAAGATATACAGATGGCAAATACACACATGAAAAGATGCTCAACATTATATGTCATTACGTGATCGCAGATTAAAACAATCAGCTACCGCTACACAACTATTAGAAGGGCCAAAATCCAAAACACTGACCACACCAAATGCTGGGAAGGATGTGGAGCAAAAGGGACACTTATTCTTTCCTTGTGGGGATGCAAAACAGTACAACCATTTTGGAAGACAGTCTGGAATTTTCTTACAAAGCTAAACATAGTCTTATCATGCGATCCAGCAATCATGCTTCTAGGTTTATTTACCCAAATGAACTGAAAACTCATGTCCACACAAAAACCTGCAAACGAATGTTCACAGCAGTTTTGTTCGTAACTGCCAGACACTGGAAGAAACCAAGATGCCCTTTAATAGGTGAATGGATAAACAAACTGTAGTACATTCATACAACAGAGTATTTGAGAAAAAGAAATGAGCTATCAAGCCATGAAAAGACATGGAGAAACCCAAAATGAACATTGCTAAGTAAAAGAAGCCAGTGTGAAAAAGCTACATACTGTTATGATTCCAACTACATGACATTGTGGAAAAGGCAAAACTATAAAGACAGTAAAAAGATCAGTGGCTGCCAGGTGTTCAGGGGAAAGGGGAGGGATAAATAGGTGAAGCATTGGGCATTTTAAGGGCATGATACTTTAATGGTGGATACACAAGGTTATGCATTTGTCAAAACCTATAGAACTGTACACAGTGTTAGGTTCACAAAGAGTCAACCCTAACGTAAACTATGGAATTTAGTTAACAATAATGTATCAATAATGGGTCATCAGTTAAAACAAATGTACCACAGTAACACAAAATGTTAACAACAGGAGAAACTATTAGGGGGAAGTGGGGGTATATGAGAACTCTCTGTACTTTCTGCACATTTTTTTCCATAAACCTAAAACTGCTTTAAAAAAATATAGTGTATTTTAAAAAATGAAGGTAAATCGAACACTTAAGTTAACAGATAATGGATGTTGGGAGCCAGGGTCCTCACTGTTGGAGTGGGGAATTACAGATAAGCAAGGGGTGGAGCCTAGAATGATCCATACGGTAATGGATTAGAGTTGGAGACATCAGTAAGAACTCATGTTTAGCTTAATATAGATACATGGTTACATACAGAAATGTCTATAGACATGCCATGGGTTAGTATACACACATGTGCTTCTTTGCTCTATTAGCTGAGGGGGCATAAAAGAAATGGCACCCCAGTAGAAATGAGCACACCTAGTACCCAGATCTTGGTTTCTAGTAATAAAAAAAATAAAAAAAAAAAAAAAACCACAGTCGCTATTGAGTCGACTCCAACTTACTGCGACCCCATGTTTGTCAGAGTAGAACTGTGTTCCATAGGGTTTTCAATGGCTGATTTTTCGGAAGTAGATAAGTAGGCCTTTCTTCCAAGGTGTTTCCAGGTAGACTCAAACCTCCAACCTTTCAGTTAGCAGCTGAGCGCTTAACCGTTTGCACTACCCAGGGACTTCTTGGTTTCTAATACCATTCTCCAATTAAAGGAACTAAGGATCCTTGTAGAAATGGCTGATTCTAGAACTGGGGCAGGAAATATACAAGATGAACCTAGGGTATCTTACAGTGCCAGAAAATAAGGAAGTGTCCTCCCACCCTCCAAAAAAGAAAACAACCCAAAAGCCCCATTGATAGGGGTATGTGAAAGGGACATAGGAACCAACTGAAAGAGCTTCAAGTGGTCAGAGTTGGAACAATGTGAGGAACAAAACAAGAAGGGCAGTACTGGATTATAACCCAATCTTTGAGTCCAGACTTATATAAATACATGATTGAAGACATTAATAAATGGGGAAGAAAAGACAAATCTCCCATGCAGAAGAATTCCAAATAATTTATGTAGCTACTTCATTCCCAAGGAAGCGGAGCATAACTCCCTACTCCTTAAGAATGGGCTGAGCATGGTAACTCCTTTCCAAAGAGTACAGAATGGAAACAAGGGGGAAAAGAGAGTAACTTTACAGTGGAGAAACCTGACAAACACTACCTCGACCAGAGGATCATGGTCATTGTCAACAGTGATAAGTCATGCTGACAGCATGTACCCTTGATATGATATGATGAAAATGGCACTTTACCTCTATGATCTTCTTCTCAAAAACCCATAACCCTAGCCTCATCAGGAGAAAAACATCAGACAAGTTCCAACTGAGGTCAAGGTCATCAAAAGCAAGGAATGTCTAAGAAATTGTCACAGCCAAGAGGAACCTAAAGAGACATGACAACGAACTGTATATGGTATTCTAGATGGGATCCTTGAACAGAAAAAGGACATCAGGAAAAAATTAAGGAAATCTGAACAAAGTATGGACTCAGTTAATAATATATCAATATTGGTTCATTAATTGTGACAAATGTACCATACTAAATTGGAGCCCTGGTGGAGCAGTGGTTAAGTGCTTGGCTGCTAACCAAAAGGTCAGCAGTTTGAATCCACCAGCCGCTCCCTGGAAAACTGTTGGGCAGTTCTACTCTGTCCTATAGGGTCACAATGAGTCAGAATCAACACTACGGCAACGGGTTTTGGGATTTTTTAATGTAAGATGTTAGTAACGGGAAATTCTGGGAGTGAGGTAGCCTTCAAGAACTCTCTGTTCTATCTTCACAATAACTCTGTAAATCTAAAACTGTTCTAAAAAATAAAGTCTATTTAAAAAATGAAGGTGAAGTAAGGACTTTTTCAGAAAAATGGTATACCCAGACTTTGCCCATGTCTCCTGATACTCTCTTCTGGAGAGAGATATTTTATTTTAACGCTGTAGAGATTGCTGTTGAGTGTATTGAGGTGATTCTGACTCATAGCAATCCTACAGAGAAGAGGGCAATTAATGGCTAATTAGTGTTAAAGTCTTGAAAGCCTACCCTTGGAACTGGATATATGATTTTTCTCCTTGTGAAGATTCCAGAGGCTTGGTCTGAGTAATTGTAGTTAGAACCAAGCTACATCTACCCTCTAAGCAAGTCTTCAAAGGGTTTCTTACTCTTGACAACTCTGGGAACCAACTCCAAACCTCCATTTAATGATATACCTCATGGCTGGGTTAATACTAGTAACACTACAGCTAATGAAACAAATGTGGGAAACAGAAAAGCAGTCCCTCTCGAAGTTCATGTGCACGCATGCGAGTGAGCAGGTGTTGTGTGTGGGCACACAGATGTGTGTTCATGAAGACTGCGTGTGAGGCTCTGGACCTGAACCCATGAGTGATAGACATAAGTCTGGCCTGGTGCTTAAGAAAGATCTGAGTTCAAATACAGCTCTTACATTTATAGCCAAGTGATCTTGAGCCCCTGGGAGGTGCAAATGGTTAACACACTCGGCTGCTAACCAAAAGGCTGAAGGTTTGCGTCCACCCAGAGGCTTCTCGGAAGAAAGGCCTGGCAATCTACTTCCGCAAAATCAGCCACTGAAAACCCTATGGAACACAGTTTACTCTGACACACATGGGGTTGCCATGAATTGGAACTGACTCGATGGCAACTAGAAGGGGTGGATCTTGGGCAAGGCTACTCCTCTCTCCAAGCCTCAGTTTCACTACTTGTGAAACTTGGCTAATAATACTTCCCTTGCAGGGTGACTGTGAGGCTTAAGGAGATCATGTTTAAAAAGCAGCTGGCACCACGCCTGGAAACAGCAAGTTCTCAATGGGAGCAGCTGCTATTATTATCATTATGAGTGCAAACACTATGTGGGAGTCTATTCCGGCTGTTCCTGAAAAGCTAGAGAAGATGACTTTTGCTGTCGTGTCTTTTGGACAGTTCCCATCTATTCCCTGTCCTCCATCAGAACATGAGGATAGAGGGCGGGAAGGGCTTTCCTGGGTCTCAGCTCTTAGAGTCGTGTTCCTAGAGCTCTCTGCCCCCCATGTCAGAGCCAGCACTGTTCTGTTAAAAGGCTGCCCTTTCACATGTATTCACGTGTTGGTTTGGCTCCCAGTACTTTATCCAAGTGACTTTAATGGTGGAACCTCAGCCAGTGTGGCTGGTGGGTATGTGGGCCCTATTCTGGATCAGTGGAGTGGTGGGAACTTGGCTTTTTCTATCAATCATACCTCTGGCTTAGCTTCCTAGGTGAGGGCTTCTGGCCATGGTGAACGCTGCCTCCTCCAGGGAGCCTTCTCTAGTCTTTACAACCAACAACTACTTTCCAAACTCTACTGAAGGTGGTGTGGAGCCTGGAAGGCTTTCCAAAAGGGAGGAATGGCACTGTCAGACATATTTTAAAAGGATCACTCTGGCTTCCCGGTAGAGAATGAACTGGTGGCCAGAAGCTGGGAGGGACCTTCGGCAATAGTCCAAGCAGGAGGTGATAAGGCCTGAGCTGCACTGGTGGCTGTGGGGAAGGAGGAGGCAGAGCCCCGGCCCAGCCCTCAAGGACACCAGGACTCATGGCCACTGAGCTCTGTCTCTGGGTCAGGGCTGATCTGGATCTGCCTGGCTACACCTCCCCCTGCCCCCTGCTGATCCAGAGCAGGCCCTGGAGCAGCTGTCCACAGCTGGCTTGAGGGACAGCAGGCCGTGATGGTTCCTGATGCAGCATCTGACCTCAGCCTTTGCAGGGAGCCTGGAGTGCGTTTGGCCATAGGCTCCCCCTCATGCACAGGCTCACCCGTGGGAGGGAGGACACATCCCTCCCTGACCTAGTTTTCTCTTTGGAGGCAGAGGTGGCTCAAGCTGGTGGGCAGTGTGGAGAACGCAGCCCATCTGCTGCTTTGCCAAGGTGCTGGGCCCCAAAACACCTCTCTGTTTTGGCTGTGTTGAGTGACATTTTGACATTTCACTGTGTGTACAGGATGCCAAAGTGACAGAGCAGGGAGCCAGATGAACTTGCGGGGGAGGGACCCAGTGACAAAGCATGTCTGACCCACCCTGAAAACGGCCCGGGAAACTGGCCTCTTTTTTCCACACCCAGCTGGTGATGGCTTCAGCTCCACACTCAACGCCCCGGCCTCCCATGCAGGCTCCTGTCCTACTTCTCCTCTCCTGATCCCCTTGTCCAGCCATGCTGGGTGACTCTCTGAACTAGTCTGCATCCTACACTTTCCTACCGCCATGCCTTTGCCCCTGCCATTCCTTCTTCCTGGTGCACCTTTTCTTCTCAGCCTTCTTGGCATGTATATACATCCTTCCTCTGGAGGCACCTCCTGTACCACCTCTTCTCACAACCCCAGCTGGAAGGGATGCCTCCCTTCTTGGAACGTGCAGCATTTTCTCTCTCTCATGATATTTATCAAGATTATCTGTGTCCACGTATTTACTGCTTCACTAAGCTGTGATTTCCTCAAGGTCTGGGATTCATGTCTGATCTCTGTAACTCCAATACAAGACCAGATACACAGTAGGTGCTCAATAAATGTTCTTTCTCTTGCTCTTCTTCTGACTGTGGATGACTCACTGTAAGGATGCCCTTCGTTATCTGCCACAGCAAAGTTGATTAACTCCTCGGCACACAGCCCACCACTATCCCCTTCTGTTCCTGGGGAAGACATCACTAATAGATTACTGAACTCTTTCCCACTGAGCTAGGACTCAGCCTCAGAATCCTTCTCAACACACAGCTTAAACATATTTACAGCTTAGTGGAACAGCACATATGTGTACTCAAACAACCAAGGTAATCATTCAAATGGAGCTGGCATGTGGAATAAAGTTTGCCATCCTTGTCAGAAACCAGTAAACCCTTGATAAATATCTAACCATACAGAGTCACACAGTCAGAATCAGATGTGCACTTAGAGGCCACAAATTCTAGTGGTTCTCAAACTTTTATGGGCATCAAATTTATGTGGGGTGCTTGTTAAAAATGCATATCCCTGGACCCTACCCCCAGAAATTCTGACTAGATAGACCTGAGGTGTGTCTAGGGATGCGTAGTTCACAAAGCACTCCAGGTGCTGATGTGGAGGGTCTCAGACCACAGTTGGGCAATACTTAGTGAGTATGTGCACGTCGGTAGCCACCCTCATTGCTCAAATGGTGAACCTGAGGCCCAGGAAAGGACACTCAGTACCAGAGGTCTCAGAGCAAGTGTCATGCCAGAACCCAAGGCTCTTTTTAAGGTCCCAGGAGACAGAGATGGTTGCGTGCAGTCCCCTGGAAGTAGGGTACCCCAAGAAGTTGCAGGGCAGGGTAGAAGAGGATCCTGGAACCTGCACCTAAAGAAGGTATTAATGGGCCCGACTTACCCCTTGCTCCATGCTGTCGTTGATGCGGTCCGTGACTTTGGAGATGAGGGTCAGTGCACCTGCAGAGGGAAGCAGAGCAGACAGCCGGGCTGTTTGGGGAGGGCCAATCTAGTTGTCCCATGCTTGCCTCTTCCCTGACCATGCTCCTCCCTGCCCCTCCCTCCATGTGCTCCCTGACACTGCTGCAGCTGCAGGACCTTGTATGTGGGTGGTCAGCTTTTCCCATTGAAGGCCAGGCCACTATCTAGGTGACCCTGACAGTGATTTGGTCACTGTGGGCCCCAGCTCCCCCGGATGTAGACTGAATATGTTAAGATGGGAACTGCCTGGCAGCTAGGTCCTCCGGGAACAGCCACACAGAATTGGGAGGAGAGAGGGAGACTGGGATATGCTTTTCAGACCTGGCACTACCTCCCATCACCAAATTCTGGTCACCCCTTTCTCCTCCTCTTTTTGGACATCGGCCATCCCAGGGACTCCCTGTGGTCGAGGTGATGAGGGAATCATCTCCGAATATCTGGAGAGGCCCCAGAGGGTTGATATCCAGAACACACCCAGACTCTGTCCTGGGCTTGGGAACTAGTATAGAGGGCAGAGCTGGGGGAGACGGGCCCCAAACAGGAGTGTGTCCCCTTCCTCCTGGGGCATGCCTGACTTACCCTGAGTGTTCTCATACTCAGCCGAGTCTGGGCAAAGGTTATTTAAATAGTCTGTAGGCAGAGCAAGAGTCAGGAGTCAGTTATGCCCTGGTGAGGCTAGCCCCTCCTGTCCACACTATGGCCACCCTCTCTCGCTCCAGAGACAGAAGGAAAGTTCCAGAAGAATAGGGTGTCCACCCTCCCACTTCTGTTAGCTCCATCTCAATACATGCTAGCACAGTACCAGGCCCCCATGACCACCATCAGCATCGCTGCCACCACTGCTAGTCATTTAATCACTCAACAAATACCTACTGAGTGCCTGCTGTATGCCTGCACCGTGGTATGCCTGTGGGATGCAAGGTAAGACCTGCCTTCAAGAAGCACACAGTCTATTGGGGGAGATACACCGGTCAGTCAGCACAGCAGAGTGTGATGTGTTAAACCTTTGACACATGTATAGCCACAAGGCTCTACATGGTCTGGCCCTTCTCCAAACACCACTTTCCACCTCACTCCATTCCAGCCATATGGGCATGTTTGCTAGTTCTTGAACACGCCAAGCTTGTTCCTACCCTAGGGCCTTTGTACTTGCTATTTCCTCTGCCTGGTACTCTCATCTTCCAGTTCTTCATATGGCTCATGCCCTCACTTCACAGAGATCTGTGTTCAGTGTCACCACCTCAGTAAGGTCTTCCCTGACCATTGTATCTAATACAGCAGCACTGTTCCTCTCTGTCACTTTAACCTGTTACTTCTCTTCAGAGTTCTTATCACTGACGTATTTTTATTTCCTTATTCATTTGTCTGTTTCCTCCACTAGAATACAAACACTAACAGAGAGCCTGGTACATAGTAGGTGTTCAATAAATAATTGTTAAGTTAGATGAATGAATTCTCTATCCCTTTGCCCTAGTGTATTTTCACATAGACCCTATCACTACTAGAAACTGCACGTGTATGTTTACGTGTGTGGTGTTTGGCTCCCGCACTGGAATGTCAGTTCCCCAGGGCAGGACTCTTTATCCTTTGGGAGGTCGTTGGGTGAACAGGTCTGGAGCTCAGGACAGAGGTGTGGGTGTTTCCAGCAGGTGGAGGTAAGGAGAGGATGATACCCCCAGGGAGAGTTTGTAGAGTGGGAAGGAAAGAAGCCCTGGGACTGAGCCTGAGGAATACCGACTTTACGGGACATCCAGTGGAGGAAGGGGAGGAAGAGAGGCCATCAACAGAGACGAAGAAGGAGCAGCCTGAGAGGCTGGAGGAACACGTGAAGAGTGTATCACAGAAGCCTGGAAGGGAAGGGCTTCGGGAAGCAGGAAGTGGTCAGTGCCAAAGCCACGGAGAGGTCAAGCAAGTCCAAGACTGAAATATACATTGATTTTGGCCACAAGGAGGGCTTTGGTGACCTTGACAACAGCAGTTTTAGTGAAATAAGGAGACACCTAGGTGAGACAGGGAGGAAATGCAGAATGGGGGAGGTTTCGGATGGGAGAGGCTGAAGGGACACATAGTTAGGTGGTCGTTGCAGTGAGGTTTCCAAGTTGACTCAACTGGAGGGAAGCTGGCGGTAAATCAAATACCTCTGGAGGGGCAGGGAGGCAGGAAACTGAGCAACCCCTTCTCCCTCCTCCCCAGTAGCCTTTGCAGGAGGGGAGGTCATCATCACACACCTTGCTGTCACCGCTACTCCCCTCCTCAGGTGCTTCCCCTCTACCCACCACCTCTGTCCACCGTGACCTCCTGTGGGGCCCACCTGTGAGGAGCACTTGGTACTGGAAGAGGCGCTGCACCACCCTCAGCAGCCGATGCTTCACACTCTGGCCGCCTCCTTGCAGACTCTGCTGCTCTCAGAGAGGGCAAGAAAATCCCATCAGAGACCCCAGGCTCACAGCATCCCCCCACAGCACCCCCTCACACCTCTTCCCGGCCAACCTGAGCTTTTCCCCCATCTTCAAATCTGGTTCCCCTCCCCCAGAGAGTCCTCCCAGATCAGCCCTGCAGGCTCACAGCTGGTACCATACTCAGTAACACACTTGTTCTGGTCCCTGCTTTGCTCCTAGTTTTAGAAACAGAGAAAAGGCCCAGTAACTGGACACCCAGTGTGTGGCCAGCATTGGTGACTGCCTTGGTCACCCCAGTGTCTAGGACCCTAGGCTGACTAGTGCTTCTCTACTGGGACAGGAGAACTGTCAGAGAGACCCTCAGTGGTCGGGGTCAGCAATGGTCCCGCAGGGGATGTCCTGGGTTCCCAGTTTTCCCTCCTGATGTGTCACCCTTCATTCCCGCTGGCCAGGTCATCCTCTCTGCTCCTCAGCCTCAGCCGGATCTGGATGCCCCATCCACATGCATTAAGCCCTTCAGTGCCCACTGCCCCTCTAATATCCTTAGAGCAGGGACTCAGAGGAGCATGGGACCCACCTCAAATTCGTGGACAGCAGCTGCCAGCTGCGGGGAGTGGAGGCAGTTCTCACTGAGTAGACCCAGGTACCTGTCGAACTGCACGATGTGAGCGGCGTGGTGGTCGAACCCCAGCTCCCGCGCCAGGAAGACGTCAGCCACCTCCTGCTGCCCCTCCCTGCAGCCAGGGAGGGGATGGACAGAGAACTCAGCCTGGGAGTCTACTCAGCATAGCAGTTAGAGGGTGAGGGCTGAAGCTATAGCCCTGGGTGTGAACCCCAGCTCTACCTTTCCAAAGTGGTTTTACTTTGGGCAAATGACTTAACATATCAGTAAATGGAGACGCATGTCATACAGTGGTGTTTTTAGCATCCTCTCCACCTCACAGTGGGAGTTTCTGGGTGGTGCAAATGGTTAACATGCTCACTCCTAATCGAAAGGTTAGAGGTTCAAGTCCAATCAGAGGTGCAAGTCTACCCAGAGGTGCCTTGGAAGAAAGGCCTGGTGATCTACTTCTGAGAATCAGCCACTGAAAACTCTATGGAGCACAGTTCTACTCTACACACTGGGGTTGCCATGAGTCAGGGTCAACTTCATGGCTGGTTTGGGATTTTTGGTTTTCTGCCCCCCCAGGACAACAGAATTGGGGGTGGGGTCGAAGAAATGGCTCACCAGTGCACCAGCCTCTCCTCCAGCTCCTCCAGGATCCCTCGGTGAAGGTCGTGGATGGCTGGGAGTTGGCTCAGGCCTAGCCTCAGCTCCTCTCTGGATAGCAGGTCCCTGCCCTCTTGGTCCATCTCATCCAAGGTCCTCACAACTGCTCCATGGAAATCCTGAAACCCCAAGAAGCCTGTTACCCAAGGGCTGAAAGGCCTGAGCACAAGATGCCCCCTTGGCTGGGCACAGTCAGGCAGGTCCCACCTGCGACTCTGGAGCCCTGGCCTACATAAAGAAAGCCCAATGGCCTTGAGCCAGTGTGTTTGGACCCAAGATTTCTCATCTGTAAAACAGGGATGATGACATGCATTTTGTGATCATAAGGGCTGAATTAACTGATGCCCTAAAAGCACCTCATGTGTAGTCACCACCTGTCTGTCAGTGGAGGCTTGCATGTTCCTAGGATGCTGAAGAGGTTTCAGACTAAGATGGACTAGGAAGAAGACCTGGTGATCTACTTCCAAAAATCAGCTAATGAAACCTTACGGATCACATAAGGGGATGGCGCAGGACCCAGCAGCGTTTCATTCCACTGTACATGGGGTCGCCATGAGTCAGGGTGATTCCACGGCAGCTAACAACAACAAAAGAGCACCCCACGCTGTTCCTAACACAGAGCTGGGCTTTTAAAGCATGCTGACTCTCCCCTCCGGTGGGGAGCCTGGGGGAACACTCCTCTCTTACAAGATGCGTGAAAACTGGGGTGATTCCTTCCCTGAAGGAATACAAAGCTCCGGCTTGATAATTATCCGTCTTTGAAGAGGTTCATAGGATGTGTTTTCAAAACAAAGTCTTTTCAGAACTCTGTTTTCAAATCGACGTCTACAGAAATCATAGTCCATCCACTCCACAGAGTACTGAGCTGTCACTAAATGATAATGATGGTGGCTACATAAAAATATTCATGCTTAGCGCTAAGAAATAAAGAAGGTACACAAAGTTGTTTTCACACACTAGTACAGCTGTGTAAAAAATGAACAACAAAACATAAGCAGTGGCTGTGTCCAGCTTATGGAATTAGGAATGATGTTTTTCCTCTTGATTCTATTTTCTAAAAATTCTGTATTGTGATTAATTTGCTTTGAAAATTAAAATAAATTTAATACATATTAAAATTATAAACAAGGCAACACTTCTTTCGGGGGGGGGGGCAGTGATGGTTCAGAGGTAGAACTATTGCCTTCCATGGGGAAGACCCAGCTTCGATTCCCAGCCCGTGTACCACATGAGCAGACACCACCTGTCTGTCAGTGGAGGCTTGCGTGTTGCTATGATAGTGAAAAGATTTCCGTGGAGATTCCAGACTAAGACAGACTAGGAAGAAAGGTCTGGCAATTGACTTCTGAAAATCAGCTAGTGAAAACCCTATAGACCACAATGGAACACTGTCTGATCCACAACAGATCATGGGGATGGTGCAGGACTGGGCGGTGTTTTGTAATGTTATACACGGGGTTGCCAAGAGCTGGGGGCTGACTCAATGGCAACTAACAACAAGACTTCTTTCTCACAACAAAAATATTTTATTTTGAAATAACACCTGATCTTGCATGAGGCCCAGCTCTATAGTTTTAAATACACTGGGGCTCCTGAAACCACCTTGAATTGCAGAGCAATGCCAATCAGGAAAATCTCAGGGTCATGGAAAGAATCACCTTTACATACTCAGGAAGGATGTTCACTCTGCCTTGTTTGATTGCCTCCCTCAATGGGAAACTTACTACTGAATAACACAGTTAATTCCACTGTTGGACAGTTTTCACTGCTAAAGGTCTGAAGGGGAAGTGCCTGAGGGGATGAGCAGCCCCCTCCAGGAAGCTTTTCTGGTCTTTTCTCCTCCCACTGAAGGAGAGGAGGGAGGGCCAGAGGTGACAGGAGAGGGGCAGGAAAAATGGCAAGGAGGTGGGATGGGGAGAGAGAGAGAAAGAAAAACAAGGAGAGAGAGAGGGAGGGAGGGAAAGGAGGGAGGGAAGTGAAGCCAAGGAGGGAGCAATTGGAGAATGAAAGAGGTGGAGTCTGAGAGACACTCCTGCTCTGCCCTTGAACATCTGCAAAGAGGCGCCTGCGCTGTCAGACAGCGGACAGCAGATGTAGAGGTTACAGAGGCCTCTGCTTCCTGAACACCTCATCCTGTCCTGCACTGACCTCTCGCAGTGGCGACCTGCTCTGCCGGGAACTGGGGGGCGGGGAGATTCTGGGAGGGTGGCCCCACCCTGGCTTGCAGTCCCAAGAAGAGAGGATGAGCTGGCACCTCCTGAGGCCAGCCCTCAACTGGCCCAACCTCTTGTGATCTGCAGGTCCTGGAGACCCTCAGCCCCATCACAAAGATCAGAATTCTCAGGGGCCAAATCTTGAACTAATGAGTGGATTCTCTGGGCTCAGGGCACGGGTGTCCTCAGTGGAGGCCACGTGCTTGAGCTATAATTAGAAGCAGAATGTCATTGTATGGGAGTTAGCAGAGGCTTCCTGAAAGCATGTTTCAGAGGGTGGAGAAAGTGTGAGTTACCAGTAAAACCTGATGAGGAGGGCAGCTAGAGGGAGAAAGTATTATTTCTTTTTTAAAAACATATATAATTTTATTTATTTTGTTGTTGTTGTTGAGAATATACACAGCAAAACATACACCAATTCAATAGTTTCTACAAGTACAATTTAGTGACATCGATTACATTCTCTGAGTTGTGCAACCATTCTCACCCTCCTTTTCTGAGTTGTTCCTCCCACATTAACATAAACTCACTGCCCCTAAGGTTTCTATCTAATCTTTTGAGTTTCTGTTGTCACTTTGGTCTCATATATAGTTCTTAAAAAAGCATAATGCTCAAGGAAGACCTTTTTCACTAGGTAAGCTAAACTATTACTTGGTTTTAAGAAGACTTCAAGGGACATTTTTGGTTTAACTTTTAAAGATTATTTCAGGGCAATAGTTTTGGGGATTCATCCAGCCTCCATGGCTCCAAAAACTCTGGAGTCCATGAGGATTTGAAATTCTGTTCTGCATTTCCCCCCTTTTGGTTAGGATTCTTCTATGAAATCTTTGATCAAAATGTTCAGTAATGGTAGCTGGAAACCATCCAGTCTGGTCTCATGGCAAAGGAGGCAGTTGTTCACGGAGGCAACTAGCCACATATTCCATATCCTCCTCCTACTCCTGACTTTCTTCTTCCTCTGTTGCTCCAAGTGAATAGAGACCAACTGTGTCCTGAATGGCTGCTTGTAAGTTTTTAAGACCCCAGGCACTGGGCTATGAACTAGGAGATAGAAGAGAAGCACTAAACACGTTATTAGGCCAATTAACTGGGATGTCCTATGAAACCATGACCTAAACCTCTAAATCAAGAAACCAAATCCCATGAGGTTTTTGTTACTTCTTACTTCTGCCCACAGTTGGCTCTGGGACCCCTGGGTCATTCTGAACCTGGAGTAAAGGTTTTCTCTGCTGCCCTGGGCAGGATAACTCTCCTACTCTTTCCTTATAAGTCTCCAGATTCAGGACCCAGCCTCCAGCCCTGCAGGGTCTTGTCATCCCTGGCATCCCAGGGAAAGAAGACACTCGGTATTCTGATAAGGACAATGACCCCTCTGACTCGGGTGGCTGAGTGACACAGGATTTTCAACACACTCTCTCATCCAATCTGCACTGAGATTCAAGCCTGCCTACCCCACACAATAGCTGGGTGACTTTAGGCAGGTTGTCACCTCTCTGAGCTTGAGTTTCTTCATCTGTAAAACGGGGATAACAGCACCACCAACCAGAGCATGAGGTTGCTGTGTGGCTCATCCTGATGATTAAAATGGCTTTGCAAGCTGTAAAGTGATACCCACATGGCAGTTGTAATTTTATTTTAGATAGGACCTCGTTAGAGCAGGGGCCATGTACATTTTATTTCCAGGAAGCAAGGCCTGGAGATCTACCTCAAAAAATCATCCAAGGAAAACCTTATGGATCACAACAGATACAGTGCTGAAAGATAAGCCCCCAAGGATGGAAGACACTCAAAATACACAATGGACATAACAACAGACTCGAGCATACTAACGATCATGAAGACGACGCAGGACCTGTCAGTGTTTTGCTCTGTTGTACATGGGGTAGCCATGTGTGGGAGCCGACTCGACAGTAGCTAACAACAACATGTTTCTAAAATGGAGCACAGTATGTGACACACAGAAGGCATTTTATAGTTTGCTGGTTGACTGCTCACACGATCCTTCCTTAACAGACAAGGAGAGTAAGTCACAGGGGAGCCAAGACCAGGAACTGTCAGCCAGATGCTCAGACCCAGAGCGTCACAGGCACCCATATGAGGAGACAGAGGGAGAAAAGGAAGGACAAGCAAAGACACAACCGATGCTGCACTCACACCACACTCCAGGGACCTTAAACATTAACTGCTCTGCAAGCTGTTTTCTCGTCTGTAATTAAGTCTCACTGAATGGACTCAGTCCCCATGGGCAGGGTGGTCATCATTAACACAACTCATTTAAAATACCAGAGCGTAATCGGAACCGCCACAGACATCCGCTCTCAAACCGCGTGTAATCGGCTGGATGTGCTGAATGCCAGCCGCACCATCCATCACTCCCTGGAAAGTTCTTGCAGTCTCAATAATTCTGGACCCACATCACACCTGGGGGCCTTGGCATCCACCTCTGAGGGAGAAAGGGGTAGATGACACCCAGACCTCATCTCCTTATTCCTTCAACAACATTTCTCTGAATGCCTGCTCTGTACCGAGACCTGAGGAGAAATGGGGAACAGGAGAGACCTGGTTCTGCCCTCGAAGAGTTTGCAATCTGGGGGAAAGGAGGCGAGAACAAAGATGATTTCAACACAGAGCTGTGAGTGACGTGATGGGGGAAGCATAGGGACTGTGGCAAACTAGAATCAACTTGGCTCTGGGAAAGGCTGCCAGGGAGGCAAGGCCTAAACTGAGGCAAGAGTGAGTGTTCCAGACAGAGGGAATAGCATGTGCAAAGGCCCAGTGGTGGAAGTGAAACCGAGAAGCTGAGTGTAGATTGAGTGCAGTGTATGTGTGAGTGTGTGTAAGCACACACGTACATGCAGACATGCAAGAAGTGTACAGCACCTTCACACAATGATCCTGGAGGGCCAGGCAGGGGACACGTCATACATGGCTTGATGGTCTTTTTAAGGGACTTGGGGTTTATCCTGGATGACAGAGAACCACTGGAGGGTGCTAAGCAGGGGAGCAACGTGACTGGATAACCGCCTTAGAATGTTCACTCCGACTACAGTTGGGAGCATAAACTGGAGGTGACTAGCAGGGAGGCTGTCTCAGTCGTCCAGGTAAGAGGGATGGAGGCCAGGACTCGATGGTGGCCATGGGTATGGAAGATGGGGATGAATTAGGGACAACGAGGAAAAGCTGACTGGCGGCTCCCCAATGCCTGCAGGACCAAGTCCAAATTCCTCTGGGCACGTGATGCCCAACCCTCAGCTGGCCCTATCCACTCACCATACTCACTTCCTGCTTATAAGGTTCCCTAGGTCAAGGCCTAGATAACACAGACAAGTCCTTGTCGACCTGGAGAGTTGCCTATGTGTGACCTTGTCTGAGATGCTTTACCGCTATGGACCTCAATTTCCTCCTCTGTAAAACGGGGATATAAAACTCTTCACAGGATTTGTACAGACTGCTTTGTGTCATGTTTTAGGATTATGTGTTACTGTGTCTGCTTCTCTCCTGCACCCAGCCCAGAGAAGGTGCTCAAATAACAGCAGCTGATGCTGACTGAACACTCTCCAAGCAAGCCATATGTGCCAAGCACTTAGCATTCATTCTCCCATTTAATCCTCACAACATCCCTATTGCTTTGCTGTTATTATTATTCTCATTTTACCAACAAGGGAATGAAAGCCTACAGAGATTAAGCAACTTGCCCAAGGCTCCTGAGATGGCAAGATCTGAACCCAGGTCTGCCTGACTCCAAAGCCCAAGCTCTTTCGACTGTTCCACCCCAATTCCTCACTCATGGATGGCCCAGAGAGGGGACATGACTTGCCCAAAGTCACGGAGTGAGATAAAACCCAGAGCTCCAGAATTCTGGCCCAGGGCTCTCTGCTCAACCTCAAAACCCCAGGGCAGCCTGGTGGACAGCCTGATTGCCTCACCTGATGGGGAACTCACTACTGGCCAACACAGTTAATTCTACTGATGAAGAGTTTTCGCTGCTAGAAAGGTCTTCTGAACAGGGAAAGTGCCCGAGAGGATAGGCAGCCTCCCTCCAGGAAGCTTTCTGGTCTTCTCTCCTCCCAGTGAAGGAAAGGAGCGAGGGCTAGAGGTGACAGGAGAGGGGTAGGAAAAAGGGCAGGGAGCAGCCTAGTATACAGCCCTGAGTGGGAGGAGGGCCTCTCTGCCTCAGGCTTGCCTGCGATGGAAGTAGGGACCTCACACTCAGGGACCTGACCCCTGGCTCCTCCTCCCCTTCTCCAAACATGCCAATTGGAGTTTTCTGTGTGACACAGCATCTCCATTCTTCAGGCCCAACAGTTGGTAGGTGGCCAGAAACGTCCTCCTCCTGGCAGGAAGTCCAACCACTGATGTCGCTGCCAGAAGTCAAGTGGATTCGCTGGGATTCCACCACAGACATCAGCCCCGGTCATGTCCCCGGCAGGGAACACTCGATGGCACAAACATGCCTCCTCACGAGCTGCCTGGGGACACAACTTCACTCGGCCCGATCACTGAAGGGTGCTGTGGAAACCTGAAAATAATTCTCTGTGGGGCAGGTAAAGATTTCTTAATCTGTACACAACAAGCATTAACCATATAAAAAAAACTGAACTTCATTAAAATAGGTATTTATACAGAGACCAATGTTCACTGGTGGTTACTGGGGCGAGGGGAAGGAGGGAAATCACTCTCTAGAGAGTAGACACTTGTTATTTTTGGTGATGGGAAAGGCAGCACCAAATGTGGGTGAAATGTTCACAGCTTGACCAAGGTAAATGATGCCACTAAGAAATACACGAGAAAAGGACATTTTTGGTAAAGGATAAGACATACATAATTTTGCAACAACAACGAAAAAAATGTGTGGGGTTACATATGTATGTATATATGAACATATGTGTATGGGTATATATGTGTGTGCACATACTTGCTGACACAGACTTATCCAGTGGTTAAGTGCTCCGGCTGCTAGCCAAAAGGTCAGCAGTTTGAATCCACCAGCCACTCCTTGGAAACCCTATGGGGCAGTTCTACTCTGTCCTATAGTGTTGCTATGAGTCAGAACTGACTCGACAGCCCGGGTTTGTTCGTTTGTTTTTTTGGTATACAGGTATATACGTGCATGTATATATATTCATATATATAATAAACCACATAGCGGGCACAGTTACAGATACTTCTTAGACATAACCAAATATTTCACGAGATTGGTTTTCAAGGTTTAAAGGTAGGACCACAGGGGACAACTTGGTCAACTGGCATGATACAGTTCATAATGTTTATGTTCTATATCCTAGTTTGGTGAGTAGTGTCTGGGGTATTAAAAGCTTGTGAACAGCCACCTAAAATACAACTATTGGCCTCTATTTATCTGGAGCAAAAAAAAAAAAAAAAAAAAAAGAAGGAAACAAAAGACTCAGAGAAGAAACTGGTCTATGGGACTAAGAGTCTACATGAACCATGGCCTCATCTATCCTGAGACCAGAAAAACTAGATGGTGCCCAGCTATCACTACCAATAGTTCTGATTAGGGCCATAATAGATGAATCCTGATGGAACAGGAGAAAAATGTGGAAAAGAACTGAAATTCTTAAAAGTCTAGGCTTATTAGACTGGTTGAGACTAGAGGATTCCCCAAGATGACAGCCTTGAGATACTCATTAAACCTTGAACCAAAATTATCTCCTGAGGTCACCCTTTAGCTAAATAACAGAGTGGCTCATAAAATAAAAATATCACCCATGAGTACTGTGCTTCTTTAAAAAAACCACATATATGAAACCAATTAACCTAAAGCAAAGACGAGAAGGTAAGGGGGCAGGGAAACTAGAATACCGGAAATGAAACAAGAACGGAATTAATGAGAATGTAGAGACATTGTGAAAAAATATAAAATAAAATAACCAATGTCACTGAATAATTCATGTGGAAATTGTTAAACGGGAACTTAATTTTCTGTGTAAACTCTCACTGAAAACACAATAAAATATTATTAAAAAAAAACAGACACCCTGAAAATAATAAAACATCATTGAAAGAAATTAAAAAACACCTAAATAAATAGAAAGACATCTCATATTCATGAATTATAAAACTTAACACTGTTAAGATGGCAGTCCCCTCCAAATTGATCTACAGATTCACTGCAGCCTCTATGAAAATCCCAGATGCCATTTTTTGCAGAAATTGACAAGCTGACTGTTAAATTCATGTGGAAATTCAAGGGAACCAGAATAGACAAAACAATCTTATAAAAGTACAAATTTGGAGGACTCATACTTCCGGACTTCAAATTTACTACCAAGCTACAGTAATCAAGATAGTATGTTAGTGACATACATCAATGAAATAAAATTGAGAGTCCAGAAATAAACCCATAAATACACTTATGGTCAATTGATTTTTAACAAGGGCGTCAAGAAAACCCAATGGGAAAGAACAGTCTTTTCAATAAATAATGCTAGGAGTACTGGATATCCACATGCAAAAAGATGAAGCTGGACACCCTGCCTCACACCACACATAAAAATTACCTGAAATGGATAAAAGAACTAAACGTACACAATGTAAGACCTAAAACTAAAACTCATAAAGGAAAACAGGAATAAATCTTCATGATCTTGATTTGGCAAAGCTTTCCAGATATGACACAAAAAGCACAAATAACAAAAGAAAAAGAGATAAACTAGACTTTACCAAATTTAAAACTTATGTACTGCAAAGAACAATATCAAGAAAGTGAAAAAAGATAACCCACAGAAATATCACTCAATTGACATAATATAGTTCATAAAGTTATGTTTTACATCATAGTTGGGGGAGAGCAGTGTCTGAGATAGTAGTGTCTTGCAAGCGTCCATCTAAGATAGAACTGTTGGTCTCTACTCATCCAGAGCAAAAGAGAAAGAAGGGACCAAAGACTCATAGAAGAAACTAGTCTACAGGACTAATAGTCTACATGAACCACGGCCGCATCTACCCTGAGACCAGAAAAAACTAGATGGTGCCCCTCTACCACTACCAATAGTTCTGATCAGGGCCACAATAGATGAATCCTGATGGAACAGGAGAAAAATGTGGAACAGAACCGAAATTCTTAAAAAGTCCAGACTTACTGGACTGGCTGAGACTGGAGGACTCCTGGAGACTGTAGCCCTGAGATACTCTTTAAACCTTGAACAGAAACTAACCCCTAAGGTTAAATAACAAATTGGCTCAAAAACTAACAAATATCACCTGTAAGTATTGTGTGCTTTTAGAAAATCACCTATAGGAGACCAAACAATCAATAATTACTTTAAAACAAAGATGAGAATGTAAGGATTCAGGGAAACTAGATGAATGGAAACAGGAAAAACCAGAATGCAAGTAATGAGAATGTTCATGCATTGTGAAGAATGTGACCAATATCACTGAAAAACTTGTGTACAAACTGTTGAATGGGAACTAAACTACTCTGTAAACCTTCACTGAAAACACAATAAAATATTATTTAAAAAAAATGACAACCCACTGAATGAAAGAAAATACTAGCAATGCATATATCTGATAAGGGTCTAGCATCCAGAATATATACTCTTACAACTCAGTAATGAAAAGGTTAAAAAACCCATTTAAAAAATGGGCAAAGGTTTGGCAGTTCCTCAAAAAGGTTAAACTACCACATGACCCAGCAATTCCACTCCTAGATATATACCCAAGAGAATTGAAAACAAGTACTTACATGCAAATGCTCATTGCAGCACTATTTACAATAGCCAAAAGGTAGAAACAACTCAAATGTCCAAGAACAGATATACGGATAAATAAATTGTGTTATATATATACAATAGATTGTATTATTCAGCCATTAAAACAATGAAATTCTAATACATACTAAGACTGGCTTAACCTTGAAAACATTATGCTGAGTGAAATAAGCCAGACACAAAAGATCACATATCACATGATTCCATTCATATGAAATATCTAGAATAGATAAATCCATAGATAACGGAAAGCAGATAGGTAGTTGGCAGGGGAGGAAGGGAGGGAGAAGCGGGGAATGGACGTTTAATGAATACGTGGTTTCATTTTGGGGTGATGAAAATGTTTTGGTGGCTGCACAAAATGGTAATGTACTTAATGCCACTGAATTTTTCACTTAAAATGGTGAGTTTAAAAAAAATAATTTATTTTATTTTTGTTGATGTTGTTGAGAATATACACAGCAAAACATAACCAATTCGACAAATTCTACATGTATAATTTAGTGACACTAATTACATTCTTCAAGTTGTGCAACTATTCTTACCCTCCTTTTCTGAGTTGTTCCTCCCTCATTAACATAAACCCACTCCCCCCTAAGTCTCCTACCTAATCTTTCGAGTTGCTGTTGTCAGTTTGATCCCATATAGACAATTCTTAAAAGGGCATAATGCTAAAGGCAGACATTCTTTACTAGTTAAGCTAAATTACTGTTCAGTTTTAAGAAGACTTCAAGGGATATTTTTGGTTTAAGTTTTAAAGATTATCTCAGGGCAACAGTTTCAGGGATTCATCCACCTTCCATGACTCCAGAAAGTCTACAGTCCATGAGAATTTGAAATTTTATTCTGTATTTCCCCCCTTTTGATAAGGATTCTTCTTTGGAATCTTTGATCAAAACATTCAGTAGCGGTAGCTGGGCACCATCCAGTTCTTCTGGTTTCATGGCAAGGGAGGCAGTTGTTCATGGAGGCAATTAGCCATACATTCCATATCCTCCTCCTATTCCTGACTCTCCTTTTTCTTCTGTTGCTCCAGGTGAAAAGAGACCAACTGTTGTGCCTTGGATGGCTGCTTGCAAGCTTCTAAGATCCAGGCACTACACAACGAACTAGGAGACAGACCAGAAGCACTAAACACATTATTATTGTAGGCCAATTAACTAGGATACCCCTGAAACCATGACCCTAAGCCTCTAAACCAAGGAACCTAATCCCATGAGGTGTTTGGTTGTACATATACAGCCTCAGTAGCTACTCTTTTACTCTTTTTTTTTTTTTTTTTTGGTCATTGTTTTAAATATATCTATCACAACTTTTGACAATTCAGCTTTTTATGGGTGTACAACTTACTGACAACAATTACAATAATTGGTTGTACAACTCTACCCTTAATCAATCAGATTTTTCCATCACCATTAACCCCCTTTTTCCCCTCCCTCCTGCCCTGGTAACCACTAATAAACTCTGGTCTCTGTACATTTGCCTTTTCTTGTCTTTTTATATAAGTGAGTTCATACAGTATTTGTTGTTTTGTGATTGACTTATTTCACTCAGCATAATGTCTTCAAGCTCCATGCATACTGTAGCATGTATCAAGACTTAACTTCTCCTACTGGCTGAGTAGTATTCCATTGTATGTATGCACCACATTTTGTTTATCCATTCATCTCCTGATGCGCATTTAGGCTGTTTCCACCTTTTGGCTACTGTGAATAGTGCTGCAATGAACACTGGTGTACAAGTCTCTTTTTGAGTCTCTGCTTTCAAGTCTTTTGAGCATATACCTAGGAGTGGAACTGGTGGGTCATATAGGGTTGCTATGAGTTGGAATCAACTCGACAGCAATGGGAATGGGTTACAGTAGTTCTAGTTTTAATTTTTTGAAGAACCACCACACTGTTTGCCACAATGGCTGTACCATTTTGTATACCCATCAGCAATGGATAAGGGTTCCAATTTTCCCACATCTTGATCAACAGTTTTTATTTTCTGGGTTTTTTTTTTTATCTTAGTTATCCCAGTAGGAGTGAAATGATATGTCACTGTGGTTTTGATTTACATCTCTTTGATAGCTAATGATGTTGAGCATCTTTTCATGTGTTTGGTGGCCATTTGAATGTCCTCTTTGATGAAATGTCTGTTCAAATCCTTTGCCCATTTTATGACTGGGTTATTTGTCTTTTTGTTGTTAATTTGTCAAAGTATTATATATATTTTGGTTATCAGAGTCTTATCAGATACGTGGTTTCTGAAGATAATCTCCCAGTCAGTAGCTTGTCTTTTCACTTTTTTGTTAAAGTCTTTTGATGAACAAAAGTTTTTAATTTTTATGAGGTCCCATTTATTTATTCTGTCTTTTGCTGTTTGTGCTTTTATTATTATATTAGGTAATCCATTGTTAAAACCTAGGCTTGACAGCACTGCCCCTGCATTTTCTTCTAAGAATTTTATGGTATAGTTTTCATTTAGGTCTTTAATCTATTTTGAATTTGTTTTTGTTTATGGTGTGAGGTATGGATTCTGTTTCATTTTTCTGTATGTAGAATTCCAATCTTCCCAACATCATTTATTAAAGAGAATTTTCTTAAAATGGTCAATTTTATGTTATGTGGATTTCACCTCAATTAAAAGGATTTGAATAGACATTTCTCCAAAGAAGATATATGAATGGCCAATAAGCACATGAAAAAATGGTCAACATCATTAGTCATTCGGGAAATGTAAATCAAAACCACACTGAGATACCATTTTACATCTACTAGGATGGCTAGTACAAAAAAGACTGAATAAAAACAAGTGTTGTCAATGAATTGGAGAAATGGAAACCCTCATACATTGCTTGTGGGAATGTAAAATGGTGCAGCCACTTTGAAAATAGTCTAGCAGTTGTACATGAATGTTCACAGCAGAACTTTCATAGCAGTCAAAAAGTAGAAACAATTCAAATGTCCATTAATTGATGAATGGATAAACAAAATGTGGACTATCCATACAATGGAATATTATTTGGCAATAAAAAGTAATGAAGTACTGATACATGTTACATTGTGGATAAGCCATGAAAATATTATGCTAAATGAAAGAATACAGTCACAAAAGTCCATAAATGTATGATTCCATTTATATGAAATGTCCAGAATAGGCAAATCTATTGAGACAGAAACTGGATTGGTGGTTGCTGAGGGTGGGGGAAGGAATGAAAGTGACAGCTAAGGGGTACAGGGTTTTTTTGTGGAGTGATGAAAATGTTCTAAAATTAATTGTGGTGATGGATGCACAAACTTTGTGAATATACTTAAAGTCACTGAAATATACACTTTAAATGGGTGAGCTTATGGTATGTGAATTAGATCTTGATAACGCTGTTTTAAAAAAGTGAATAGGGAAGCCACAGGCTGGGAGAATGTTCACAATACATTTATTTGACAATAGACTTAGATCCAGAATATTTAAAGAACTCCTACAAATCAATAAGAAAAAGACAGACCACTCAACTGAAAAAAAAAAACCTAAAAGACATTTCTCAAAAGAGGATTTCCAAATGGCTAGTACATAGAAGGAAAGACGCTCAATGTCATTAATCATCAGGGAAATGCAAATTAAAAACACAATGTGTAACCACCACACAATCATGAGAACAGCCATGATTACAAAGACTGACAACACCAAGTGTTGGCCAGGTGGTGGAATAACTGCTATTCTCATACATTGTTATTGTTGTTGTTCAATGCCTTCGGGTCAATTCTGACTCATAGCAACCCCATGTGACAGAGTAGAACTGTCCCATAGGGCTTCCAAGGCTGTAATCTTTACAGAAGCAGATCTCCAGGTCTTTCTCCTGAGAGGGAGCTGGGTGGGTTCAAACCACTGACCTTTTGGTTAGCAGCCTGGCACTTAACTGTAGGATACTGCTTCACCCTTTTCGGAAAACTGTTTGGCAGTTTCTAATAAAGCTAAATCTATGCTGACTTACTACTCTCCAATTTAATTCTTAGGTAAATACTAAAAAGAAATGAGTACACATGTTCCAGAAAAGACACACAGGAAAAACGTTCATAGCAGCTTTTTTCATACTAGCCCAAACTAAAACAACCCGCATGTCCATTAGCAGGCGTAGAGAGAAACAGACCGCACGCAGTATATCCACACAAAGGGATACTGACATCCACGGACATCTGGGTGAATCTCACAGACATCATGTGGAGCTAAAGAAGCCAGACACAAAACAGTACATACGTCATAATTCTATTCATATGAAGTTCAAGAACAGGATAAACTAAGTGATAGTGACAGAAATCAAAACATTAGTAACCTCTGGGAGCTGGCGATGACTGGGAAGGGACACAAGGGAAACTTCTGGGATGCTGGAAGTGTTCTCTCTGGGTTGTGGTTACAAATGTATGCATATATATAAAAATCTGAGCCGTACCCTCAAGATCTGTGCACTTAACTGTATGTACATAAAAAAGAGTAAAACAGTTCTTGGATGTGCCTAGGGCAGGAGAACAAGCAAGGGTTCCCCACTGCTTTCACCTCTGTCCCAAGCCCTTCTGTGGCCCCTCCTGCCCTCAAAGCCAAGTTAAACCCTTGGCGTTCATGGCCCTTCAAGAGCTAGTCTACCCTACCACTGCAGCCTTACAGCTCATATTCCTTCGTATCAGTGGTTCTCAAACTTTATGCATCAGAAACATCTGCTGGGCTTATTAAAACATAGTCCTTAAAACAAAACAAAAACAAACAGAAACACCAAACACATACAGATTATGGGAACCCACTCCCAGAGTTTCAATACAGGAGATCTGGGATGAGGCCCAAGAATGTGCATTTCTCATTTAAGTTCCTAGGTGATGCTGATGCTGCTGGTCCAGGGACCACACTTTGAGAACCACTGGTCTAGATAAATTCTCACACTGTGCTCTGTGGAGACCCAGGTTTAACAGAGGTGGAGGCAGAACCCAGACTCTGGCTTCCACCCAACTTTGAATCAAAGCACCTCCACTTTCATCCACTCTTCATATTGGGGTTCTGAGTAAAATTGTATTTGAAGACAAGATTGTGGCAAAAACATCTGAATTCCACCAACCTTCTCAGAGTGGGGAAACTGAGGGATTAAGGAGGAGGGGACTTTTCAAGGTCACACAGCAATTCTTCCTGGACTCTGAAATTACAGACGGAAAGAGCCACATGCCTGGTGAGAAATCTCTTCTACTGATATCTTCTCAAAAGCTACAGTGCTCGTACCTCCAGATATGGGGAGCTCACCCCCTGGACAACTCAGGTTTAGAAAGAAAGCACATATCCTCATGCTGAGCTTTGCCTCCCTCTGATTGTCCCAAACATCAATATGCTCGCTGTGCTCTGAACAGCCTAGCAAAGACTAAGAACAGAAACAGGGTCCTCCTTACTCAATTACAAATTATTTCTTGATGTCGTCTATGGGCAAAAAGTACAAAGATAGGTAAGAGACAGTCATGCTGTCTGTCCTTGTGGAGAACAAAAGTCTCCTTCACCCCACATTAACTTCCCCAGCATATGAGGCTGTTTTGGAGCTTGGTCTGGGTTAACCTTCCAACCCCCCAGCATCACCCCCTCCTACCTAACTCATCAGACCCTTCTTCCCTAAACCTCCTTCACTATGTCTGCCCTGCTCAAGTCCTCAGGGCTCCCAAATTCCCATGACTCCATCTTGAAACACCTTGGGACATGGCATGAGGCTCTCCAACCACTTCCTGTACATTCTACACCCCCAAGCCTTTCCTCTCTGTAGCCCTCCATACACTTGTTCCTGCTGCTCCTACCAGCTGGAAGGTCTGTTCCTACTTTCTGTCCCTCAATACCCATCTCAACACCACCTCCTCCAGGAAGCCTTCCCTGACTTCATTCCACCAGCTCACACTGATTCCTTCCTTCTAGGGCTCCTCTACCACCTAACTAGACTATTCCACACATACTTATCTCCTTCTCTTCTCAGGGCTTTGAAATTAAACAGCCCTGGCCCTACTATGGAGCCCTAGTGGTGCAGTGGTTAAAAGTCTGGCTGCTAACGAAAAGGTTGGCAGTTCGAATCCAACAGCTGCTCCTTGGAAACCTGATGGGGCAGTTCTACTCTGTCCTATAGCGTTGCTATGAGTTGGAATTGACTTGATGGCAATGGGTTTGGTTCGGCCCTACTACTCACTGGGTGTGTGACCCTGAACAAGTCATTCACTTTCTCTGGGATGCAGTTTGTTTGTGCCATCCAATCACCTGAGAACTATTTATTGATCACATACTATGTGCAACTAAATGAGATAATACATGCAAAGTACCAAGCACACAAAAGGAGCTCAACAAACGCTGACTGTCTTCCCCACCCTCCTCCCCTACAGCCTCTGGCACACTTGATGCCAACTATAATGAAAAGCGAGAGGCGGCTGAGAGAGGAAAGAGGGCAATGAGGAGGCCAGGCTGATAATACACTAATTTAGATAAAAGAACTCCCACATCCATTAATAACAGTCACTCTAGCTCCTGCGTTTGCCCCAGTCATGTCAGCACTAAGGCCACAGCCAAATTAAACTTCTACACAGTGATAAGGGAGGGCTCTGTGACAGCCTCTCCCTCTCCCAGCAGTTTGAGCAGCCTGGCTCTGTCCTGACACCCTTTCAAGTGGTTACTGCCAACGGGTAAAGTGGGTGTGAGGCTATCCATGGAACACACAGAAAAGATTATGAAGCCATTAGTTTGTCTTTTGGCACTGTTTTTTTTTCCTACAACTCTTCTCTATGATGATCCCAGGAGCCCTGGTGGCGCAGTGGTTAAGCATTTGGCTGCTAACTGAAAGGTCAGCAGTTCGAATCCACCAGCTGCTCCTTGGAAACCCTATGGGTTCGCTATGAGTTGGAACTGACTTGACGGCAGTGGGTTTAGTTTGGTTTTTAACTAGTCCTGAGGCTCCCAGCCTCCAGGTGCTTCCCGCCCATGGTACCTGAGAGCCCTCTCCTCACCCTGGGTGAAATCCCATCTGCTCCTGGAGCTTAAGTTTACACCTCCACATTTGATCACCTTTAATCCAAATCCTGTGTCCAACTGACCACTCGATGTCCTTCCCGGTGTCCCTCAAACTTAACAAGAGCTCCACCAAACTCAGCATCTCTCCCCATGCCCACCCCAAGCCTGAAACCCCAATACTTGCTCTTTTAGTGAAATCAGCAAGTCAGAATCTAGGGTCAGCCTGGACCTCCCCTCTTCCTCACCCCACAGCCAGTCAATCACCAAGCACAGGGCCCTCAAATCCACCTGCAGCACTCCATTCCCTTTGTCTCCCCTAACTCCAGTCCACCCTCACCTCTTACAGGGATCACCCAAGAACCTCCCCACAGTTCCCCAGGGGATCAAATCCAAACCCCAAACATGGCTCCTAGGCTCGCCTGGCTCTGCCCTCACCTCTCTAGCCCCAGCTCTCACTGCTCTCTCTCTCCCTCACAATGCTCTAGCCAGGCTAATTTCTTTCTGTTCAAATACACCATTCTCCAACCAGCCCCTAGGTCTTTGCACACGCTGGTCTCTTTGCCAGGTGCAACCCTTCCTCACAGCACCAACTGGCTAACTCCTCCTCATCCTTCAAATCTCAGTTTAGGCCCCTTTCCCTCTGGGAATCCTTCTCTGGCCCACAAAAGACTGGGTCAGGTGCCTCCCCTGAAGCCCCACAGCCTCAGTATGTTCCCTATCCCTCAGCTGACACTACTGTTCCTCTCATGCCTGTCTCCCTGTCTGGACTGTCAGCTCCTGGAGGGCAGGGCCTCCCCTTTGTTGTTCATGATGAGTGGCACACAGGAGGTACTCAAGAGATACTGTGACTGAGTAAATGAGGAGGACTGCAGGAAGGCCTGACTCCACCACCCACTCCCTCAGCAGACATTTACTGAGCTCCGACTGTGTACCAGGCATCAGAAGCCACTGGGAACAGGGAAGGCAGTCAAGCTCTTGGCCCTGAAAGAGCTGAGTTCAGTAAAGGAGACTGTCAGTAAACAAGCCTCAAATACATGAAGCAAAAATGGACAGAAAAGAAGACAGAGACAGACAATTCAATAATAGTGGCTGGAGACATCAATACTCCACGCTCAATAGTAGACAGAACAACTAGATGGAAAATCAGCAAGGATGTCGAAGTCTCAAACAACACTACCAACCAACCTGACCTACTGACATCTATAGATGTCACCCAAGAACAGCAGAAAATACATTCTATTCAAGTGCATATGGAACATTCTCCAGGAAAGACCATATGTTAAACCATAAAACAAGTCACAATAAATTTAAAAGCACTGAAACCATATAAAGTATGTTCTCCGACTACCGTGGAATCAAATTAGAAATCAACAACAGAAGAAATCTGGGAAATTCACAGGTATTTAGAAATTAAATAACACATTTTTAAATAATCCATGGGTCGAAGAAGAAATCATAAGGGGAATTAGAATGTATTTTGAACTGAATGAAAACAAAAATACAACATAAGTGAACAGATACATAAGCGAAAGGATTTCAAATAGTGAAAAGTGCTATAAAGAAAATAAAATGGAGCATGAGCTAGAGAGTGGAGGAGAGGAATTATGGCTATGATTCTTCACTCTCCCTGCATCTACACCCTTGCCATAGTCTCAGTGTTGGAGAGAGCATATCCCTGCCCCTTGCTGTTGGGCCTGGTGATGGCACTTGCTCTGGCCAATGGGATGTGGGCAGAAGTGATGACGTGCCGGTTACAAACTTGAATCCTAGGAGCCCCTGGTTTTCCTACTTGCTCTCCTGCCATTGCCATGGAAACAGCTGCCCCGGGTACCTGCTTTCCCTTCAGCCTGGACCCTTGAATGAATACACAAGAAGCAGATTCATTCAGCCAAGCCCAGCTTAGAGCCAGTCAACTTCAGTTGACCTCGCTTCCCTTGCACCTAGGATTGCCGAATGAGATGGAAGCAGACATTGTCGAGTGGAGCTTTCAGGAAAGCTTTTTCAAGAAGGCTGAGTGAGCTGGGAGGCACGACTTTTTTGCTTTCCTGCCTTTTCTTCTTCCTGCCTGGGACATGAACATGATGGCTGGAGCTGCAGAAGCCATCCTGTGTTCATGAACAACCATGAAAATGGAAGCAGCAGACAGAAAGATAGAATCTTGGTCCTTGAGACTGTGGAGCTATCAAACTTGATCTGGACTGCCTATTTCTGGATTTCTTTCACATAAGAGAATAATCTCTAAATTATTTAAATCACCGTAACTGAGGCTTTGTTTCTAGCAGCAAACACAATTCCTAACTGAAACAGAATGATTAGGAAACACTTCTGTAGGAGACTGTATTTTTCCAAATAACGGCCACAACAGTATCTCCTATCTCACATGCTCTTCAAGCACTGAATGGTGAAGTGTATGTCCCTCTCCTTGAACCCCGGTGGACCTCTGTGACTGCCTTGGCCAACAAAGTATGGTGGAACGGGGCTACATGACTTCTGAGATGAGGCCATAAAAATGTCACATACTTCCTCCTTGCTCCCTCTTAGGATACTTGCTCTTGGAACCCAGCCACCCTGCTGTGGGGTAGCCCAAACTAGCCTATGCAGAGACCAAGACCACATGTAAATGTTCTGACCAACGGCCCAGCTGAGGTCCCAGTCAATTGCTAGCATCAATCACCAGATATGTTAGTGAAGACACTTCCAGATGCTTCCAGTACCTAACCCTCAAGTCACTCCTAGCCTTTGAGTCTCCCACCTGAGGCTCTAGACATCACGAAGCATCATGGAGACAAGCTCTCCCCACTGTGCCCTGTCCGAATTCCTGACCCAGAGACTGTGAGCATGATAAAATGGTTGTTTTATGCCACTAAGTTTCAGGGTACCACTTCCTTGAGGAGGTGACATTTGAGCTAAGACCTGAATGAGGAGCAGGAAATGGCTATGTGAAGTCACGGGCAGGACATTCCCATCAGAGGGAAGAGCAAATGCCAAAGCTGTGAGGTGTGAACACATTTGTAGAATTTGAAGAACAGCAAGAAGGCCAGAGTAGCTGCAGTGAGTGAAGAAGAAAGTGGTGGGAGATAATGCTGGAGAGGCAGACAGGGGACAGATCGCACAGGACCCCTTGGGTGAGGACTTTCTCCCAGGGCGTCAGTAATAACAACTTTCAGAGTTACCTCTCCCAGTGAGCAGACTGGCTTCTGAACAGCCTTCAATGCCTTAGCCCAAAGGAGTGACCCACTGTAGAAATTTTCAGCTGCTGCTGGGAGCAGGATTTTTTTTTTTTTTTTTTTTTGATGCGAAAACAGAGGCTTGAAGGTGTCCTGAGGCCATATCTTTTCAAAATATCTAACCGCTCATGATATACAACCTGGTCCTAACCTTGTTTTTGGACCAATCATTTGACCCCTAATTCCAGCTCCAACCCGCCTTTCCAAATGTATCTATATTCTAACCATATGTGACAATGCACCATTCTCCAAACGTGCCACGTACTTTCAGGCTGATGTGGGCCACCTGTCTTGTGTCCCCTTCCATCACTCCCCTAGCCCGATGAACTCCTTCAAAGTCCATCTCAATGGCACCTCTTCTGCATGCCACCAAGGAGTGGGGATCCTCCTCCTCCACCGTGCTTCTGCAGATTTTACACAAAACTAAAGCTGCACAAATTATACTTACCACAGAGCAGCATAATTGTCTATTCACATGTCTATTTCTCCTCCCTTCTCAATTTCCCTCCCACAAAAAAAGAGAGACATACTTAAGGGCAGATTCCGGGCCTTATTCATCTCTGAGGCACCAAGGTCTGTCTCAGAACCTAGAGCACTGAAAACATTCTGTGATGTTCTATCTGGAATGAATGGGTAAGTTTGATGGATGGGTGGGTGGGATGGGTGGATGGATGGATGGGTGGGTGGGATGGGTGGATGGATGAATGAGTGGATGGATGGATGACTGGCAGATGGATGGATAGATGGCTGGATGGGTGAGTGGATGGATGGATGGGTGGATGTACAAACAACTGAGTAGTGGATGAGTTGGGGAATGAATGGGTGCACCGACGTATCATTAAGTGCATGGATAAATGAAAGAACAGATGAGTAGGTGAACGGCTAGTTAGATTGGTGGGTGAGAGACTGATGACCCAGACAGATGAGTCACTTATGACTGAGTTCCTGGAAGGATAGAGGACAGCCTTAAAACCAGGAGTCAGCAAACTTTTTCTCTAAACGGCCAGATAGTAAATATTTTTGGCTTTGTGAGCCACACACTGCCCCCCTTTTTTCCCACAACCCATTAAAAAATGTGAAAACCATTTTTAGTTAACAGGTGATACAAAAATACGAGCTTGATCGTTAGGATTCAATTTTGGATGACCAGAGTTTTTAGTAATCCCTGAATTAGCTCTACCTTTAGCCAAGCACAGAGTTGAATTCCAAACACAGAACATCAAAGGCCAAGAGGCCATCCCCCACCAACCACAGCATAAGGGAGCCAGTGACCTTTCCAGCTGGGGAGGTTTAGAATGTAAAGTTGGCCCCTCCCCATCATGAGCAGCCTTAGGATTTTAATAGCATCAAATCTCTAGGGACAGATTTTGGGAGACAGGGCCTGCCACCTTAGCAACGAGAAATGGATCCAAGGTTGGGGAGTTGGTGGAAATGCCCCAAAGTCTATGGGTCTCCTTTAAGATGAGTGTCCTAGACTAGGACCTGGGATCATCTTGGGGGAATTCTGCCACTTCCATTCCCATAAGAACTGACATCATAAACACAGCTTCAGACCACAATTTCCCACAACTAGCTTATGAACTGTGGTTTTTATGGGCTCCTTTTTCCACCTCCTCAGGATATTATTATGGATTACCAGCAGCTTCAGCATCTTTCCAACTGGCAGGACAGAGTACAAACACAGATGGAATTTTCCCAGTTAAAACCCTCTTAACAAAGTCATATAACAAGACAGTCCAGGCCCTCTGTCATGCTGCCAGCTTGGGAGCAAGTGAGAGAGGCGGAGATGGGAGAGTGCCTTCCTGCCCTTGCTAGATGGGTCCCTTAGGCATCAACTGGGGATGGCTCATACACTGCACACCTGAGGGCTTCAGAGTTTAATAATCCACATGTGGTGAAGGGAAAACAAGGACTGAGAGTGCCAGGCCAGAGCAGTGCTCTGCCCTCTCCCTGGGGCCTGGTGCTGTCTGCTCACTTTGGAACGTGGCGCCAGCATGGAGGTACTGAACTGGGCCTTGGCTGGATTCAGCAAGAGGCCTCGCAGTGCTGGGCACTCTGGTGCACCCAGAGATAACTTTTCCCCAAGGAGCTCCAGGCCCAGGGGGTCAACCTGGCTCAGCCACTGTGTGACACTGGGCCTCCATACTGATGCTGTTAGCTGCCGTCTAGTTGGCCCTCGACTCATAGTGACCCCATGCACAACAGAATAAAACACTGACCAGTCCTGCACCATCCCCATGATCGGCTGCAGATCTGACTGCTATGATTCATAGGGTTTTCACTGGCTGATTTTCGGAAGGAGGTCACCTTTCTTCCTAGTCTGTCTTAGTCTGGAAGCGCCACTGAAACCTGTTGAGCATCATGGCAACATGCAAGCCTCCACTGACAGACAGCTGGTGGCTGCACAAGAGGTGCATCGGTCGGGAATAGAACCCAGATCTCCTGCATGGAAGAATTCTACCACTGAACCACCTCCGCCCCCGTCAGGCCTACATGTTCCCACCTATCAAATGTCCAGGGTGGACATTCCCAGCTGTGACATTCTATAAGATCCATGGTGAGCGATCTATAAAGCAGCAAAGAATCAAATGCTAAACTGTATGACTAGACTGCAAATGGCTTAGCATGTTCACAGATCCAGAGCCCACCATGCCCCTCACATCCCCACATCTTTTTCTTTCCCTCTGCCTAAGAGCCCTCTTCCCTCACCACTCCCTATGGCTGAGCCCAAACAACACTTCTCAGGGAAGGCTGTCCAATTCCCTGACATGGTCAATCACCCCCCTCAATCATAGCAGCACGAAAGCTTCCACTGACAGACGGGTGGTGGCTGCATCGGTCAGGAAGAGAATACAGATCTCCTGCATGGAAGGCAAGAATGATACCACTGAACGCGTCTGTGTTCCAAATAATGGCTCATCTACTAATCTGTCTCCTTCCGTGGCCAGAGGGCTCCTGTGGGGGGAGAACCTGCCTGCTCTGTCTTTCCATGCCCCAGCTCCTGTTTGTTAAACTGAATTGTGCTGACTGCAACGGTGACATTCCATGCAGTCTCTTGAGTTGTGAAGGGCGGCAGTGCCCAGTGGGGGTCAGCCTGTCCATTTAGCCAGCCCATCCCCAAGTCTGGTCTTCTATTCTCTGAAAACTCCAGAGGCTCAGGCTTTACCTCAGTTCTGGGGTGACTGATAAAGCCTCTTGCTTACCCGCAGCTGCTCTCTCAGTGTGCAAACACACTGCCTTCTCCATACAGACCTAAACATATAACTGACACACATGCATACACACGTTCACCTATAATCTTAACCTGCACACACAGCAATGGCCTGGAACCACCCGTGCATCCTCCTCCTTCCACCTTCCTCAACAACAGGGATGAGGAAATCTCAAACATCCTTCCAGAAACCTCAGCACATCCCCCAGATACCCCATACTCAAAGCAGGGAGACAAATCTACAGAAAGCAGAGAGTCATCCTCCTCCCCCCACCAAAGCACATTAATCAGGACATACACTTCCCTGAAAGGCCTCGGTGAACACTTGCCTGCTGCCAGTGGAGTTCACCTCTGTCTCCTCATTGCTTTTCTGCCTCTTATATCACAGCCTTGTAAAAGGGCAATTAGTTTTGACAATTAAAATGATTAACTCACCAGATGTAAGTGCTGGAGCATCTCCACGTATCTGCAGAGGGAAAGAGGGTTGAGTCTGCATTAATTCCCATCCTGGATAAGCCCGGGAGGGGTGATGTTTTGTTTACAAGCTCAAGGCCACAGGCAGCTGCTTGGGGACTCACACTTTCTCCGAAGAGAGCAATTCCTGTGCGATGACATGGGCTCTGGACTGTCCTTCCACCTGGGGGAGGAAACAGAGCCATCAGCAGGGGTGGGTGTCAATGGGGGAAGCAGATGGGAGATCCTGCTCCATAAGCATTAGGTTTATAGACTGGGCTACCATGCTGCCTGAGGTGAATCCCAAGTGCTTCTCAACCCCTTCCTTCCCTGGCACTCACAACCTGTGCAATCTTCAACAAGTTACTTAGCCTCTCTGCACCTCCGTTTCCTCATCTGCAAATGTGGATATTAATAGTATCTAACTCAGAAAGCTGTTGAGATAATGCCCAGTCTGTTGCCTGGCACATAATAAATGCTCGAAAAAGGGCCGTTATCGTGATTGAATAACCTTTGCCTCCTCCCCACCTGCACCCAGCAATCTTGAACAACCTGTGGTTCTCTGTACATAGTGAGCTCTCTTGCCTTCTTGCTTCTGCATATCCTGTTGCTGTGTCCTTTTCCCCTTCTCTGCCTGGCTAACCTCAGTCATCCTTTAAGACTTAGTGTGGTATCACCTCCTCCAGGAAGCCATTCCTGATCCCCTCTCCCAGAACCAGCTGGGTTAGGTATTCTCTCTGAGCATCCCTTTCTCATCATACCTATCAATTATGTCTCCCCTGGAGGGAAGGGACCAGTGCCTGGCATACACTGGTTTTACCTTTGTTGATAGGAAGGAAGTAAAGAAGAAAGAAGGAAGGAAGGACGAATGAAAGAATAAGTGAATGAATGAATATTCATTCCAGTTGGGAAGCACTAACTCTGCTGACTGACCTCAGAAGGTAAGCCATTTAACACATCTGAGCCCCAGTTCCCATGCTCGTAAAATGTGGGGATAAACTGAGATTATGTCTGTAAACAGGAAGGATGGGCAGGAGCTGAGGCAGATGTTTGGGTTTCTGCCGCAAACAGGCCCCCTCTCTATGGCCTCAAACTGGCTAGGTATCAGATATGGCTGGCGGCTAGGATGAGAGGTGCCAAGACACGACAGGGCAGCCAGACAAAGCAGACAGTGGACACTGAACATGCAGGCATGGTGGGGCGGGGGCCCATGGTGGAGCAGAGGGCACTTGGCTGGGACACTTGGGTTCTGATTCCAGCTCCACCACTGCCCCTGGTGTTACCCTGCACAAGTCACTTCCAGAGGCTGGGCTTCAGTTTCCCCACGTGTGGATAAAGCAAATTCCCTTCTGTGATGAACCCTGTGTGTTACTAAACTTGACGAGTCATTGGTCAAGTGAATAATTACCTCTAGTGATGAGAGCATGGACTCTGGGAGAGGCAGTTTGGACTCAGATCCCATCTTTTAGTAGCTGAGTAAGTCAGTTAACCTCTCTGTGCCTCAATTTTTTAGCTGTAAAATGGGCATAAGGGTATAATGCTTTTTGTGAGGATTAAATGGGCTAGTGTGGGGCTGGGTGGACAAGAGGAGTTCACCCTTCCCACTGGAGGGGCTCCTGCAAAGTCCCTCAAGGGAAAAGTCTTCATGAGCAAAATCCTTGCAAAGGAAAATTTATTCTGCAAGGACAGCTCCGCAATAGTTAAGAAACCCTATGGCAAAACTTCTAGGAAGAAAATTAATTTGTAGGGAAAGGTCAGGAGATCTGAAGCTCAGTTTCTTTATCTATAAAATGAGCACAAAGGACAAGATGACCTCCAATATTCTACAGGCTTATGATTCAATTCTCACTTGTCATACAGAATGATGCTGAGAGCCTGCGCTCTGGTCAGAAGACTTGAGTTCAAATCCCAGGCTCTACCTCTTCCTATCCTTATGCCCTTGGGCAAGTTATTTCCCTTCTCTGAGCCTCATCTGTAAAACAGAGGTAACAGCAGTACTACTTAATACTATTATAGTTAGCATTTACTGAGCACTTTGTTTTTAGTTGCCACTTAGTCAGCTCTGACTCATGGTGACCTAATGTACCACATAACGAAACGTTGCCTGGTCCCGAGCCATCTTCATGATTGCTGGTATGTTTGAGTCCATTGCTGTGGCTATTGCGTCATTCCATCTCATTGAGGGTTTGCCTTATTTTCCTTGACTCTCTGCTTTACCAAACATGATGTCCTTTTCTAGAGATTGGTCTTTCCTGATGACATGTCTAAAGTAACTGAGTCAAAGTCTTGCCATCCTTGCTTTTGAGGAAGATTCTGGTTGTATTTCTTCTAAGACTGATTTGTTCATCAACACCCGTTTGAGCACATCAATTCTTCCGTCTTCCTTTTTCAAGATCCAACTTTTGCATGCCTATGAGGCAAAAATGAGCTTTGTAAAACTTTAAAGAGGTCTTCTGCAGCAATTTGCCCAATGCAGTATGTTGTTTGATTTGACTGCTGCTTCCACGGATGCTGATTGTTAATCCAAGTAGAATGAAACCCTTGACAACTTCAATTTCTTCTTGATTTTTCATGATACTGTTTACTGGTCCAGTTGTATGGATTTGTGTGTTCTTCACATATCTGTTAAGTATGGTTCTATGCTTTTTACATGTGTACCCTAGTTGGATCTTCCCAGGAACCTATGAGGTTGTTGTTGTTAGCTGCTGTCCAGTCAGCTCACACTCATAGCAACCCTACGCATAACAGAACAAAATGTTGCCCAGTCCTGTGCTGTCCTCACAATTGTTACTATGTTTGAGCCCACTGTTGTAGCCACTGTGTTAATCCACCTCTTTTTCGCTGACCTTCTACTTTACAAAGCATGATGTCCTTCTCCAGGGACTGGCCCCTCCTGATAACATGTCCAAAGTAAGCCAGACAAAGTCTTGTCATCCTTGCTTCTATGAGGTAGGTATTATTATTATCCCCATTTTACAAACGAGGAACCTGAGATGCTACTAAGTCCTACCCTTTGCCTAAGGTCACTTCTAGTAAGCGACAGAGACAAGATTCAAACCCGGGTGGCCTGGCCCCAAAGTCCAAACACTTAGCAGAGTGCCTGGCACATAGCAAGTACTCGACAAATGGCATCTATGCTGATTAGAGATGGTGGTTTTTTTTTAAATCTGGGAAACACTTACTCTTTACCTGCATGGTAAAGGCCAGGAGTAGGAGTCTAGCAATCCAGGAGGGGCTTGCCCTGTCTTCTGTCCTCTGCTCTTCCTAATTCCTGACCCTCAGAGCACTGGCCACAATGGTGCAGAAGAAAAGGAACACCTTGGGCAAACCATGCACTGGTGCCTCAGTTTCCCCTCACCCTGCAAAGATGAGAGCAGAGGATGGATGGAAGTGGTCCTACTCTACCCGCACTTTTGGAGTTATCACCATTACCACTGTTACAATCTCTAAGCAGTCGGGACAGATGTCTGGTAGGGTCAGGCACGGCACTCTGCACGTCTCCAGCCCCTCTTGCAGACAGGCTGACTCCGGGCGGGACATGGGCTGTCCTGCTTTATTGCCTCCCCCATGATGGATGCGTCTTTCCCAGACGGTCAAGGAGGAGGCCTGGCAGGTTGTGTGCCCAAGGCACTCCTCAGAAGCCGTTTCTGGGCGTTGCCCAACTGGACCATTTAACACAGATGTTTGTTTAACCAGGAAATGAACTTCGTGGCTGACGGCAGTGTCCAGGGAGAGACTTCTGGGAACAGGGTTCCTCCCAGGAGTGTGGGGGTAGGGGTGCTAGGGCCTCTGCTACTGCGTTTCTTAGAAGCCATGGGGTGTTAACACCAGGTGCTGGCTGCCCCTCTGCCACAGCCCAGGTTGTTTATCGCCTCTGTTCCCCAGCGCCACCCCGGCCATGCCTCCTTCCCAGGCCCCTGGGAAACTTGGTTCAATGCTCAGCTATGTTGAGAGCAGGGCAGGTTGCGGGGAGGGTCCATCCTTCCTTTGGGAACCTCACAATTCGACAGCAGGCTACAGAAAGAGTCAGGAGTGTTGGTCCTCTGTCTTCACACCTTGGTTTTCCAACTGCAAAATGGGGGTGCTTGGCCTCCTTCTAGAGCAGTAGTTCTCAAAGTAGGGTTCCCTGAGATTCCTTCAGGGTGTCTGTAAAGTCTTCCCTTTACCTTTACATATCTGTGTGAGCCAGATTTTCTTCATATAGTTCAACAAAATAACAGTCCCAACAGACAGAAGGCAGAAGCAGATATGAGTACCCAGCTGTCTTCTATGAGGCCAGACATTCAAGAGATTTGCAAAAAGATTGAAAAAGCCCATTCTACCCTTCTCACTAATTTAAAAAAACATGTATTTTTCATAAAAAATGCTATTTATCTTAATAGGAAATGAGTATATTTTCGTTACTTTTAAATAAATTAAAACATAAATGTTTTAAAATGCTCTCATTTTTACTTCCTACTGTGGTGAATACTGATAGATACAGGTCATATCAACAAAAACTCTTTGGGGTCCTCAATCATTTTTAAGAGGTTAGAGGTGTCTGAGACCAAAAGTTGTGAGAGCCGCTGCTGTAAGATCAAACAGGTTTGCAGACAGTGTCACCATCAGTAAAGACCTAGAGAGGTGTGAGCCATTATCGCCAGTGTGTTAGCATCAGGATTAGTATAGTATTAGTATTGCATAAGCCTCTCTTACAGGCTCCTGAGAAGCAGAACAATGAACCCTAGCCTTTGTCATCTGTGCCCCAGGACGGTCTAGGGATCACACCCTCTTTCTCCATAATGTTCCACCTGGTGGAAGAGGAAGAACTCCCCAGAAGCTCCTCTTTCATCCATCTCTCTCCTTTTGAGGGCCTGGAGCTGACACCTGCTTTGTCTTTGAACAAAACTGCCTCTTTCTCTTTACCCTTGCTCTGCCATCTCCAGGTTGAGCCCCACGTTCCCCAGGTCTCCACACTTGGCTCAGTTTTTGCCTTCATCAATTCTCGGCCAATGCACCTCATGTATAGCCACCACCTGTCTGTCAGTAGAGGCTTGTATGTTGCTACGATGCTGAACAGGTTTCAACAAATAAGGAAGAACGGCCTGGCGATCTACTTCCAAAAATCAGCCAGTGAAAACCCAATGGATCATAACAGTCCCGTCTACAACCAATCATGGAGATGGCACAGGGCCACGCAATGTTTTGTTCTGTTGTGCATGGGGTCGCCATGAGTCGGGGGCTAACCAGCCGCTGCCAGCAACAACAAGACCTATCCCTTACTACCTGTGGTCACATGGGCACGTCAACCTTCACACTATTAACTCCCGGCTTCTCGCCTCTTCAGATCTCCTCAGATGACTTCCACCTACATCCACTCCTCCCACCCTGGGCCTTGGGCACACTCAGAACTGCTCTGCTTCTGAAATTGGGGGCTTCAAGTTCCCCATCTCAGACCCAAGCTCCTATGCTCTCCCTGCCCCAACTAAACTTGTCTGTTAACTCATCGAAAGCTCCAGTTGCTCACCCACCCCACCATCCTACCCCACGGCGGTCATGTTCTGCTGTTACTCATGGCCTCCCCATGCTTACGTAAAGAGTCTTCCGTGAGCAGCACAAAAGACCCTTCCAGGCCCCTCCGCTGTGGTCCTCCACGCCACATGCAACTAAATTCTATTCCTTAGATTCACTCTACTTTCCCTACCTCTGGGCCTTTTATGCTCATGCAGGTCCCGTGAGGTCTCAGTGTATCTCTAGCTCACATGGTAAACTTGAGGTGTGGCAGTATGCCAGGGAAGGAACCCCAATACCCCAAATTTGCTAGCCTATTCAGCCATACAGTAGACCTTAGAAAACTCCCCAAAATTCACACCTAGAAAGTGTGAAGGGGTTACCTTCTATGACTGTTTCAAGCCCTAGGGTGGTATTTATAATGAGTCTGCATGTTTTGCGGGTCCCTGGAGGCAGCTTACTGGAGATGCTAACTTTGGGGACCTCTCTGAGACTGTGCTCTGCAGTCACATCTGGAGAAGGGAGAGTGTTCAGGGAACCAGACGTGCAGGTGACCAGCTCCAGGAGAACACGTTCTCGGGGAAGTTCCTCAGGGCACTGGAGCTGCAAGCATGGGCATTTGTTTTTGGAATTCATATCAGGATCTCTAGCACGACCTTCAATGGCTGAGTAAAAATTCAGAGAGGAGCTCAGGGAGGGATGGCTCATTTTTTACCCAGCTGTACCTGTACTCACAGGAGCAGAGGAGGGATTGGGATAGTGAAGGAGAATAGCTGCCTTGCAGGGTAAGAAGCGGGGAGGTAGGACCAAGCAGAGGCCCTGCCAGTGTCCCGGGACCATGCTCATGCTGACTCCCTGCCTTGGTCCAGTCCCTCAAGACAGGCTGGTATGAGTCTGGGTTTGGCATGGCCACTGAGAAAACTTTTAATTCTGGAAAGACTCTCTGGCTGTGGCTGCAGTTAGGTAATAACTTAATAGAAGCAGCATGCTATCTTGGAAAGCTCCAAATGAAACATCAGGAGACCCAATTTCTACTTCTGACTTTGCCTGTGTCTTAGTTACCTAGCGCTGCTGTAACAGAAATGCCACAAGTGGGTGGATTGAAGGAACAAAAATTTACTTTCTTACAGTTCAGGAGGCCAGGAGTCTGAATTCAGGGCATCAGCTCTAGGAGAAGGTCCTTCCTTGCATATTTCAGCTTCTAGTAACTGCTGGCAATCTTTGGTGTTCCTGGGCTTGTAGATGCATCTATCTCTGTTGTCTGTCATCCTTCCCCACTATGTGTGTCTGTGTCTATTCTGTTCTTTTCATAACTCTTAAGTAATTAAGTTTTTAGGGCCCACTCTACTCTGGTAAGACCTCATTAACATAACCAAAAACCCCAAAACCAAACCAGTTGCTGTTGAGTTGATTCTGACTCATGGTGACCCCATGTGTGTCAGAGTAGAACTGTGCCTTATAGGGTTTTCAGAGGCATATCACCAAGCCTTTCTTCCAAGGAGCCTCTATCTGGATTTGAATTGCCAAACTTTCTGTTAGTAGCCAAGTACTTAACCATTTGCACCACTCAGAGACTCAACATAACAAAAGGAAACCTTATTCCAAACAGGGTCACATTTACAGGTAGAAGGGTTAAGATTTTCACACATATTTTGGGGGGGATACAATTCAATCCATAACAGCTTCCAACTTGCTGGATAACCCTGAGCAAGTGATGGCTCCCCTGTTGAGTTTTAGCTCTTCTTCCTATAAAACGAGGGGCTCTCTAAGCGCCCTTCTCAGCTCTCTCACCTAGAATCCGAAGAAAGCAGCTGTGATTATGATTGGCCAGTTCCTATCATTGGACAGCAGGAAAGGGCTTAGCTGCCAGCACATGGCACATACAGGATGCAGGTTTCCTGTCCTCACCAGGTCTCCCTGGTTTGAGAAAGGGCCTGCCATGACCTCAAAAAGCCAGGCAATGGATGAATTCCACGGCTTGGTCCTATCTATTCTGCCTTCTTGTAAGCCCTCCTTCTCCTTTCCACTTAACTAAGCCCACAGGCTCAGTTCAAGGCTCACCTCCTCCTGGAAGCCTCCCAGACTGCCCTGGCTCTGCAGACTTGGAACTCTTATTCTACTCATGGCTTAGCTCACACAGCTGAGCACTTGGGGGTTGCCCCACAAACTGTTCCATCTCAGGGGCAGGCTTTGTTTATTTTTTTAAATTGTGAGACACAATATTCAGAAAAGTGCACTGAACTTAAATGTAACATTCAAAGATTATGATGTGAGTAGCTTTTTCATCCTCCAACATGACTGTGAGTTCTCCATGGGCAGGAAGCCCATCAGCTTCATCTCTGGCATTCCGCAGAGCTGAGGGCACTGTGGGTGCTCAATATGGGCTGGGTGGCTGATGATATATAAAGGAGAATTAAAGCTTCAGTGAATAAATGAATCACTGGGATCTTGTTAGCATGCACATCCTGGTTTAGCGAGTCTGGGGTGGGGTCTGAGTTGCTGTGTTTCTAACAAGCTCCCAGGTGATGCTGCTGCTGGTCCAGGATGGCATTTTGTGTAGTGTCTTAGGCAGGGTTCTCTAGAGAAGCAAAACCAGTAAAACGTATAAATGTATACAGAGAGAGATTTACATCAAGGAAACGGCTCACACAATTGTAGAGGCTGGAACGTCCCAAGCCCATGGATCAGAATAGAGGCTTCTCCCAATTCACGTAGCCGCAGGGGCTGGTGAACCCAAGATCAGCAGGTCGGCAAGCAGGACTCTTGCTCACAGGCTGTGAAGATCAATGAATCCCAAGATTGGCAGGCAAGACCGCAAGGCTTCTCCTGATTCACGCAGCTGCAGGGGCTGGCAAACCCAAGATCAGCAGGTCAGAGAGTAGGGCTCCCATGCACAGGCTATGAAGATCAATGAATCCCAAGATTGGCAGATAAGCCGACAGCTCAAGTCCCAAGAACTGGAGGTCAGACAAACAGGAGGCAGCTGCAGGATCCAGAGCGAGCAAAACGCCAGAATGTCTGCTTATATTTGGATGCAGGCCACACCCTCAAGGAAACTCCCTTTCAACTGACTGACTACTGACAGCAGATCCCATCATGGGAGTGATCACATACAAACACTGAGAATCATGGCCCAGCCAAGTTGACACACAATCTTAGCCATTACATGTAGCAAGGCTGTAGACTATGTAGACAGTGAATGCTGCCAAATCAGGAAGGAGAAAGGGAGGGTGAGTATGACCTTGTGGCCCAAATCCTAGACAAATGGGGCAAAGTTGAGACTTAGCAGAGAGGACATTCAGTCACAGAATATGCTCTCTCGGGGCCAGGGTGTCCTAACTGTCCCTATGCCTAGCCCTTTGGCTCCTGAAGCCTCCAAGCCCTGAGAGACCCTGGACAAGATGTGTGAGACCCACAGGTACCCAGGATGCCTTATGGAGCCTCTGAGCCCCTATTCTCACCCATCCCTTTGAGTTCTGAGGGTCTGTGTACCTCTTCCTCTGTTCACATTGTGCCTTGAATTATCTCCTGTGTTACTGCACAGAACTGTTGAAGCCTGTGAATCGTTCCTGGGAACCGTGTGAAGCAATGGAAAGATAAAGAGGTGTGGGGTGGCTCACAGCTCTGCCACTTACTGTGCAAAGCACATGGCTGTAAAATGGTAGTGGTAGGGTCAGACCTGTCTAACTTCAGGGGTATAATGACCAGGATCAGCCCAAAGCCCATTCCCATGGGGTAGAGATCAGACATACCTCCACTATCCAACCTGTTAACCAATTCTGACACCAGTCATTCCAGCCACAGCACTCTCCACTTCTCTTCTGGGTTCGATAATCTGTTGCAACGGCCACACAAAACTCACAGACCATACTTACAGTTACGTGGTTTATTAAGGAAGCAACAGGATATAACTTGGGATCAGGACCAGGAAGCATGCAGACAAAGTCTCCCTTCTTCAGTGCAGGACAGCTCTCTCAGCTCCTCCTGGCTGTGCAGGCCTCCTTTCGGGCCCCAAGGACAGGCTCCTCTCGGCCCCCTCAAGACAGGCTCCTCTTGGCCCTGCTGTCTGTCACCACCAACTCTGCCACACGGCCCCTGGGCCTCTTGCCGCTGGCTCTGCCACTGGGCTCCTTCTGGGCCTCTTGCTGTCTTAAATGTTATAGCTCTTGACTTGTGTTACAGCTCTTTTGAAGAAGTTACTTTCTTCTTCTCTCTCTCTCTCTCTGCTGCTTCTCTCTTCCTTCTGCTTTTTCCTGCTGCTTCTCTTCCTGCTTCTTTCTGACAAACCTCTGTGGGGTTGGCTGCATATATACACTAACTCCTTGTTGATTTCAAGGCATGGTCCTCCCACCAGGGTCATGAACTGACTAATCCCCTCTCAGCAGGCCACAGACACTTCATTTGCATAGTCTACTGACCAACCCCTGCAAGGTGCATACCAATTACAGGGCAGGTTGCAGCCCGGGACCAGACAAAAAGTATCCAACCAAGCTGTTTATAGCTTACCCAGGAAATGTCAATCAACCTGGACAAAAGGAACAAACCCTCTGGGGTAGAAACTTAGGGCAAAGGTTACTCCTCAAAGCTTAGGGGAAAAAAATCTCTCAAGCTGTTTTTCGAAAAAAACAAGGCAAAAGGCCACATAAAGGAACTCATTTCATCACAATGGCCAAAAAAATGTATTTATTAAACTGTCATGTGTTTATGTCTTGTTTTCCTTACTTAAATGCAGGAACTGAGTCTAACGCACTCGTTTATTTGTTTATTCAGAGACATGTACTGAATACTTTTTTTTATGTGCCAGGCAGTGAAGACGCAACTGTGAATAGAGCAAACGTGGTCCCTGCCTTTATGGAGCTATGCAAGTAAACAGAAAAGTAAAGAGCATCATTACAGCTTGAGATAAGTAAAGGAAGGAAATAAACAGGAATGCTGCGACCGAGACTAGCAGGTGATTGGGGAGGGCTAAGGAAGTGACATTTAACTTCAGAACTGGGGCAAATGGCAGGAAGAGCGTTTCCGATGAAGGAAACTGCAAGTGCAAAGGTCCTGGGGTGGGTTTAAAGGACACAAAGAATTCATTTTTGTCTCCTTCATGATGATGCCTGGCCAAAGGCCCAGGTGTTTGTTGAATTTTAGTTGATCCGTGATTAAGACATGGCAATAGAAGATGGAATGTCAGGGATTCAAACCCTCCAAATCTAGTGCCCGCAACCAGGGTAATGAACACAAGAGGAGAAGCAGGCTGGGAGGGTGGGAAAAGCGACCTCAGTTTTGGATATGTTGAGTTTGAGGTATCTGTGGGGGCCTCTGAAAAAGGCCTGAAAGGGCTTGATTGTAGAGGTACAGAGAGGGGCCAAGCTAAAAGTTCAGCTCTAGGAATGTCATCAGCAAAGATCAGGCAGCTGGTCTGGAATGGGCGGCCCAAGCACAGGACACGAAATGAGAACTGTGCTGGGGGAGGCCAGGCCTTGTGGAATGCCTAGTGTGGAGCAGTAGGCAGAGCTGGACGGGCAGAGAAGTTGGAAGAGACCAGGAGAGGATGGTGCCAACAAAGTCAAGGACAGAAGGGGTGACCCATGGAAGGCATAAGCAACAGAGCTGAGGCTCACGAACTGATGAGACAGGGTCTGGAGTGGGTGATGTGCAAAGGGTCTCGCCATTGGATGAAGTCTGGCTCCTGGAGGTCAAGGAAGACTGTGCAGAGCGAATAACAGTCATGAGGAAGGAAGAAAAGTGGGGAAGACTTGAATATGCCTTTGGGTTAAGGGAAGACCTGAAGATCCCCTCCAGTCCCATCTCCTTCTACGTTCTCCACCCTCACTTTGCTTCTGCATCCTGACCTTTTATTCCTCCAACTCACAATGTCATGCCCACCCCAGGGCCTTTGCACTTGCTGTTCTCACCACCTAGAATGCTCTGTCCCCAGATCTTCCCACAGCTTCCTCTGTCAAGATTCAGCTCCCTGCTCAAACGCAACCTCCTCATCAAAAAGGCTTTCCCTCACCTCCCTGTCTAAGATCACCCCTCCTCACCCCAGGTACTCTGTCCTCCATCACTGTATGTTTTTTGGGTATTTTTTGTTTTTTTTTAACAGCACACATCATGACCTAACTCGATCTAATGAGTTTTCTGGCTTATTGCTCAGCTCCTTTTCTAGAATGTAAACTCCACCAGGGCAGGGACCTGGTCTGGCCTATCTCTGCTGCATCTGCAGCCGTCAGAAGCATGCACGGCACACAGCAGGTCCTCCGTAAGTGCTTGTGACATAAATAAATTCATGCTGAAGCAAGAGGAGGGGTGGGGAGGAGGTGAGTGAAGACAGAGAGAAGAGATGCAGACAGGGCAGGGAGCTCGTGTCAGATAGGAGGTGAGGTTGTTTTCTGGGAATGGGAAGAACAGGGTTGCAGCCTGAAGAAGTGGACAGAGGTTTAGGTCAGCTTCCCCACATCCCGGTAGTTACTATTAATGCCTCTGTTTTAGAGATGGGAAACTTTTCCAGAGGAAAGTTTAAGCAGAGGACTGGGAGACTGTGGTGGGAAACCACTACAGGGTGCGGATCACTGAGGTACAGGAAGTCACGTAGAGGAGACACTACTGCTCTGAGTGTCCTTCAGCTCTCCTGGGGCTGGTGCCCAGACCCAATTCCCAGCTTCAGAATGGGGGCCAAATCCCTGATGACAACGATCTCTTTCTGCTCCCAGATTCTATGACTCCAGGGATGCCCACCACCACCACCAGCAACACCAGCTGGCGTTGAGCTGACTCCAACTTACGGTATGTCAAAGCAGGACTGTACTCTATAGGGTTTTCGATGGCTGTGATCTTTCCGAAGTACATTACCAGGTCTTTCCTCTGAGCTGCCTCTGGGTGGACTTGAACCTCCAACCTTTCAGTTAGCAGCCAAGCTAACCATCTGCACCACCCAGGGACTCCCCCAGGGATGCCCAGAAAAAAAAAAATTAGCTCTAAGTGGGCCCCACTAACTCAAGGCTCCTCTCCCTTTCTCCCACAGGAACCCATAATTCCTTCGGAGAGGGGGAGGAGTAAAGATATAAGAGAAGGCCACTTGAGTACCACAGTGAAAAGACAGACAAACAACCAACCCTGGACTTGGAGCTGCCACACCTGTTTTTGAGTCCCAACCACATCAATCACTAGCTAGCAATGTGACCTTGGATGGGTTCCTTAACCTCTCGAAAGCTCTGCGTCCTCAACTGTTACCTCATGGAAGTCACTGTAAGGAGGAAAAGAGATGACAAATGTGGAAGCACTTAGGTTGGTGCCAGCAGATGGCAGGTGCTGACTATATCTAGGGAAAGACAAGTGGGACATGAGTGATGGGTTAAGAGGACAAGGAGAGGGCTGATGAAGAAGAAAGAGGGAAAAGGAACTTCGAGGAGGAGGGAGAAGAGGAGGGGCCAGTGTGAGAAAGAGCAGAAGGAGGAGCCCTATTAAGTCCCCCAGCACTTCATACATTACTTTATGAAAACACTGTATGGATAGACAGATGAATTTTTAAAAGAAATCATGTGTATGAAAACAAAACGAAAGGCATCACCATTTATCAAATGCTTGGTGAGTGCCAAGCACTTCTGCTAAATGCTTCCACACGCAATAATCTTCTCTAATCAATAGAAATAGAAGCTGAACAAGAGTGGGAAGGCGGAGTCAGGAAAAGGTGCTTGGAGGGAGGTTAGTTGTGTTGGGAGGCTGTGGTCCCCGGCCTCTCCAACGACTCATCCAAAGACCAGGGAGGTGGGGGGCAGAGGGGCAATGGGGAAGTCTGAGGTGGTCTCTACTTTCTCAACCAGTGCCATTTCCTAGACAACACCACATGCCAGCTGTATGACCCTGGGCAGGTTCTTTGCCTCTCTGACCTGTTTCTGCATATGCAAAATGTGGGATGTAATTCCTGCTCAGAGGGCTGTGTGATGAACTGAGATGATGTCAGTAACGGAGGTGAGGCCCACGCTCATCATGAGCACCCAACAGACAGCGTATATCATCGTCATCATCATCATTTTGTGGCTAATTCTTTACATTCACATAATCTCTTTAATTTCTAATTCCCCCCCAGAGGGGTGAAATGGGGTGGCATGCACTGATGACTATAAGAAGGTTAGGGTCTTCAGTGGGAGTTGGGCCCCAGCTCACCATCCGAACCCAGACAAATAACACCCCTTCCACCAGCCCATCCTCTCTTAACACTGCCGCGAGGTAAGGAAGGGGGAAACCGGCTTTCATACTAAAACTCTGTTTTCAGTGAACGAAGCTCATTTATGGCTCTTAACTCATCTCACTCTCATGATGATTTCCATTTTACAGACGAGGAAGCTGAGGCCCAGGGGGCCGAGGCCGTTAGAATCCAGGTCTGCCGATTCATAGTAGGCAGCTCTATTCCACTTCATCTACAAGGGCTCTGGGAAGCCCCAGTGTCTTCAGGCCCAAGAGGACATGAGCAGGGGCAGTGCTTCTCGCAACACTGCGGCACGACTCCGCGTTTGCCGCGTTTTAAAAGCTGCAGCCCCAGCTGCTAGGTGACTCAGCCTCGGTGTCCAGCTCAGGGCCAGCTGTTTGCAAGCAGCACCCTCCACACCGAGAAGAGGTATACTGATCCTCAACTACCCTCTCTCCACCCCTCCCATCTCTGACCCCCACATCCCACCTGCTGCTCCACCAGAGGGGTGTCCTACCTTTTGGGTGAGGCTGGGGTCTCTCGGAGCACTCTCCTCCTCTTCCGAGCTTCCCTGCTCTTCATCCGATGTGAGGTCCTCTTTGGGGGCTGCTGCCGAGATGGGACAGACCTTGTAGGGCTCTGTGTAGGCGCTGCGGTCAGACGGGAGAGAGAGGGTTAGAACTCCCTGTCCAGCAAAGTCAAAGGACACAGGCCAGCTTTGGAGTGATGGCACAAACTGTTAATGAGTGCCTCTGGGTGCAAGGCTCTGTGCCCTCCACAGGGACTCAGAAATGAATAAGACCCAGGTGCAAACCCTGGTCTAAGGGGGAGATAGACTTGTCTGCCTGTTAGATCCAAGGCAGGCTGTGATGCTGAAACCCAAACCCACTGCCGTCGAGTCGATTCTGACTCATGGAGAGCCCATGTATTACAAAGTAGAACTAGGCTCCATAGGGTTTTCCTGGCTGTGATCTTTACGGAAGCAGACTGCCAGGTCTTTCTTCCATGCCACCACCAAGTGGGTTCGAACCACCAACCTACAGGTTAGCAGTTGAGCACAAACCGTTTGTGCCACCCAGGGACCCAAAGTAATGGTGAAGGAAGGTTCATATAGTTCACTATGAGAGCAAGAGATGCTCAGGGCCAGCTGTTTGCTGTTCGACTGGCCCAGGCATTTGGATGGGTGTGGTCAGGCAGCAGGGTCAGTCCTCAAGGTGGCTGTGGTCTCTAGCACTGAATAGGGATGTCATGATGTGACAGAGAGAGCCCAAGACGAGCACCCAGACCCTAGCTCCAGTCTTGCCATCAGCTAGATCAAGGACAAGACACAGCTCTTAGTGTTTCAGTTTCTACCTGGACTAAATGGGGATAACGATTCCTGTCTCACCTTCTTGGCAGGTGCTGTGAGGCTCAATGCTTAGAAAGCTTACACAGGTGTGATAACCATCTCACAGTTATGTACCGGTGACTATTACAAAGACAATACCATTAATTTAACTAAATAATTAATACACACTCAATACATATTTATTGATTGCCTACTCTATGCCAAGCATGGGGCTAGGTACTGGGTAAACACTGGTGAATAAAGCAGATATGGTCTCTGTCCTCAAAAAGTGAACTCATAAATGATCACCAATTGTGACAAGTGAGAGAAGACAAAGTGCTTTCACAGGGAATAATAAAGGAGGAGCCCTTAGACAGGTCAGCTTCTCTGAGGCTGAGACCAGAAGGAGAAGGAGAAGCCAGCCTTGCGACAGCATAGGGAAGTGGTCCAGGCAGAGAAAGGAGCATGGGTAAAAGCACCAGGGCAGTGAAGTGCTTGGCACACTCAAAGAACTAAAGAGGCCAGTGTGGTTGGAGTGGGTGAGCAGGAAGGGTAAGTGTGCAGGGTCGGGGTGGGAGCTAGGCCTTATAAGGACATAAACAAACATAAAGCAGGACTCTCCTTTCTCTGAGGCCACAGCTCCGTGCCCCAGCCTTCCTCTCCATACAACAGAGTGTTCTACAACAGAGATCAGGCCATACCCCTCTCCTGCTCAAAAACCTTCAATGATCCATCAATATGCTGTCTACAAGAGACACACCTTAGAAACAAAGATGTGAATTTATTAAAAGTCAAAGGCTGGAAAAAAATACATCATACCAAAACCTCTGGGACACAGCAAAAGCAGTCCTACAATTTATAGCAATAGATGCACATATCAAAAAAGAAGAAAAGGACAAAATCAAAACATTAACGACAGAACTCAAACGAATAGAAAGATAACAGCAAAAAAAGCCCACAACCACCAGAAGAAAGGAAATAGTAAAGATCAGAGCAGAAATAAATGAAATAGAGAAGAGAAAAACAATAGCAAGAATCAACAAAACCAAAAGTTGGTTCTTTGAAAGAATCAACAAAATTGACAAACCACTGGACAGACTGACAAAAGAAAAACAGGAGTGGACACAAAAAACCCAAATAAGAAATGAAATGGGGGACATTA
>NW_004443937.1:13799880-13861007 GCF_000243295.1 Trichechus manatus latirostris
GGTTGTTAACCAATGTCATAAAACAATATGTGTACTACTGTTTCATGAGAAACTATTTGTTCTGTAAGCCTTCACCTGAAGTACAATAAAAAAAAAAAGGAAGAAAAAACCTTCAATGGCTCCCTCCTGCCGTTGGCAATGTGGCCCCAAACAATTTCTCAAAAAACTATTCTTTATACTCAAAATCCAGGCATCTCGTCTTATTGAATACTTGTTAAGTATTATTAAATTGATATCAGGTATTTACTCCTACCCTCTGGGAACGGCAGGATGAAATGCTGGAATGCCGGATGGGAGGAAAAAAGGGAGCAACCACTCACCAGACTGGTGGGGCTGATTCTCACCCAGTCTTGCACACTGTTCTTGCCTCTGGCCTTGGTCCAGGCAGAGGGAAGCGCAGACTGGGCGGGGCAGGTCTCCAGGGGAGGAGAAACTGAGCCTTAGGCTACAGCCGAACTGGGGGCCCAGCCTTCTCAAGTATCGTAGGAGCCAGAACCGTGCATACCTATCTCCAGAAAACCTGGAGCCCAAGCAACAACGGGATTTTGAAAGAGCAGAACAGGTGTCCCCCGGTCCACACAGAGGCTGTGAGGCCAGACAGATCAGGGACGAGGTGGCCTGCCATGGCACAGCCTGTCCCTGCCTGGGTTTCCACTGACATAATGTGGGGAGGAGGGGATTGTGACTTGTGCACTTGTGTACAGAGGCACTAGCTGAGCCCTGACCCAGGCTGAGCCTCGACCCTGCCCGAGGCTGAGCCCTGATCCCGGACTCCAGGCTAAGACCTGACCTTATACTACAGGCTGATCCCCAACCTTGGACATCAGGCTGAGTCCTGACCCTGGTCTCCAGGCTGAACCCCAATCCTGAACCCGAAACCTGGACTCCAGGTTAAGCCCTGACCCTGACCCTGGCTAAGCACCAATCCTGGATGCCAGGCTAAGTCCTGATCCTGGACATCAAGCTGAGCCCCGATCCCAACCTACTATCAAACAACTACCATTTGGTCCTTTTAAAAAATTACTTTCTTGGACTTTTCTTTCAAACCATGAGAACAAACAATATATTCTGCAACAAGCCATATACCACCAAGGCATACAAAGAGCCTCCCCAACTCCAAGCAACACCCTACACCTTCTTCACTGCCATCTCCCCACCATCGGGGCCACCTGTTTCCCCCACTAAAGAGGTGTCCTCAGTCAGAGGTCAGATACACTTCATTTGTTTAGCAGAGTGTAGAACCATGTTCAGGAAAGTGACTGCAAGGACTAGGGCCTCAGCAACCAGCACCCACGCACCAGCACACAGTTTGCAATTGTTGGTCCAGCAGACGGAGGATCCTGCTCCCCTCCAAGAGCACTGGCCACATGAGGCCCCAGCAGGAACCCACTGTGCTCTGGTAGGATGACCAGTCATGGTGAGGGATGGAGCCATCACTGTGCCCTTGGCCCACTCCTCCTCCTTATCAAGGGAAAGAAGGTACAACCTTCTTTCAGACCTTTCCTAGCAGGTGCTATGGAGGAGAAAATGATTCCCAGCTAAGACTGCAATAAATGTTAGCTCTCCTCCTCCTCATTCCCTTTGCCCCCTGTCCCTTCTTGTCTTTGTGGCTACTTCCCACACCTGAGCCACTCCCTCACCTTCACAGCTCTGCGCTAGCTGCTGCACACACCTGTTCTATTAATTACCTAATGCTTTCTCTAAGCTGACCCGTTTTTAACAAATGCTACCTACTTTGGCTCATCCTAAGTAATAACATCTGTGAAGTATTTTTCTAACACTTCAAGTAAACCATCTAATTATTAAACTATTGTAAGATGTTTGACACTATATCACCTAAAATAATCTTGCTCACCACTGAAAACGCACAGAGAGAAGCCTGGTTATCTCTGACCCACTAGCCATCTGAACTCAATCCACCTCAGCTTTGTCCAGAAATGTAGCCCATCCGGCCCTCTTGTTATTTCACATCTTCCACTAAAACGGAAGTCAGGCGACAAGAGCTCAAGTGCTTTGTTGATATTTCTGGCTCAGTTATCTCATTGTCCCATTTAGGGATTGTGAAAACATCAAATGGGGACAAACTGCCATGAAACAAAAGAATATAACATAAAAGAACAAGTATAATTTAACACTTTTCAGAGTCAATGAAGTTGTACTGATAGCCCCTATTATGGACTGAAGTCATTAGTTAAATAAACGAACCAAAACATTCTGATTCTGAGACCACAATTATCAACACAGCTATTCGTGTAGACTCTTGATAGTTGCTACAGTTTGATCTTCAGACACAAGGGAAGAAAACACCTTTAACAAGTGTTTTCTTAACAACTTCTGCCCAAATGCTCTGGCAGGCCCTGGTAGAACCTGTGTCCTGGGTAAGGAACCACTTCTTCCTTTGAGTAAACATACTGGAAACACTTTCAAGTTGTATCCATCTCCACAATCTGTCATCCTAAGGAAGGCTGCAAGGCTCTGTATTTTTAGCTATCTGGTGACTGTCTGTTTGGTGTTTCATTCATTCATTTGCTCACTCAAAAAAAAAAAAAAACTTATTAGGAGTCTTCATGTTCCAGCCTCTGTATTACCAGTACAGGGACTGGGGACTGGGAATATAGTGATAAACAAACAGGCCTGTTTTTTTTTTTTTTTTAATTGTACTTTAGGGGAAGGCTTACAGAACAAATAGTTTCTCATGAAACAGTAGTACACATATTGTTTTATGACATTGGTTAACAACCCCACAACATGTCAACCCTCTAACTTCTCAACCTTTCAGACACTGTTTTTATTCTATCGCCGTTGTAGTCAAAATATTCATTACAATATAATCAGAATTAAAGGAAATTTTGTCTCCATACAGCTTCTTTGAACATACAAGCATATTACATATACGGAAGTCCTCTAACTCATCCGCCCACCCATCCACCCATCCATCCATCCATCCACCCACCTACCCATACACTCATCTACTCATCCATCCTCTCACTCACCCATCTATCCACTCATTCATCCACTCACCTATCCATCCAACCATTCACTTACCCATCTACCCATTCATCTATCCGATCATCCATCCACTCAGCAGCCATCTATCCATGCATCCATTCATCCATTCACCCATCTGGCCATCTTTCCATCTATCCACTCAGCTATCCAGCCATCTAATCATCCACCCTTCCATTCACCTGTTCCCTCATTCACTTATTCCATAAATACGGATTAGCACCTCCAAAGGTTAGCTAACACTGGAGGAATCAAAGATGACTAAGGCGCTTTCTCTGACCTCAAAGAAAGTACAATGCAAAGTATTAGTTAAGAGGGTGGGTCAGAAATCGGACTGCTTGGTTTGAATCCCAGCTCTGTCACTTCAAGCAAGTTACTTAATCTTCCCAGGACTCAATCTTTTTTAATCTGTAAAATGGGGGTGATGGCAAATATAGGTATAGGTTACTTGGATGATTAAACAAAGTAATGCAACAAAGCCATCTGGAAGAGTGTCTGGCACATAGAAAGCACTCATTAGATGTCAGCTAGTGTTATTATTTCCACAGTCTTTCAGCATCAAATGGGACAAGTTTATCAGATTAGCCCATTAGGATTATGAGAACACAGATTGCACTACCCTACCAGCAAGTTATACCTTACCTGCTCCTAGCTGACACTGAGGGTGATTCAGAACCAACAAAAAGGTCCCTGTCTCTATGATACTTTATGATTTACAAGCTACTTCATACCTGTTAACCTTGCTGGAGCCTCACAGTCACCCTGAAGTTCAGGGGCCATATTTTCCCAAGTCCTAAAGCAGGACAAAGGGTCTGAATTTTGAATGCATTCTGGGCAAAGGAGGCAGTCTGACAGGTACAGTATGGAAGCCAAAAGAAGGGAATTTCTGGGCATTATTTCATTAGTGCCAATAGGACCAATGGGCAGTTGTACCTCGAATGAAGTACCTCCCAGGAAGTCCTGGGCATGTGATCACTGTAAGTGTCATATAGTCTCAGCACTCAAGGAGTCCACCTGGGGAGTCACATGCTGGGGACAGTGGGCAAAAGGACCAGAGAGCCAGTCCTGTAAGCTTAGAGACCAAGTGGCCTAGAACTTTGGTATCAGATAGGAGAGAGTGGCTGGTCACCTTAGAGAGGTCACCTAACTTTTCGGTTTCTTATCTGTCAAACAGGATGGTTACGTAGGGACTGAATGAGAACATGAGGGCCAGGCAGCCACTGCCTGGCATGTAGTCGATCCTTTCTGGACAGTCCAGAAGAGCCTGCAGAAGGGCCAAGCGTTAAACTCCCAAACTATTCTCCACAGCGCTATGTCCTCCCTCTGCGTCCACTTCCGCTTCAAGGGGACTTAAATTAAAGCTTCCCAGAGTACGTTACCTTAAACAACCTTCCAAGTGAGCCCAGTCCTTTCCAGCTGCCTAGAGTCGTACAAGGACATGTGCATCCACATGGGGAAATTTGCACTTCGTAGTATGGCTCAGTGCTGCTTCGATTCTGCCCATGAAATTCTGTCCTATGTAAAACTCACTCAGAGCCATGAGCCCGAACGCAGCCAAAATGGCCCAATAACTCATTAAAAAAAAAAAAAAAAAAAAAAAGGAACGCTTCCCCTGGGACTCTCTGGGCTGATGCTCTAACCCAAAGCTCTGTCCTTGCTGGTTGCAGTGCTATAGGTGAGCGCGGCCAGACTGCAGATGTAACGTTCTGGCTCCTCTGAGCCAGGCTGGGCCCTCTCTGAAGCTTGCCAGGGAGGGGAAGGGGGACTCAGGGCTGGGCTCTCTGAGAGCTGGAAAGTTTGAGATGGAGGAGACAGGATGGCTGACCCGGGCAATATGAGCATCCAAATTAGCAGAGCAGCTGGAAGAGCTTGGACATGGACAGAGGAAGGGAGGGCTGGGTACAAAATCAGGGATTTCCAAAGCTTTGACTTTTAATCCTGTCCCCTGTCAACTCCCCACCCCCACCCCCAGCACCCTCTCGGTACTCAAAGAGGCTCCTGCAAACTGTCCCTCCAGGCCTTCCCCAGGTGGCACCTCTTGTTCAACACTCTGAGATACTGACAGAGATCATCTGCACTGCAACTGGGACCTCTGACAGTGAGGCACAGCAGGAGTCTGGTGCAGTGGCAAGAGCCCAGGAGGACAGAGGTCAGAAGCTCTGTGGCCCTGGATTCACCACTAACCCACATGTGACCTGGCCTACATGACTGTCCCTGTAGGCTGCCATCTGCACATCTTTAACCTGAAGGTGGGGCTTGACTTGATGCACAAAATGAATGTGAAGCCGTATGCTCAGACCAGATCATCAGCACGTGAGAGATCACCAGGCCCGGAGAGAAGCTGACAGCCTGTGCTGCCTCTGTCCCAAGTGAGGCCTCTCTGCTCCCTCCTGGAGAGGGTGCGTCATTCACCAGGGTCAGCCAAGGGGGAGCGCTGGTAATGGTTCCCAGAAACAGCATCGAAGGAGAGGCCCTTTTAAAATACAATTTCTGCTTTTCACTAAGTAAAAACAAAAGCTCATCCTTGCTCTCTGACCTGTGAAGTCCCCACCTCTCCTCTTAAAACACAGTGTCATGGTTTTATAGGGCGTTTTGCTCCTTTTATAACAGTTTAATCGAGATATAATTCACATACCATAAAAATTACCCTTTCCAAGTGTACAATTCAGTGCTTTTTAGTATATTCAGTTATGCAATCATCACCACAATCTAATTTTAGAACATTTTATTCATTCCAGAAAGAAACCCTGTACTCATCAGCAGCCACTATCCATCCCTCCCTCAGCCCTAGGCAACCACCAATCTACTTTCTGACTCTATGGCATGGTCTACTCTGGACACGTCATACAAACAGAACGCTCAGCATAATGTTTCTGAGGTTCATTCATGTCGTAGCATGTTCAGTACTTTATTCCTTTTTATGGCTGAATAATATTCCATTGTCTGGCTAGACCACATTTTATTTATCTAGTTATCAGTTGATGGAGTTTTGGGTTGTCTGCACTTCTTGGCTATTACGAATAATGCTGCTGTGAACACTGATGTACAGGTTTTCACGTGGATGTATGTTTTAATTTTTTTTGGATACACACACGTAGATCTAGGAGTGGAACTGCTGGGTCATATGGTCACTCTATGTTTAACATTTTGAGGAACCACCAAACTGTTTTCCACAGTGGCTGCATCGTTTTATATTCCCGCCAGCCATGTACATGGGTCTGAATTTCTCCACATCCTTGCCAACTATTGTTATTGCCTATCTTGTTAATTTTAGCCATCCTAGTGAATGTGAAGTGGTTTTATATGGATTTTCAAGAAGTTCTGCTTTCCCTGATTCCAGCTCAGTTTCCTCCTGTCCCAGGCAAACACACTACAGTTTTTCCTAGCCAAAGAAAAACCATAACTGTGACTATGAAGGATTCATTATCAGATAATCAATTGAGGTCCAGAGGTCCAGAAAAAAAAGTTAAAACTTTTAGAAGATTTTTACCGAAGTTCCATAAAATGATAGACTAATACAAAGAGGCAAGACACACGGAAAAAACCTTGTGAGCCAGAGCTCCAAGCCCCCAGTGTGATGTTCTCTCAGTTTCCGGATTTGGGAAACTAACTTCCTAGTGTACCTCATGTTACTGAAGAAGGCTGCAGAGGCAGGGTCCTGCATTTCTGGTCCTTAGCAGCAGCCCCACTGTTGGCACATGGGCCTGGCCTAGCGATGACAACTGACCCTAACACTTTGTCCATCTCTGGGACTACGCAGAGGATAGTGGTAAAGGGCACAAACTTTGGAATCAGACTTCCTGAGGTCAAGATCCAGTTCTACCACTTCTCAGTCCAACGACCCTCTGTCTCAGTTTCCTCATCTGTAAAATGAAGATGATAAGTACTTACCCTCCCAGGGTTTACGTGAGACTCAAATGAGATGATGTCTGTAAATGAGGTATATGAACTGCTCGGCACAGTGCCTGACAATCTTATTTTACTACAATCAGTCTGAGCTAAAGGCCAGGGCTGAATGAATCAGGCAGAGCTCCTCAAGGTCTAAAGAACAGGGCTTGTGGTGTGACACTAGGTGGGCCCTTCCCTTCTCTAAGCTTCAGCTTCCTCATCTGTAAAATAACGGGGTCAGAGGACCTCTGAAGGCCCTTCCCACCATGATGTTCTGTGACTTTATGTCCAAAGGGGCTCCCTGTAAGGCTAAGAATTTTTGTCCCTTGTGATTCCTGCCACATTATTGACCATCATTTGCAGCCAAACCACCAACTCACTGGCCCATGTACACCTTTGTACTTTACCGCCTCTGTGCCTCTTCCAAGACCGTTTCAGAATTCCTGCCCACCTCTCCTCCACTCATCCTCCAACGTCTGGCCCAAATACCACCTCTTCCAGGAAGCCTTCTCCATTTCTCCAGCTGGGAGGGGCTCCCATCACAGTTTACATTTTGTGACTAGAGTTTTCTATGCTCTTGCATTAGCTCACCTATTAGCCACAAGTTCCTTGAGGCCAGGAGTCACATGCTTGCTATTCATCTCCGTGTCTTCCACCTACTGCACACAGTAGGTGCTCAGCAAGCATGTGTGGAACAGCTGGACTATTATGTGTCAGTCCTATCCCCGCTAATTTATCTGACTCCTCATCCAACTCTCAGTGACAGTATCTATTTCCACACCTATTGCTTGGCACCTGGCACACACCAGGTGCTCAACACCTTGGTGGCCGAGTCCACTGGAATGGCATCAGCAGGCACTGCCACCAATGAGGACACTGTGGACAGCCACATCTTAATGGATCAATGAGCTTTTTTTCTAATTAGGCTACAATTTTATTTTACTTTGCACACAGCTGGAGGTGAGGGAAGGCATCCCACCTGCAGGGTCTGGTTCATCCACAGGTTCAGTGGACGCTGAAAAACTGGTAGCTGGGACTGCCTCAGTTTCCTCATCTACAAGATGGGCTTCACAGGCACAGTCCCAAGCATCTAACCCCAGCCCAAAGCAAGAGGAAGCTCGGATGCTTCTTTCTCCTGTCATCTCCACTCTGGGAATCAGAGTAAGCCAGACACAGCGGAGGTGGGAAGGGTGGAGGAGCCACTGTTGCCACCTGGGCAGCTGAGAAGATGCAATGGCTGCAGAATCATAAAGGGCACTGTACTTTCATAACTTCAGACCACATCTAAACCTGCCAGAGCTATGAGAGGGGTAGTTTGTGGTTTCAGTATGTGGTGGTCTGAAAAACAATCCCTCTCTCCCCACCCCTTGCTTCCACACTGGCACCCGTTGCCAAACTTGTTGCAGTAATAATAACAGTAGCAGGAGCAGCAGCAGCAGTAGAAGTAGAAGCCAGTGTTTTTGAGTGCTTACTGTGGGCCAGGTGCTTTATGAATTCTTCTGAACCAGGTATTATCAGTTGCCATTGACTCAATTCTGAATAACGGCAACCCTACGTGTGTCAGAGTAGAACTGTGCTCCATAGGGTTTTCTGTGGCTGATTTTTTTGAAAGTAGATCACCAGGCCTTTCTTTCAAGGCACCTCTCGATGGACCTGAACCTCCAACCTTTCGGTTATCAGCCGAGTGTTTAACCATCTGTGCCACTCAGGGGTGTCATGGAAGAATTAGCATCCCCATTTTACAGATGGGGAGACAGGTGCAGAGAGAATGAGTTCGGAGGTAACATCTGGGAATCTGGCTTCAGGCTCACCCTTCTAATCACTAGTCCATACGGCTTCTACCAGTAGTAGAAGCTAACATTTACTGAGCACTGAGTCAAGCATGTCACATGGATTATCTCATTTCATCCTCTCAACTTAGTGAGGCAAGCACCACTATTACTCCCTTTTCTCACTGGGGAAACTAAGGCTCTTTAACTGAGGTTACAGACCTATCCAAGGTCCACTCTGCTATTCTTTCATCAACCACTCCAGACATACCACCAACAGACTGCCCACAGCTGGACACACTCACTAGCCATGTTCAGTCATTTGGTTCACTGCTGCCTTCTCTGTGCTGGGCACACAGGACAGTGATGGTGTGGGCATGACTCTCGGCCCTCGGGGATTTCTCTGCAGGGCCAGGAGACCGACACGAAAATGTGTGACAGGCACCAGGACACACAGAGTGTACACAGCACAACAGGGCACAAAGAAAGCAGGAAGGCGCAGTCCTTGCTAACACATATAAACAGTGGGACACCTGGGTGGGCGATAGGGAAAATCAATCACACAGAGCTGGACCAAGAAGAACATACTAATGCTCAGACCCAGAAGGTAGGGTGGCATAGGCAGAGAGGACATGCCTAGACCCAGAAACATGACACACACGGACAGTCTGGTCACACTGTGTATCTTGGGGTGTTGCCGAACCCAAGACCACCCACCTCCTTTACCCCAAACAGAGAAATGCTGCCCTTTGCCATAAGTCTTTAAGGTCTTATAAATCCACCCGAGTCGACTGTGAGCTCCTCTAGGGCGGGGGCTGCGGCTGGTTCCGCTGGTCCCCAGGACCCAGTCGAGAAGGGATGTCTGGAAATGTCTGCGGACCTGACTCCCTCACACCCTCCCAGGCCCAGTGTCCCCTTGGCTAATGGATTCTCCTTCCCAGGCCCAGCTCGGGCCTCACTTCCTACTCCAGGGAGCCTTCCCTGACCATGTGCACCAGCTCATCCAACACACTCCACGTTCAGAGAATGCCTAGTACTGGGGATACTGGGGAATAAGACACTCCTTATCTGCCCTTGCTACCACCATCTGTTTGTTGTACTGTGGTGGCTTACACGCTGCTATGATGCTAGAAGCCATGCAACTGGTACTTCAAATACCAGCAGGGTCACCCATGGTAGACAGGTTTCAGTAGAGTTTCCAGACTAAGACAGACTAGGAAGAAAGGCCTGGTGATCTACTTCCAAAAATTAGCCAATGAAAACCCTATGGATTACAGCAGAGCATTGGACACATCATCAGGAGGGGCCAATCTCTGGAGGAAGACATCATGTTTGGTGGACGGCCAGCAAGAGTGAGAGAGACCTTGGTGAAATGGATTGACATAATAGCTGCATCGATGACTCGAATATGCTAGTGATTATGAGGATGATGCAAGACTGGGCAATGTTTTGTTCTGTTGTACATAAGGTCGCCATGAGACAGAGTCAACTCTAGGGCAGCTAGCTATCTCTATCTGCCCTTGAGGCACTCACAGGCTAGTAAGAAAACAAACAGATAAAGACAAGCAGGGTGGTGGGTGCTACAAGGAAAGCAGCACGGCAGAGTCCCCTAAATTGTGCGTGTGCGTGTGCGTGTGCGTGTGCGTGTGTGTGTGTTTGTGCGTGTGTAGGAGGGATTCAAAGGAGGATTGTGGTACCAGGTGAGAGCTGAGTTGAGTCTGAGGTTGAGCAGAAAATAGTCCAAGAAAAGGGTGGTGGGGCGAACATTCAGAGGCAGCTGATGCAAAAGCACAGGGGGAGAAATGTCCTCAGGGCCTGTGTGCAGGGGAACCATAAGCATCACCTGTGAGGGAAGGGGGGCTGGGAGAAAAGGCTGACGAGGAGCCAAGGGTAGAGCCAGGGGACTCAGATGTAGGGCTAAGGCCCCTGGACTGTGTATCTCAAGGCTAACGCAGAGCTAGCGAAAAGTTTTAGCCAGGGGAGGGACCCCATCAGCTGTGCTCCCTGGAAAATTCACCCTGGCTGCCTGTGGAGCAGCGACAAGACAGGCACACACTGGAGGTGGGAGTCCACAGAGGGTGTGGCCATGCTCCAGGTGGGAGAGGGTGAGACAGACTCGACATCTCCTGTAGGGCAAAGAGGAGTGTGGGAATCCACCACATAGCCCTCGTTTTACAGAGGAGAACACTGAGGCTCTGTGAGGTGGGGAGATATGCTCAAGGTGACACAACCAGCAAGTAGCAGTACCAAGACTTCAGTTCAGGGGTTCTGCAGCCAAATATGGTTATGTGTCTCATAAAGAGTCAAATCAGGTATGTACAAGCAACTAATGCTGTTGGACACCCGGGATGGACTCAATGGATGTTAGTTCCCTTTCTAGTACTTACCCAGGCTTTTTCAAATAACTTAGACTCCCAGTAATCAACACAGGATTCACTGAGAGAGGTATCTTTCTGCATCTTGCTTCTCACAGCTGGACAGTGGGCTCTGCAAGGGCAGGGCTTTGCCATGCATTATGTTAGGGCTGCAGCAAGGCCTCCATTTAACAGATGAGGAAAGTGGGGTCCACAGTTCCACAGTGGGAAGGGGCATGCCCAAGGTGGTGGCACTGCTAGGATTAGAAGGCAGATCACAGAGCTCTCAGGGGCCTGCCTCTGGGCAGTGGGGTCAGCTGACCCCTGGGCTTTCCTGAGGCATGTGGGGTGTGGCAGTCTCAGAGGGAAGAGGCTTTTGGAGGGGAAGGGCTGCCTTGGAAGTGGGACTTTTCCCTTCCACAACAACAAAAAGCCTCGTCCTTGGGATTAGAAAGAGGGGCACCCGCCAAGGCCCCACCAGGGCCCAGACACGTCTTCAGGGCTCTCGGTGGCTGGCTGCCCATCCTCCACGCCTCCCAGGCCTTGTCCTGCATTTCCTGTAAACACCGGACACTTCCTTCTTGGGAAGGGCCTGGCAATGCAGGGCCACACCCCGGCTGCCAGCGAGCCCAGCACACAATGGCTGGCCCGAGGCTCCTGCTGGCAACTCCACACCCCAGGCCTTCCCTGGGACCCAGAGCAGTGCTACCTTTTGCCAGAGCTGTAGAGTCCAATGTCCCCATGCTGCAGGTGAGCAAAGGAAGGCTCCAAGGGGGAAGGGGCTCACCCCAGGCCACACTGCAAGTCTGTGGCAAAATGCAGGGTCACGCCTTCCTCATCTTGAAAGTAGAACCCTGGTTAGGAGCACAGCCTCTGGGGCCAGCCAGCTGGAGTTTTCAAAACCTGGTTCACTGCCACTTACTAGGTATACAGCCTTGGGCAAGTTACTTTCTTGCTCTGTGCCTCAGTTTTCTCATCTATAAAATCGGGGTCATAACAGTACCGATCTCACTGGGCTGTTGTAAAGATTTTGTAAGTTAATATCTATAAAGCACTTAGAACATTACCTGGCACATAGTAACTATATTGTTGCTGCTGTTTTTAAATGTTTCCTTAAAATTCAGTCCAGGAGATACCCAGGTCTCCAGACCACAGCCCACCAGGGATGCACTTTGAGGTTGGGATTTACAACCTCAAACTAGTTCAGAGTTAAAAGGGGTGTTTTGGGAGTCAGGCAGGAGACTCTTGTTCTGCCAGTAATCCTTCCTGTAACCTTGGACAAAACCACTTCCCTTCTCTGTGCCTCAGTTTCCTCATTCATAAGATGGAGATTAAAATCCCTGCACCATTCACCTCACTGGATTGCTAGGAGAGCAAACGAGACAACAGGTAGAAAAGCTCGCACAACAGTTCAAATCAGTATGTTAGGTGTTGAAGGTAGAACAAATCCTCACAAAATCTCTTCTCTAATTTTTAAAATTTGAGTCTTGTTTGATATATTGTTAATAACATGGCTACCACTGTGATCTTCCTGTGTAACAGGTCCCGTGCCAAGGGCCCACCTGCATGAGCTCCTCGAAGCAGTATTATATAAGTTGGGTATTAACCTTTGTGAAATGGTGGAGTCAGGATTTGACACTCATCTGTCTGATACCAAAGAAATCACGTATGCCACTTCTGGAGTGGGGTGGGAGGAGGATCCCCTAAGTCTAAAACAAAAAAAAAAAAAAATAACTAGTTGCCATCGAGTTGACTCTGACTCATGGCACCCCATGTGTGTCACAGTAGAACTATGCTCCACAGGGTTTTCAATGGCTGATTTTTCAGAAGTAGACCACCAGGCCTTTCTTCTCAGGTGCCTCTGGGTGGACTCAAGCCTCTAACCTTTTGGTTATAAGTCAAGTACTTAACTGTTTATACCACCCAAAGACCCCACCTCCAAGTCTAGCCCCCTTTGATTTGTCTTCAAATTACCACCTGAGGTTCCACAAATGAGTTGGACAGGATTTCCTTACAGCTTAGCTTCGATCTGTACAGCACTTTACAAACACCTCCACATACTTAATCTAAGTTGATTCTCACTACAAACCTGTATGGTAGGCATCACCATCTCCAACAGAGGGAGGAAAAAATGAGGCCCAGAGAGGCCAAGAGACCTGCCCAAGGCCCACAGTAAGGCGGTTCAAGGAGGACTGGAGCTGGGTCTCTGGCCCTACGCGGAGAATTCTCCCCTTGGCAGGGCCACCTCTTCATTCCCTGTATGAACCCTATAGGACCAAGACCTTGGACAGTGGTTCGTGACTCCAAGCATAGCGTCGGAGCATGTCAGAAGACTTGCCATGCACCCAGAGTGCTGTGTGATCAGCCTGTGGCTGGGTATCTGGAAGTATTTATGAGCTGTGCAGTTAAACCTTCTTCTTTTTGTTAGTAATTGCTTTGAAATACGGGTTCTGAGAGTTTGGCTGCAACGTCAGCTGGCATGGCCCCCTCCTTACATGCCCAGGACAGAGAATCGGAAAACCACTCATTGCACAGAACATACTGGCTGGGATGAAAGAAAGTGCTAGAAAATAGGCGATGAGCTGGAAAACAGAATCCGGAGGATAGCATGGTGGTCTACCAGCCTTGAGCCCCAAGCCGGTTTGAAACATTCTGCTCACTGTGAAAATCTAGACAGTCGACCCAGGTTCAATTAAAATGATGCGTTTGCCCCTAGTTAATGAGTCAGGAGAAAAATCTTATTTAAAACAAGTTTGAAGTATCATCAAACAGGAAGAGTTTTAATAAGAGAAAGACGTCTTTACTTAAACCACAGGGCTTGGTGGCATGGGTTTGTCTCTGTACCAACACCCAGCCCCAGACTCAGCCTCCAACCAGCCCGGCCCCTAGTCCCTTCATCCTTCCTCTCTACATGTTGGCCCACCGGGCCTCCGACCTCAGTCTCAGCCTCTCCCCAGATCCTGAGATTAATTCTGCCCCACAATAGGGAAAACTGGGGAATTGCATTCAGGGCCTCAGGATGTGACTATAAAGTGTATTAAAGCAGTTTGCAAACTGTACAGTTTTAAAAATAAAATACACTGCTATGATCATAGCTCCAGATCCCACCTTGTCAATGAGCCCCAGCACTGGGAATGCTGTTCCTGACGTGAAGCCCACCTTGTAACCCAGAGCTGGGGTCTGGGCCCTGTCATGATAAACTATCTTACATTCCAGACTTTGTATTCAGAGTCCTGCTGCCTTCGGCCTGCCTGCATCACCTGTTCCCAGACTCCCTGGAACAGACAAGCTTCCCAAACCTCTCGGAGCTGAAAGAGGAACCAGCAAACAAAACTGCTGTAAGACAATGCAAAAGCCTTGCAGAGGGGGGAGTGAGAACCCTGTCCCTGGAGGTATTCAAGTACCACCTTGCTGGAAACTGAGGCATCCAATGAAGGGCCAGATGTCCCCATTATAAAGGTCCCTTCCAACCGCAAAGTGAATAACTTCATTTATTTAACTTCAAACTTCTAAGAGAAAAATAATTTATGGGTTGGTGTGGCCAGTCAGTTGAGGATGACCACGGATTGCAGCTGGATGAAACCATTCCTGCAGCGAGCCCAGTTCACACAGTGGAACAGGAGAATCTCTGTCTGTCTTCAGTACCCTTACAATGGAAATGGTGTGGGAGGAGGGGACATCAGGAGGATTTGGTGACACAAAAGGAAAACAAACAAACTAGAAACTCTAGGCATTTTCTGAGTGAGTAAGGCAGAATTTCTGTTAATTCTTGAACCCCAAGAGGTAGAGAAGTTAGAGCCTTAGCTGAGGTAGACATCTGTCCTTCAAGCTACTCCAAAACTCAGGGGCAGGGACTTCCTTGCACACCCTAAAAGGTAATGAGATACTGGTCATGGGCTATTGCAACTGGGCAGATGAACACTATTTCGTTAAGAGGAGAGATGAGGGCAAGACTTTCCAGGGAGGAAAAACAGCAGCATGAGCAGAGGCATGGAGACAGGTACGTGCGTGGCCTAGTTAGGAGAAATCGGGGTTTATTTTTAATTCAAGCACAACACTGTGTTGATTATTATCTAATTGAGTTCTCCCAACAAGTCTATGAGATAGGAACCATTAGCTGCATTTCACAGATGAGAAAACTGAGGCTCAGAGACATGAAGTGACTAACCCAAAATCACGCAGCTGGTAAGCTGGGTAGACAGGGTTTTAAATCAAGTCTGACTAAAGAGCAAGCCACTTTAGGCACTGCTCAGTATGAATCTTGGGTCACAGGTTTGCCATGACAAACCTACAGACTGCTAGGCAACTTGTACTACCTATCCCGGCTGGCTGTCCCCGAAGGGATGCTTTTTCTCATCCCTTCCTTTACGTAAATACAGGAAGGTCAGCCAGGTCTCGAGGCCACTTTCTCCTCTCCTCTGCCTTCAGCTTGGCCCCAAGAACCCTGGAATTGACCTTACAAAAGTGGAGGCGACTTCTCCACGCAGCTTGTTAAGAAGAAGCCACAAGACATAGGGCAGTGTTTCTCAAAGGGTGGACCTTGCAGTCCCTATGGGAGGTGGTTAAAAATGCAGATTCCTGACCCAATGAATCAGAATCTCTGGGGGTGGGGCCTGGAAACCTGCATTCTAACAGGTAATTTTTTTTTTTTTATTGTGGTAAATGTATATGTAATAGAACATTTGCCATTTTGGATTTTTAGGCACATTAAGACTTGAGAAATGCTGTAGCTGAGAGGGTCAGGAGACTCAGGTTCATACCCCATCTCACCTAGTGCAACCTCGGGAGCCTCAGTCTTTCCACCTGTCAGGTGGGGACAGGAATCCCCTCCCTCTAACCCGCAGGGTTGCTGTAATGGGCAAGGAAGTGAGGAAAGCCCTGTGGGCATGAACAGGTGCAAAACTGAGAGTAGACCCCAAGCCTCCAGCCGTCCTTCCCCCCACCAGACTGGGTGCTTCGTCCACTGGAAAGCAAGCCTGATGGTGAGGCACCAGCTGTGAGCTCATCAGCAGCGGAGCAGGGTCAGCCTGGCACATCCCCCACTGGGGCCTGGGCAGGGTGGGCCCAGCACACCCTCATCAGGGCCTGGCGTCCAAGTGGGGCTGCCTGGCATCCAAGTGGGGCTGCCTGGCATCCAAGTGGGGCTGCCTGGCCTCCAGATGAGGCTCTGCATGCAATGCCAGCTGCAGAGTCCTGGGCAGAGGGTTGTCTGCGGCCAGTCTGACTCACAGTCTGCCCCTAGGAGAGGGTCTATGCAGGGAAGGGGATCCCAGACAAGATTTCAAGGCTCAAAGAAAAAGCCCACAGCAGAGAGGGCACCTGGCCACGGTCCATCAGCCTCCCTCTCCTCTCACGCTAAAACCCCTCTTAGCACATTTAGGGGACAATCTCCAAGCCGCAGAGACCTCAAGGTTCCTATGCTATTGAGTGCAGTGCAATTCAGCTCAGTATTTATGGAGACCCTGCTCTGTGCCAGGTACTATGCTAAGTTTTGGACAGGGACCCTTCCTTTCATCAAGAGCCACAATCTAAAGAAGAAAAACATAAATCAAGCAAAACGTAAATGTGAGAAAAAGGCAACTTGATTTAGATTCTCGTTTTTTCAGCCAGAAACATCAAGTCTTTAACTCAGCATTTTTTAATTAAGAATAAGAAACACAAAACTTTATTTGATAAATATAACCAACACTTAAAAACATACTTGTGTTTTCTATTTGAATGGTGCAGAGGAAGGTGGTGGGGAGACAGCCCAGCACAGAGGTCTCACTGCAGCAATCTGTCTGAGGCAAGATGACACTACGGTCTGTGGAACCTGTGTCCGTGTGTTTTTAAAAACACCTTACTGTGGTAACATATATATAAAATAAAATTCACCATTTTAAGCATTTTGAGTGTACATTCAGTGGTGTTAATTACATTCACAATGTTGTGCAACCATTACCACTGTCTATCTCCAAAACACTTGTGTTGCCCCAAACAGAAGCTCAATACCCCTCGAACAATAACTCCCCATTCACCCTCGTCCCAAGCCCCTGGAGGCCACTAATCTACTTTGCTCTCTACGCATTTGCCTATTCTAGATACCTTGTATAAAAGTAATCATACCATACATGGCCTTTCTTTCACTTAGTATGTTTCTGAAGTTCATCCGCGTTGTAGCACATATAAAAACTTCATTTCCTTTTATGGCTGAGTGATATTCCATTGTATGTATACAACACATTTCATTTATCCATTCAGCTGTTGATGGACACTTGGGTTATTTCCACCTTTTGGCTGTTGTGAATAATATTGCGATGAACACTGCCACACAAGTATTTGTTTGCGTCCCTGATTTCAATTCTTTTGGGTATATACCTAGTGGTGGAATTGCTGGGTCATATGGTAGTTCTATGTTCAACTTTCTGAGGAACTGCCGGACTGTTATCCACAGAGGCTGAACCATTTTACGCCTTCACCAGCAATGCGTGAGGGAAGCCATTGTTTTGACACCCATCTACCTGTCCAACTATCTATCCATTTGTTTGTTCACCAATCACCACCCATCTTCCCATTCAACACACAGTATAGAATCCCTACATGCCTGGCACTGTGCTAGACATCAAAGGAGAGAAGGAAGAAAAGTCCTTGCTCACATGTAGCCGATAGTCTAACTGCGAACCATACCACAATAACACGCACACTGCCACCTAAAAGTGGGGAAAGCAAGAAGTCCCGTAAGCTGTAAGAGAAGGACAGATCAAGAGATATCACTAACTGCCAAAAGACAAAATCAAGGCTTTAAGGAGAAGGTGGTATTTAAAATGGGCCAAACCGCGCCCTTGGGAAGGACACGGACATGCGGAAAGAGTGAAAGAGCATTTGGGCATCAAGCACAGAGAAGGCATGGTGTGGGGCTGGAAAGCTCAGATGTATAAGGGACAAGCCATAATTCTGTTTGGACAGTTCTGAGGGATGTCAGCAGGAGCTGACAGATGTTGGAAGAATGGGCTGGGACAAGTGTGGAAGGGCTTGAGGGGTCTATGGAGCCCTGAATGGGAAGAGCTGAGTGGTGGGAAAGGAGGCATGCCCTCACGCGCCAGAGATGCAGCGAGGAGGATGTATGGGGGGTTGGTTGCCTGCACTGAGCAGACAAGACTCAGTCACTATGCTGTACCCACACCATGGTGACAGGGAGGAGGTGACACTTTGAAATTTAGCGCTCTCTAGAAGTTCAGCATCCTCTAGTAAAGTTGTTTCTAGCCCCTCACCAGGGCTGGTCAAATGAGGGTGTGAGGAGAAGCTCCCCTTTAACTCTTTGTAGGGAAATGGCAGAAGGGCCTTGCTGGGACATTGTTAGCTGGTTTAAGGACAACTTGGCATATGTGACATGGGGACATGTAGTTACACTTCACTGGGTCCCAGAAAGCTGAGGCTGCCCAAGCCAGGAGGCTTTCCAAGACAAAAGCACACCCCAGACTTAAAGGTCAGGCCGAACTCTGTGGCAGGCAGGAATGGAAGCCAAACATCCGGATTCTAGCAATGCCTGAGTCTTCTTGAGAAAAAGAGGACTGCAGAAGGCAGGGTCTGGGCCCTGGCACACTGAGGGGAAGGAGGCTTCTAAATCCCCAGGAACAGGTGCTCTTGAGTGATTGGGAGTTCTGGGAAGCAGGGGTTGTTGTGGGGGTGGGTACCCCTCAATTGTACCTGTCAGGTCAACACTGTTAGTGATGCTGTCATGCTCAGACCCCAGGAGACGGCTCAGGACCCTCCCCCACCTGTGTCCTTTCTAGATAAGGGAGGAAGGACAAGTGTCAGTTATACCCATGCCCTTTTCTGTACCTTTTCTGAAATCTTATCCTAAAAAGTCAGTCTTCTCCTTAACCACGTAAGCCTATTCGTCTCCTTCCTCCCTCCAGGAGTCCTTACAGAATCATGAATTATTCACACAGACCCTCTTCACTCTTCAGCCCTCTACAATCTGATACACACCACTGCGGAGCAGAGTTAACCCAGCAGGCCCTGGCACTCTGTAATTGCAGCCAATCTCATGGGGACAGAGGCGGCTCAGAAAGGGTAAATGCTCATCCTGCATAGAGCAGCACTTTACAGTGATAATCTCCAGTATTTCACTTTTACTGTTAATCTTCACAATTATTCCCAGTGTAATTACAAGTACCTTCACCGCCCCTTGGTGGTACCACAGTTCCCATCTTACATGGGCCCAACTGAGCAGACCCAGGTGATTATCACTAATCATTACTGGAGAGCACATTGGTAACATGTGTCACCCTTTGACCCTATCATCACTCCTACAAAATTAAACACTGAAAAAGCTCTAGTTACAAATATGTTAACCTGAGCATTCTTTACAAAGCAGCAACACTTTGCAAATGCCTACAATAAAAGGGAATGATTATATATGTTAGTTTGGCACAACTAGTAGGCTGAATATTTATATAGTCAACTTGCTACTGCAGAGCCTAGCACAGCACTGTCTCAGAATAAAGTTTATTAATTTAGCTGAATTATTTAATAATATAGACAAATAATATACAGTTAAATAAAAAAGCAAGGCAGAAATTTTATGCTTAACACGACTATGTCCATGTTTAACACAACCTATATACATTCGCAGTGGTTACGAGCTCAGCTGCTAACCAAAAGGTCAGCAGTTCGAATCCGCCAGCCGCTCCCTGGAAACCCTATGGGGCAGTTCTACTCTGTCCTATAGGGTCACTATGAATCAGAATCAATTCAACGGCAATAAGTTTGGTTTTTGGTTTGGACTATCCCAAAAGCACTATTTCATTCAATGTGGCTGGAATTCTGGCCACTGTAGTGACCTCCGCCTCTTGTTCTCTCCCATAAAAACTTGCCAGTTAATCAGGTTATTGTGGGAGGGGTGAGTCATTCCAAAAGAGGAGGAGGAGGTGCCAAGGCAGTCAAGCCTCCTGGGACCCCCCCAGGTGGGCACTAGACTAGGTCCAGTGGGGCCCAGACACAAATACAGCTATCCGCAAACAGTTTAAAGTCTACAAAACATTTGCATGTACTATTCTCATTTGATGTTCATAACAAGTTTATGAGGTATATAGTGATATATCCATTTTACAGATGAAGAGACTAAGGTTCAGAGAGGTGAAATAGATTCCCTAATTTCACACAGCTAGAAAGTGGCAGAGCTAATGTCAAAGCTTGTGTTTCCCACTTCCTGCTGTTGAGGAAAGTGAAGAGGTGGTGCTGGAAGCAAAGGCTTTTCCTTTCTTGGTGCTAACAAATCCTTTTCATATCAAACATCACCCTTAAGTCTTACTTAAATCCTTTCTGCTGTGTTTCAATTAAATTCTTTATTGCTTCTAACCAACTGATACAAAGCTGTGCAAAATGTGCAAATGCATACTCCCAAAACCCCAAAGACAGGGCCAGAATATAACTAACAAGCTGCTGTCAACCAAATCAACTCTGACTTATGGCAACCCCACGTGTGTCAGAGTAGAACTATGCTCCATAACGTTTGCAATGTTTGCTTTTTTGGAAGTAGACCCGTGGTCTTTCTTCCAAGGTGCCTCTGGGACTTAAAACTTCAACTTTCGGTTAGCAAGAGAGTGTGTTAACTGTTTACACCACTCAGGGACTCCAAGAATATAATTGTGTTCTTCTGATCAACTACTGAAGCAGAGGCAGAAAGAACTGAGGGGCCGGGAAGCTGCTTGTTCTGGTGTGTTTTTCCCCCCACAGTTTTGGGAGAGGAATGTGAGGCCTCCTGATGTGTCATCTGACTTCATTTGACCTTCCGTTTTCTTCACTTAAGCTGGAATGTTCATAATTGTTATCCTATGCCAGTCCCATCACTGTAATTTGGGATCAGATAACCTGTTTCAGTTTCTCAGATTCACAGATGAAGAGGAATTATGACACAGGATGGATCATGCCCATACCTGATTTAGATGATGAGATTTGGGACTTTTGATCTGATGAGATTTAGATGAGAATTTGTGAGTAGATGCTGTAATGGCATGAGATCTTTGGGCACCTTGGGATGGAGGGAATGTATTTTGTACTCAGGACTTGTGATGGTTAAGGTTGCGCATCAATATGGCTGGGCTATGATTCTCAGTGGTTTGAGAGTTGTAATAATGTAGTTTGGCAGTTATCTAATAATGTAGTTTGGCAGTTACGTAATGATATAGTTATCCTCCATTTTGTGATATAATGTAATCACCTCCATGATGTTATTTGATGTGATCAGCCAATCAGTTGTAAGGTGCATTTTCTCAAGGGTGTGGCCTGCATCCAATACATATGAACATCCTAAAAAAGCTCACTGGCTTTTGCTCACTCTGGATCCTGCAACCGGCTCATCATCATCTGACCTCCGGTTCTTGGGACTTGAGCCAGGGGCCTGCCGTACTGCCTACCAATCTTGGATTCATCAGCCCCTGCAGCTATATGAGTCAGCAGAAGCCTCCATCTTGACACCTGACCCACAGACTTGGAACTTGCCAGCCTCTACAACCATGTGAGCCATTTCCTTGAGATACATCTCTCTCTTTCCATACATATATATTGCTGTTGAGTCGATTCTGACTCATAGTGACCCTACAGGACAGAACAGAGCTGCCTCACAGGGCTTCCAAGAAGCACTTCAGGATCAACTTGAAAATAACTGGATGTAACTCAGAAGACAGGATACGGTTCTTCGATCAGGATAGCTTCCAACCAAGATAGTTCTCAGCTCCTTCTCAGCCATACCCGCAGGCAGACCCTTTGCTAGGGCCTGCTGCCAAAAGGCTCTGCCATAGCCAGGCTGCTTCTCACTGACTTGCACCATCTTCAGTGTTAAACAACTCCTTCTTTTCTCTCTCTCCATGTGTCTCTCTCATCAAACCTCTGTCAGGTTGGCTGCTCACATAAGCAAGTCATTTAATCCTATTGGGGGTTTTACAAACCCTATTTGCATAGTGGAGCCCTGGTGGTGAAGTGGTTAAGAGCTTGGCTGCTAATCAAAAGGTTAGCGGTTAGAATCCACCAGCCACTCCTTGGAAACCCTGCAGGGCAGTTCTACTCTGTCCTGTTAGGTCACTATGAGTCAGAATCGACTCGACAGCAACATGTTTGGTTTTGTTTATAGTAGACTGACCAATCCCCGCAAGAGTTTTATGTACCTTATTTGCATAGTAAACTGTCCAGTCCCTTTTTAAGATTGTGGCCTAGCAAATCATCTTGGCAGAACTACAAACCCAGGGCCAGAAAGGCCATATATAAAGACAAATCTGTTGTACTACAGGGACACACGTGAACCTCTGGGGGTCAGAGGGTGGACTGTGTAGGCAAAATGGCCCCCAAAGATGTCCACATCCTAATCCCTGGAACCTGTAACTATTTTGCATTACATGGTAAAAAGGATTTTGGAAGATGTACTGAAGGTTACAGACTTATGATAGGGAAATTTTCCTGAATTATCCAGTTGGGCCCAATCTAATGACAGGCATCCTTAAAAGCAGAGAACATTTTCTGGCTGGAATCAGAGAGATGTAGTGGCAGAAAGAGAAGTCAGAGAGATTTAAAGTGAGAGAGGGATTCAACCCACTGTTGCCAGAGGGGGCCATATGGAAAGCATGAGAAGGAATGCAGGTGGCCTCTGGGAGCAAAGACCAGCTCCTGTTGATAGCCAGCAAGGAAAGAAGGACCTCAGTCCTACAAATGGAGTCAGCCATCAACCTGCATGAGCCTGGAAGCAGATTCTCCCCAAAGCCTCCAGATGAAAGCCCAGGTAAGAAGACATGTTGATTTCAGCCTTGAGAGACCCTAAACAGAGCACACAGCCAAACCTACCAGACTTTTGACCCACAGAGCAGTGAGATAGCAAATGGACGTTTGAAGCCGCTAAGTGTGTGTAGTAAATTGCTATGTGTAAAAATGGTGTGGTGGGGGCATCTGACCTCCTCATCCACCTTCATAAAGGGAAAGGAGAGAGAATCATTATCAGCATCAACAGCCCAAGGCTGATTCCCGTGAGGCAGAGGTCACACATATGTCCTCTCTCCAACCTTTGTACCAATTCTGACACCAGCTGTCCCACCCACGGCACTCTCTACTTGTCTGCTGGGTTCAATAATTAGTTGCCATGGCCACACAGAACTCACAGGCAATACTCACGATTATGGGGTTTACTAGGGAAGAAACGGGTTACAATTCAGGATTAGGGACAACTCAGGATACAGTTCTTTGATCAGGACAGCCTCTTCTCAGTTGTGCCCACAGGCAGGCCTCTCTCTGGCCCTTGGCCCCTTGGCCCGGCCTCTGCCTTGCTCAGGCAAGTATTACAAAGTTCTTTATCTCTGCCAATAAGTGCTCAGAGGCACCCCACTCTGCCAGTAAGCCTTGGCCTGAAGGCGCTCAGCTCTCTCGCTCCATAGGTTGGCAAGCCTAGCTCCTCTGACAAGTGCCCGGAGGCACCCCACTCCACCAGCAAGCCTCCTGCCCGAAGGTGCTCAGCTTTCTCACTCTGTGGACTGGGAAGCCCACTGTGCCATCTCCTATTGGTCTCCTAAGTCTACTGCTTCTGTGCCACAGTTTCTCTGCTGCTGCTTCTTGCATATTGCGCCATCTTTGCTGTTACCACTCTCTTTCTCTCTCTCTGTCTCCTGGATCTAGGAGGTTCTCAGCACAGGGACCACTGGTCCAAAGAACGTACTCTGCTCCCATCTCTTCTTGGTGGTAGTGAGGTCCCCTCCTTCCACCTCTGGGATGGCTCACTTTAAGCCTAGCAGGATGGCAAAATGGACCAATCCCCTCATTAGGGTTCTGTATACCTTATTTGCATGGTCCCACCCCACAAGGGTACCGTGCACCTTATTTGCATTATTAGCAAGCTGTCCAATCCCCTTGGTGGGCCATAAGGACCTTATTTGCACAGTCCCACCCAATCATTTAGTGGGAGTTACAAGACCACAGCAAGAAGGGCCATACAAAAGCAGGAGAACAATAATAGGTCTTCTTAGACTCAAAACAGCCCTTAGAAATCACTTAGCCTAAACTCTTCATTTTGCAAACAAGGAAACTGAGGCCCAGAAAGTGGAAGGGAATCTATCACCGTCACATAGTAAGAGGCAGAGAGCCAAACAGCCCACATACAGAATTGGGCAGAGGAAAGGTGGGCTTTTCTGGGGTAATTTTCATTCCCAGAGGGAGACTCAGGGCTATAATCCCAAAACCAAACTATGGAATGCTACAGACACCTTTGTAAAATTACCATAATCAAACACTCACTTAGACTGGTGATTCACAAAATGCCTGCAAACACTTCCCAGCCTGCCTCCATCTCTGCAGGAGGAAGAGAGTCCACACAAGGCTGAAAATTATTTATTCAAGAATCAACTGGCCCTCAGGCCAGAGATAAGGATAGGGCAGGCCAGATGCTAGAGAGACCAGGATTCTGAAAAGCCCCTCTAGAATCCTAGAGAAGGCTAGACCCCAGGCCAGTGTCACCTAAATACATTTCCTTCCAGCTATCAGCTCTAATTGGCCCATTCAAAGGAAACTAATTTGTGCCTGTCACCAAGGCATCACCGATTAAAGGCAACTTGAGAAGGAAGCCCCCTTGAGCTGAAATGGCACCTCTCCAGGGATAACTGGAAGGCAGACCGGACCCCAGGCTCAAAAGACATTGTTACCCCCACATCTTCCCCTTGTCCAATTGTGGGGAAGGAGAGTCTCCTAGTTAATCTCAACAAAGATGGAAAAAAGGCAGGGGATGGCCCAATGAAGGCAGCAGAAGCAGGATCGGAGCCCCAGGCTGGGAATCTCAGCCCTGTCTCTCAGCCTTCTGCTTCTGTTCTCTGCACTCCAGGAGCTCAAGCCTGGGAGTCTGACCTCTCAGCATCCACCAGCCCCGTCACATACAGTCTGACTGCTGCATGCTCCTTCTCCGGCTCTGTACATGCTGCGCTTTCATGACCACGTGTCTTTCTGTGTACCGTCCCTGCTGTCTGGGACATCATTCCCACACTTCGGAGTCTCTGGGTGGTATAAACGGTTAACTCGCTAAGCTCCTAACCAAAAGGCTGGAGGTTCAAGTCCACCCAGAGGTGCCTCAGAAGAAAGGCCTGCCAATCTACTTCCAAAAAATCAGCCCCTGAAAACCCTATGGAGCAGTTTTACTCTGACACACGTGGGGCCACCATGAGTTGCAAATAACTTAACGGCAACTGGTTTGGGTTTCCCACACTTCACCTCGCAAACTCATACTCATCCTTTAAGCCCAGGCTCAAATGTCCATTTTGAACCTTGCTGACTCCTCAGGGAAGCCTTTTCTTCGAAGCAGTTGGCTGTTCCTTCTGAGCTAGCAGAATGCTGTGCATCGTAGTTACAATCCCATCTGAGTAGCTGTTTGTGGATCTGCCTTCCTCTCCAAGATCTAAGTCTGAGCCCTGTCTGTGATTCCCAGCTCCCAGGCCTACAGGGGCTGGCTTGCAGGAGCTGCTCAGTGAATGTTCATGAAAGTGATTTAAATATTTATTTCTATCTGTCAGGCTCACAAATGTCTTTCAAGGTCAGAGACGCAGGTAGAAAAACCAGACTGTCTGGAACCTGAGAAATTCTGTTGTCTGACCCCCTCATTGTACAGCTGAGGAAGCAGAGGCCCGGAGTTGATCACATAGGTAACAGCTGCCAAAAAAAGGGCCAGGATGCAGAGTGAAAGAGAAAAGGAAAAAGCTGGGAGTGGGTGAGCCCTTGGGTGTCGGCAGGGAATGGAGCAGTGAATCTGGCCTTCCCAGTCGGGAAGTGAAGGCTCTGGCCCAGTGCACTGTGACATCACCAAGTCAGCTCCGGCTTCCTGCCGTCAGGGCACAGCCAGCCGCAGAAAGAGCATGGGCCCTGGACTGGGACAGACCTGTCTCCAAATCCCAGCTTCTCCCTGTGATATTTGTGTGGCCTTGGGCCAGTCACTTCCCTGCTCTGAGCCTCAGCCTCCTCATCTGTGAAGTGGGATGATCACTGTACTTTCTTCACGGGGTCGTTGTGGTGGAGCACATCAGGCTGTACACATGCGACTCATGTGGTTCCCTTGGCCTGGAATGCTCTTCCTGACCCTTCCTCCAGCCCCCTCTTATCAAGTTAATTCCTAATCATATTTTAGGACCCAGCCCAAGATTAAGTTTCTCAAAGGTCTTCTCTGGCCACAAGCAGGAGAGGGTCCCTGTCAGAAGCTCTTAGGACTCCTGCACTTCTTCAGAGCGCTCATCACAGCTGAATTTAAATTAACTGTGTCATCAGGCACTTCATGTTACTTTACATGAAACAGGCAGACTGTAAACTCCAGGAGGGCAGGAGCTACTGCCTGCCTGCCTCTCCTGTTTCCCTAGGGCCCAGTACACTGCTGGGGCTTGGCCAGAACCTGTCCTTACCAAGAACGAAGGTTCTACTCAGGTGGGGTGCACGCCTCCGAGATAACACAGTGCCTCCAGCCTCCAAAATAAATACATTTATTTATTTAACACACTTGTATTGAGCATCACCTGGGTACCATGCCCCGGGCTAAGTGCTGGGACACAGGGATGAATCGTATGTGGTGATGCCCTGGTGGAGCTCATGGTGCAGTCAGGGAGAAGTTACATCAACAACACGGGAAAGATTCTACAGGGAGGTACAATGGAGAAAGTGATCAAATCCTGGGGTGGGGGAGGTCAGCTAGGGTGGGGCTTACCTACTGGGCTCTGAGGAACACAAAGAAGGCTCTCTGTTCCAGAATATTCCCCCAAGCATTTAATACAGTGTCTGAAATTCCCCTATTAGAGTGGCATGCCCTTCCCTCGGTTCAGCACTGCCCTCCCCACCTTCACCATCTTATGCACTTATTTATTAAGCTTATGCTGTAGGTTCAGTGGAAAGAGGAATCAAGGAACCAAGTCCCAGCAGTTCTCTCTTCTCTTCTCTGGACCTCAGTTTTCTCCTCTGTAAAGTGGGGGAGTCTGGCCTGGCTAGGGGGTATCTCGAACCTCCCTCCCTAAGACTGGGACACAGGGGAGGGTCAAAGAGTGACCCTGAACTCAGGCAGGGAGGATAAGGTTGCAAGCCACAAACATCTCTTCACTCAGTGCTGCTGGCCAGCCCTAGATGGGGACTTCAGGTCATCCTAGAGTCCACAACTGTTTGGGTTTGAGGAGGACAAGGGGAGGCCTCCTTGTCTCTGAGCCTGAACAGCCATCTAGGCTCTCTGATTCCCGTGAAGCCTCTAACTCCCTCCGTGGCTCTGAACCCAGCCTTGACGTCCGGCCTCAGGCCAGCAAGGAAACTTGGGTTTGGACCAGGGACCTCCCTGGAAACCAGGAGTAGCATCTACAAGGAGCTTCCACGGGGGTGGGGGTGGGGGGAGGGTGGAGCGCTGGCCCAGAACAATCCCCAGTCCCAAGAAATCATCTGCCTTTCTTCTGTTATCACACTCGAACAGCACTCCAGGTGTGGCTCATGACTGCCACATGCTACCCAGGTCAGTCGTAGGGCCAATCACCTCAACTCCCCATTGGCCACGTGCACGTGGCTTCACAGCAGACACCCTGAGCTCCAACTCCAACTCTGCCACTTGCTAGCAATGCCATCTTGTACCAGCTGCTCTCTGAGCCTCCAGTTCCTATTCTGTTCATCACCTGCCCCTTCACTGGTATTTCCCAAACCCTCGGTCTTACAGGGGCCTTCTCATCCCTCCTCAAATCCCTTCTTCATATTAGGTACAATCATAACAACAACAATTAACATTCACTGAGATCCAGACCCTGTGCCAAGCACTTGGCATGGGTTTTTCTTAAGCATAAGTTACCTGTTCCCATCTATTATCCCCATTTTACAATCCGCTTGCCCAAGGCCCCACACAAAAAATAACTCTTTATGACTATCCCTATTTGTCTTTCAGGTCTTTGATTGAATGTTGCTTTCAACTCAAACATACCAATGATCATGAAGATGGCGCCGGGCCAGGCAACATTTCATTCTGTTATATGTAAGGCTGCCGTCAGTCGGAGATGACTTGACGGCAACTAACGATAAAAAATGTATTGAATTGTGTCCCCTCCAAATACGTATTGAAATCTTGGTCCCTATACCTGTAAATATGATCCTATTCGGAAACAGGGCTTTATTGGTTGTATTAATTAGGTCATATTTGAGTAGAAAAAAACCCATTACTATCGAGTCGATTCAGACTCATAGCCACCCTATAGGACAGAATAGAACTGCCCCATAAGGTTTCCAAGGAATGCTGGTGGATGTGAACTGGTGACCTTCTGCTTAGTAGCCAAACACTTAACCACTGTGCCAGCGGGTAGAGTGGGTTCTAAATCTAATCACTTCTGAATTATAAAAAGAGCAGAATAGACACAGAGCCACACACAGGAGGAAGAGGAAGACAGAATATGGAGACAAATACATCTGCAAGGATTGCCAGCAGCTACTAGAAGCTGAAACAGACAAGGAAGGACCTCCCCTAGAGCCACACTCTGAATTGGAACTTCTAGCCTCCTGAACCATGAGAAAAAAAATGTGTTCTTTACAGTCACTCACTTGTGGTATTTGTGGTAGAGCAGCACTGGGTAACTAAGACAATCTGTGTCTTGCCTACTTCAAAGGGCAGTTGCTGGGAGAATCAATGGAGCTAATAGTATGGAAAAGCTTTGTAAACTATAAGGTGCAGTACACAAATATGTAGGCTTTATAACTTCCTGAACTTTGGGTTTTCTAGCCCAGCTTTTTGGCCCACAAAAGGAATCCCCTCTACAGCTTCTCGGAGTGGGGTTCACCCAGCCCCTTTTCACTGCTTCCTAAGGCAGGGACACCCTTATCAGGACAAACTATACCCCTCAGTTGAGTAGGGATCTGCCTCCTTGTGCCTTTCCAGTGGGTCCTGGGACCCTGTCTGTTTGCCTCCTCTGCCACATGATGTCTTGGAGCCTCAGTTTTCTCACCTGTCAAATGGGGCTGATAGTCCTGGTCTTTGCAGCAATTGTGAGGACTAGTGAGATAATGTATATAAAACAGTGACCACCACACTTGGCAAATCTGGTAGCCTGCTGAGCGCTGCTTCCCTTCCCCATCCACAGTGTTAATCTCATTTCCACTGAACAGACGGTGAGGGGGATATTACAGTCCAGGAACTTACGATCCAATGGTAACTTACCCTGTAAACTGCTCCTTACCCTGCCACACCTATGGCTTCTCTCCTTCACCAGAACAAAAAAGCTGTTTTTTAAAAAAATAATATTTTACTGTGTTTACGGTGAAGGTTTACACAGCAGCTTAAGTTCCCATTCAACAATTTCTACGTAAGTTGTTCAGTGACACTGATTACATTCTTTAAATGTGTCAACATTCTCAATATTTCTGTTCTGGTTGTTCCGTCTTCTTTCCACTAATCTAGCTTCCCTGTTCCCTTAAATTCTCATCTTTGTTTTAAAGTAACTGTTGGCCATTTGGTATCATACAGATGATGTATGAAAGGAGCACATTACTCACCGGTGATATTCTTTATTTTGTGAGCCAATCTGTTATTTTAGCTAAAAGGTAGCCTCAGAGGGTAGTTTGCGTTCAAGGTTTAAAGACTATCTCAAGGTGATAGTCTTGGGGAGTCCTCCAGTCTCAACCAGTCCAGTAAGTTTTTTTTCTTTCTTTCTTTTTTTTTTTTAGGATTTTGAGGTTCTGTTCCACTGTTTTCTCCCATTCTATCAAGATCTATCTGTTGTGGCCCTGATCAGAATGGTCAGTAGCAGTAGCTAGGCACCATCCAGTTCTTCTGGTCTCAGGGTAGATAGGGCCATGGTTCATGCAGACTATTAGTCCTACAGACTAGTTTCTTCTGAGTCTTCAGTTTCCTTCTTTTTCTTTTGCTCCAACAAGTAGAGACCAAAAGTTGTATCTCAGACTGGCCGCTTGCAAGCTTTTAAGACCCTAGACATTGCTCACCAAACTAGGGTGTAGAACGTACCTTTATAAATTATAATATGCCAATTGATCGAGATTTCCTACTAGACTATGGACCTAATCCTTTAAACCCTGGAAACCAATCCCGGCAGGTGTTTGGTTATGTCTAAGAAGTATCCGTAACTGTGCCCCCTATATGGTTTATTATATATATGAATATTATATGTGCATACAATCACATAGGTGCATATACATATACATGCTGCTGTCTAGTTGATTCCGACTCACAGCGACGCAATAGGACAGAGTACAACTGCCCCACAGGGTTTCCAAACAGCGGATGGTGGATTCGAACTGTTGACCTTTTGGTTAGCAGCCACAGCTCTTAACCACTGCGCCACCAGGGCTCCACATCTATCTATACACACATATATACATACCTATACACATATATGGAGCCCTGGTGGCGCAGTGGTTAAGAGCTCAGCTGCAAACCAAAAGGTCTGCAGTTCGAATCCACCAGTCATTCCTTGGAAACTCTATGGGGGCAGTTCTACTCTGTCCTATAGAGTCCCTGTGAGTTGGAATTGAATCAACAGCAACCGGTTTGGTTTTTTTTTTATACACACATATGCCTACATACATACATATATACTCCTACGCATATTTTTTGGTTGTTGTTGCTGTTGTTTCAAAATCATATATGCCACAGCAATTACCAACAGGTCCTTCTTTCTTGTGTACATTTTAGTGACATCATTTACCTTCATCAGGCTGTGCACACTTCACCCTCATTCAGTATTACCTTTCCCATCACCAAAAATAAGTGTCTACTATTGAGGGAGTGAATCCCTCTCTCCCCCTTCCCATCCCTGGTAATCACTAATGAACATTAGTTTCTGTATAGTTACCTGTTCATGTCAGTTCATAAAACTTAGAACATATAGTATTTGTTTTTTTGTGACTGACTTATTTAGCTCAACATAATGTTCTCCAGGTTCATCCATGTTTCAAGATGTTTCAGGAACTTAATTCCCTTTATTGTTGAACAGTATTCCACTGTATGCATGTACCACATTTTTACTTATGCATTCACCTGTTGATGGGCGCTTCTTCCATCTTTTTGCTATTGTGAATAGTGCTGCAATTAACATAGGTGTGCATATGTCTGTTTGTGTCACTTCTATTAGATCCCCAGGGTATATACCTAGCAGAGGAATTGCTGGGTCATATCGTAGCTCTTCCTCTAGTTTTTTGAGGAACTGTCAGACTGTTTTCCACAACAGCTGTATTGTTTTGCATTCCCACCAGCAACGGATGAGGGTTCCAATTTCTCCACATCCTCTCTAACATGTGTCACTTTCTGGGTTTTTTGTTTGTTTGTTTTAATCTTAGCCACCCTAGTGGGAGTGAAATGGTGTCTCACTGTGGTTTTGATTTGCATTTCTCTGATGGCTAATGATGTTGAGTATCTTTTCATATGTCTGTTGTTCATCTGAAGATCCTCTTTGGTGAAGTGTCTATTCATGTTCTTTGCCCAGTTTTTTGACTGAGTTATTTGTCTTTCTGTTGTTAAGTTGTAGAAGTTTTCTATCTATTTTAAATATCAGACTCTTATCAGTTATATCATTACCAAAGATTTTTTACCAGTCTCTTTACTCTTTTGATAAAGTCTTTTGATGAAGGAGGTAAGCAGTTCACTTGTATGAGGTCCCAGTTACCTAGTTTGTTTTGTTGCTTGTGCATTCGCTGTTGTGTTTGATAACCTAGCACTGAAGAAAATTAGCTCCCAAAGTTTTGCTGCTATATGTTCTTCCAAGAACTTCATGGTTTTAACATTTAGGTCCTTCATCCATTTTGAATTATCTTTTGCGTATGGTGTGAGGTATGGATCTTGTTTCCTTTTTCTGCATGTGGAAATCCACTTTCGCCAGCACCGTTGGTTGAAGAGACTGTTCCTTCCCCATTGAATGGATTTGGCTTCCTTGTCAAAAATCAATTGACCATAGATGTTTGGATTTATTTCTGGATTTTCAATTCTATTCCATCGTTCTACGTGTATATCATTAAACCAGTACCATGCTGTTTTGATTACTGTGAAAAAAACAAAAAAGCACTTATTGCCATCAAGTTGATTCCAACTCATAGCAACCCTATAGGACAGAGTAGAGCTGCCCCATAGGATTTCCAAGGAGCGGCTAGTGGATTCGAACTCTCAGCCAATTGGTTAGCAGCTGTAGCTCTTATCCACTATGCCACCGGGGCTGCTTGATTACTGTAGTTGTGTAATATGTTTTGAAGTCAGGAAGTGTGAAGCCTCCTACATTGTTCTTCATCAAAACTGCTTTGGCTATTCTGGGTCTCTTGTTTTTCCATATAAAACTGAGGATTAGTTTTTTCCATTTTTGTGAAGAATGCTGTTAGAATTTTGATCAGGATTGCTTTGTATCTGGAGATGGCTCTGGGTAGTATTGACATCTTGGCTATATTAAGTCTTTCAGTCCATGAGCACAGAATGTCGTTCCGTCTATTTAGGTCTTCTCTGCTCTCTTTCAGCAGTGTTGTGTAATTTTCTTTGTATAAGTCTTTCACATCCCTGGGTAGATTTATTCCTAGATATTTTATTCTCTTAGCTATTGTAAATGGAATTGTTCTCTTAATCTCTTTCATATTTCTCACACCTGATGTACAGAAACTCAACTGATGTTTCTGTGTTGATCTTGCATCCTGCAACTCTGCTAAATTCCTCTATTACTTCTAGAAGCTTTTTAGTAGATTCTTCGGGATTTTCTATATATAGGATCATGTCATCTGTGAATAGGGATAGTTTTACCTCTTCCTTTCTAATTTGGATATCTTTTCTTTTTCTTGCCACATTGCTCTGGCTAGGAATTCTAGTACAATACTGAATAAGAGTGTTGAAAGTGGGCATCCTTGTCTTATTCCTGTTTTCAAGGGAAAAGTTCTCAAGTTTTCTCCATTGAGTATAATTTTGGCTGTTAGTTTTTCATAAGCATCCTTAATCATGTTGAGGTACTTCACTTTTATGCTCATCTTGTTGAGAGTTTTTATCAAGAAAGGGTATTGGATTTTATCAAATGCCTTTTCTGCAAAAGTTGAGATGATCACGTGGTTATTTTCCTTTATTCTATTAATGTGGTGTATTATGTTGACTGATTTTCTAATGTTAACCAACCTTGCATTCTTGGAATAAATCCCACTTGATCACGATGTATAATTATATACCTCTTTTTGAAAGACAGGGAGGAACCGCCATTTTTCCACCTCCTCCATTATTCCTTGCCCAGGGTTCTGTAAGCAACTGATTAAACTATTGGTGAAAAAGACATATATATGTATACTCAACAGCTAACTCGTACTAAAAGAATCCTGTCTGTATTACATGAGATGAGGTAAGGTTTTCAAAAAGCATTTCTCAGAAGCCCTAGATTCCTCTAGATGAAGATTCACAAATGTCTGCTTTGAATTTCATGGATACAGATGCTGATACAGTGCTAATCATAATAGCTAAAGTGTACTGCGCACTCACAATGCACTAGGTTTGTGCTAAATTCTTTGCCAAGTGTTAATTTATTTAATCCTCACAATCCCTTGAGGCAGTACTGCTGTTTTCCCTGTTCTCACAGATGAGGAAGCTGAAGCACAAAGAGGTTAAGTAATTGGCCCAAGGACACACAACTAGTAAGTGGCACAGCTAGGACTTAAACCCAGCCATCTGGCTCCAGAGAGCATACTCTCAACCCCCACAACATAATGGCTTCACAAAATCATCACCCTTAGTTAGGCTGTAAGACCAGCACTGCAATCTGTCACTCCAATTTCTAAGATTTCTATTCGTCATGACAATGTCATTAATTGAAATTACGAAATAGAATTATAATAACTATCATGTTTTATGTTGAGATTCCAAGTAGGATTTCATTTGAAAGAGGATTCCGCTGCAACAGAAGATTTGAAAATCACTGAGATTAAGTGTATGAAGGAGCCCAGGAGCAGCACATAACCAATCTTCTTATCCGCCACAATTCAACCAGGCCAGCGAATCAAGCAGAGGGCTTCTGTACTCCCCCCAGAGCCCAGAAGCCACCCCGCCTTCCAAGTACTGACTTTTCAGCAGGTGAGTGAGCATTTCAGAGGATTCAGATAAAGTGGGTCCTGGACATGACAACCATATTTCCCTGTACCAGGAGATGCCTCATGGAACTGGTCTCAGAACACACACTGAATCTTCCTAAGGTTTCCTTAGGAGTCCCTGGGTGGCACAAGTAGTTTAGCGCTCGACTACTAGCCAAAAGGCTGGTGGTTAAAGCCCACCCAGAGGCACCTTGGAAGACAGTCCTGGTAATCTGCTTCCAAAAGGTCACAGCCTTGAAAACTCTGTGGAGCAGTTCTACTCTGCAGATAGGGTCACCATGAGTTGGAATCCACTTGACGGCAATTAACAACAAGGTCTCCTTGGGCCTCTACAGCCTACCTGCTTCCTTAGGACTCCAACTGCTCAGCCAAGAATGACCCCAATAGCTCAGATTTCCTGGCCCGTGCATGTCACAAAGGCCTCATGATAGATTCTGGTATCCTCTCCATTTCTGCTTGATTACTGGCAATGACAGAGAGCTGACTACTTCATAGGGCAGCCCTGCTGGACACGTCTCTCAGTGTATGGAAGTCTAACCATAACATAGCACAGCAGAACTTAAGGTCCCTGAGCAAAGCAAAGTCAGGATTTTTTTTTTTTTTTTTTGTGGTATCTAGTTTTCTCAATTATAACATGCAAGCAAGCCTGAAATTTCAAGTTCTTAGGTCATGCCTTGACCTGGAGAAACTTCCCTTGGGCTCTCTCCAGGGCTCCAGACCAACCTCATACATGTAGAGAATGGGTCTGTTTACATAAAGACCAGCCACATCATCCTTAAAAACAATCTCAATCCAGAGACATTCGTCTTTGAGGAAATCAGCCAGAGACCCAGGCTTTGCCAAGACAGGGAATCACCACAATTCTCAGCTGCAAGCTCAGAATTCCCCAACACACAGCTCAGCAGCTGCCTTCATCCTTGGGAGGCTGGACATTTTGGGGGCGGGGGGGGGGGGGCAGGCTCAAGGAGCCAGGTGAAATGCATTAATTCATCACTTAGAAATTATGATGAGCTTTTTGTCCTGTTGACCTAGAGTACGGTGAGCATGGATGATAAATTCCCCAAGGGTCCTACCCAAGCTCCACCAGGCCATCAAAGGAAGTGTTAACCTCCTGCATAGTATCATCCCTTTGATTGTTACTGCAATCCTGTGTGCTGTTCTCTCTATAAATAGTTTTTACATCATCCCCTGGCCACGTGGATCTAAGCAAGTGGACGGTCATTAGAAGCAGTCTGACTCTCAACACCTGGAATAAGGACAATTCCATTTTGAAGATTCAGACCCCAGCGTGTGTCTCCACCTTTGACACATGGAGGTCTCAAATTCCAGTCATAGGGGCTTTCAAAGGGGCTGAGCCAGAAAGACACAGCAGACCTCTAACCTAGAAAGATCTGCCTCCCATGTCAGTCCTAGCTCCACTGCTTACTGGCTTGGAAGTCATGTTACCACTCTGAACCTCAGTTTCCTAATCTATTAAAAAACAAAAATAAAAACAAAAAACTGGGTAACTATCCACAAAGGGATTTCCAGCAAATTAAATGAAATGATGCACATAACATGAGAAAGTACCTGATAGCACTGTTGAGAACGTGGGTGCTGGAAACCACCTGGATTAAAATTCCAGCTGTGCCGCTAACTAGCTATGTGATCCTTTACTTAACCTCTTTGCACCTCAGCTTCCTCATTTGCCAAGTAGACAATAAAAGTATCTATGTTGCAGGGTGGCTTTTAAGATTAAATGAGTTAACACATACAAAGGGTCTAAGACTGTGCTTGGCATATAGTGAGCACTCAATACAGCCTCGTGCACTGGGGTAGGAAGCAGTGTCTGTTCACCTCAGCTCCTGGAAGCAAAGTACAAGGCTGATGGTATTATTTTTTAGTACCTAACAAAGCCCCTGAACATGCACTATCTGACTCCTTATGACAGCTTGGAGATGAAACGACCACTGTACCCACCTGCACAGGGGAAGAAACTGAGGCTCAGATCAGACAACAGGGTAAGGGGCAGCGCTGTACTTGAGGGCATTCTCTCTTCCTGCTGTGCCATGCTGCCTCTCTGCTTTTCCCAACTTTGCCGACTAAATGTCATCAAAAACCCAGAGAACCCCTATGCTGGGAAATTCAGGCTTAAAACTGGCTCTGGTTTATTCTTTTTTTTATTGCACTTTAGATGAAGGTTTACAGAACAAATAGTTTCTCATTAAACAGTCAGTACACATATTGTTTTACAACACTGGTTAACAACCCCACGACATGTCAACACTCTCCCTTCTCGACCATGGAGGACCTTTTTACTGGTGAAAATATACATAGTCAAAGTTACACCATTTCAAAAGTTTCTACATGTACAATTCAGTGACATCGATTACATTCTTCCAGTTGTGCCATTATTCTCACTATCCTTTTCCAAATTATTCCATCACCATTATCTTTAACTCATTGCCCCCAGGCTTCCTATCAAATCTTTTGAGTTGCTGTTGTCAATTTGATCTCACATAGATAATTCTTTTTTTTTTTTTTTTTTTTTTGGTGCCTTAGATGAAGGTTTGCAGAACAAATAGTTTCTCATTAAACAGTTAGTACACATATTGCCCTATGACAATGGTTAACAACCCCACGACATGTCAACACTGTCCCTTCTCAACCTTGGGTTCCCCATCATCAGCTTTCTTGTCCCCTCCTGCCTACTAGTCCTTGTCCCTGGACTGCTGTGCCTCATTAGTCCCGTTTTGTTTTATGGTGGCTATGGTTTATTCTGCTCTGAGCCACTGTGCTGTAGCTGAGGCTGGAATACCCTAAAATTTAAACCATCCTACTATATAGAAGATGAAGAGGCTAAGTCCCGTTGTCAAGTCTTGATCCCTTGATGTTTCAACAGCTTAATGTGCTGGCTTCTTTTCTTCCACTCCATCCCACACGCTGACAATCGTCATGTTAGAGCACTAGCTGACTGCATCACTCCCTTGCTCTTAAAACCTTCAATGGCTCCCTAATGCTCACAGGATCAAATCAATTCATCGCATTAGAGAATACAAGTCCAAATTCAGCAAGTTCCTTTTCAAGAATCTTCCCAGCCTTATCACCTGCCACCTGCTCTGATCTGGCCTGGACAGCCTCTTCTAGGTTCCCTGGACCACTACTATCTTCTGGAAAAGGCACTCACATGGAGAACACAGAGCCACTGGTTCCAAACCATCTCAGAGCAGTCACAGGTGGGAGACCTGAGACCCAGATGCTCAAAATCACATAGCCAGGGGCAGATCTGGGACCTAAACCCTAACCCCTTTATACCCCGAGAACCATTGTGAATAGCAAATACTCTTTGCTGCATTTTCAAATTATTGGCTGATCTGACCCTAAACATACAAGTCTTGTGAAACGGTCTGAAAAGTTCAAATAATTCAAACATTTCTGGATCCTAACACATTCCTCCAATGATTTGTCATTAAAGTAAAATCTTTCATGAAGGCCTCTGCCCATCTCATCTCCCATCATCTTCTGCTGGCCTCCTTGCCTCTCCACAAACCCCACAAGGACCACCAGCCTCAGGGTCTTTGTTCCTGCTGTTCCTCCTACCTGGAATGCCCCCACCCTCATTATGTCTGTGGTGCGATTGGTCACTTTTATGTGGCTTTCTCACCATGGTCTTGTAACTCCCATCCAAGTGATTGGGTGGGATTGTGCAGATATGTTAATTGTGAGCCACCAAAGGGACTGGTCAGTTTTGCCATACCGTTGGGCTTGAAATGAGCCACCCCAGAGGCAGGAAAGAGAAGATCCCACCACCACCAAGGAAGAACTGCCAGGAACCAGCACATCGTTTGGACCCAGGATTCCTGTGCTGAGAAGCTCCTGGAAGCAGGAGACAGAGAGAGAGAGAGCTGTAACCCTGAAGGTGGTGAGAAGCAGTGTCAGGAGAGACATGGCAGCAGAGACATGGCAGCAGGAGATGGCAGGGTAAGCTTACCAGCCCGCAGAACAGGAAAGCTGAGTGCCTTTTGGCAGAGGCCTAGGGCCAGGGAGAGGCATGCCCACGAGCATGGCTAGGAAGTGGCTGTCCTGATGGAAGAACTGTATCCTGAGTGTTCCTGGGCCTGAACTGTAACCTGTTACTTCCCTAATAAACCCCATAATTGTGAGTATCGTCTATGAGTTCTGTGTGGCCACTGCAATGAATCATGGAACCCAGCAAAGAAGTAGAGAGTGCCACAGGAGGGACGGTTAGAGTCAGAATTGGTAAAGATGGCAGAGAGAGGAGGCATGTCTGACCTCTACCTCATAGGAATCAGCCTTAGGCTGCGGATCTTGATTCTCTTTCCCCTTGTGAAGTTAGAGGAGGTCAGACACTGCCCCCACACCATTTTTACAATGTCATAATGTCATTCAAAAGTTACCTCCTCAGAGAAGCCTTCCCTGACCACCCTTCCACTACTTTCCATCACATCACTCTTTTTCCTTCTTTTTTCACAGGCTATAATCATCTCATTTACATATTAGTTTGTTTATTTATTGTCTGCCTCTCCCCAGGAGAATGGCAGTTCTGTGGGAGCAAGAACCTCATCTGTCTGTTCACTGCTGTACTCAAAGCTCATAAAGCTGCACCTAGCATATAGTCGCCAATGCACTTCATGTGCAGCCAGCACCCATCAATGCAGGCTTGAGTGTTGCTGTGATGCTGGACAAGTTTCAGTGGAGCTTCCAGACAAAGATGGACTAAAAAGAAAGGCCTGGTGATCTGTTTCCAAAAATCAGCCAATGAAAACCCTATGGATCACATGAGTCTGATCTGAAACACAGGGATGGTGCAGGACCAGACACCATTTTGTTCCACTGTACATGGGTTCACCACGTGTGGGGGCTGACTGGACGGCAGCTAACAACAGCCTCAAAGTGCATACTGACTGGAGGAATGCATAAAACACACATAGAGATGCCTTCTCTCTCTGTCTGCATTCTATGCATGATGTGCTCATCCCCATTCGACAGGCAGGAAGAGAAAGACCCAAATACACCAAGTGCCATCCAGACTCAGGTTGGAACAAAGACCTCGCCCTTCCTCTGGGGCTCAGCTGGTCAAGGAGGCCAGCCGCTGACATTATACCAAAGAGCTCTTAACAACATGACCGTCTTTTATTAGCAAGAATTATTTTCATGCCTCCCAATGGGGGAAACCCTGACTTTATGAAGGTAAAACCATATTATGATTAACACTTAATCAGGATTTCTTCTACATTTATAGCTCTGCAAGGGAAAAAAAAAATAGTCGGGGGCCTTAATCTAGCACTAGTAATGTTATGGTAAGTGCGTTCCTGACACGATTTTCTTATTAGGGTCCTTCCCTGTAAATTTTATTGCATTTAATTAAAAATTATTGCTTAAAAAAAACAGCTGCAGATGGTCTTATTTTAAGTCAGAAAATTAAAAACTGAATATTCTCATCAGTCAATTTCAACGAGAAGCACAGCCACATGCATTAGGATGTGATGGTTTTGAGATTATAATAATTTTTATGGCATTTCTAGGTCCTTTCAATGAAACTTAATGAAAGCTCTGCATGAGTTCATTTGTCAAAACCATAATAATAGGAAGGCTCCAGGCTTACAGGCAGATATAAAGATACCAATGAATACCACAGCTGGGATGTGCCAAAAATCCAGCCACGCAGCTCTCAGCACCAATGGACTTAGTCAGCAGGAGGCTTAGCTGCAACTCTGCCACATACACACCCAAGGATTTATAGATGAGGCTGTAAATCACCTTTGTTTTACAATGATGCATATATTTGTTGCTACAGTACTGTCTGCAGTTGTAAAAAATGAAAAGTCAGGTTTCACTCTCTCACAGAATCACTTCAGCAAAATATTCACTACATTTTATGCCTCAAGCCCCGATGCTGGGACGGGGTGGGGGTTGGGGAGTGAGAGGATAGGGGGGCTCTTATTGCTAGATTTTGCACTTGATTTTCAGAACTTTAATCGCAGCTGCTGTCCTTGGTCTGGACTGCCCATACAATTACCTCCTCCAACTCTATGACTTGGCTTGTATCCTTTAACTTTTATTTTAAAGATTTAATTCCCTTTTTTTTCCTTTGCTATGTCTTCTATTGGAAAGTACGTCGAAGCTTTTACGTATTTGGGTTGGACAGACTGTAAAAGATAAATACAAAAATGAGAAGAGAAATGCAAAGGCAGACACAACCTAGTCCTAGAGTTAAATCGACACTTGTAGAGCTAGGGTTGCTGTGTACACTCTGGAAACAGAACTCCTCTCTGCCCCTTCCTACTGCTACATCCCTGGTTTGGTCTTCATTACCTCTTGAGGGGACCACTGCAACAGCCTCTTAACTAATCTCCCTGTTTCCCCCCTCCCCATTCCCTCCACTCTCCCTGCTGTCAACAAAGTATTCGTGTCAATGCATGATCCCCAACGTGTCACCCGTTTCCCTCCATTAAAAAGTCACCACTGACTCCCCACTGACAAGGGGTAAAGTACAAACTCACTAAACTGATTATACAAGACACCTCTCAGTTGGGCCCCAACCTGCTTTCCCAACTTCATCTCACAGCCACATGCACTGAGCACCATCTCCAGAACACTTCAAGGTCCTGTTCGACCTCCAGGCCCTTACACAAGCTTTCTCCTCCTCTTATAGGCTGTTTGCCTCCATCATGCACTCCTGTTCCTCTGTCAAGACCCATCGCAAGTGTCTCCTAGACAAGGCCTCCCCTACTGTCCCTCCTCCTCCAGCTGTTTGAGTTTACACCTGGTAAAGCCTTTATCCCTTTATCATACCATGTTCTAGTTGCCTCTTTATCAGCCTTTCTCCCAGTCTGAACTGAAAACGCCTCGAGGGCAGGACTCCTCATCCCTCTAGTACCTAGAACAGTATCTGACATTTAGTAGATGCTCAACAAATGTTAGCAGAGTGAATGAATGACTTAGCTGAGCTGGTGCAACGTTTACTGCAATAATTGGAAATTAGAAAAAGATCTCATTTGAGTTTAGTCCTTCAGCCTGTCGACCCAATCTCCTCTATATATTCTCCACCTCTGCAGACAATGTGAACTCTTTTCCAGAGTAAGTATGCCAAGCTATCTTCTGAACAAAAATTAAATCATTTTCAGTGCAGCTCTAGCTGCTAAAAACCATAGTCAGATGCTTCTCTGCATGTCCTCTACACCTTTCCTCATACGCTTCCCTCTTCCTGAAATACCCTCTCCCTATCTCCAAATGTCCAAAGCCTTCTTTTCCGTCGGTGTGTGTCCATTCAAACACCACCTGGTCCATAAAACCAGCCCTCCCTCCTCTGGCTCCTTACTCTTGGGGTCCTGAGCTTTTTCCGTCTTCCATGCTGTGACCTGGGTCTAAGTCTTCTTCCTACTCCCAGACTGCAAGTCCACTGCGGCCAGGGGGCGTACCTGGTCCACCTTTCTCTCTTCCCACACTTCACCTTGCCCAGAATGACTCATTTCTCAAATGAGTAAATGCATGGTCATCATAAGTTGTCCAAAACATTAAACTATTGTTAACATTAAACTATTGAACATTAAACTGGATTTTCTCACTCCTTATTCTTATATGCATGTCATACAATGTGGCCAATCCACTTTTTTTTTTTTAATTGTGGTAAAAATATACACAACAAAACATATACCATCTCAACAATTTCTACATGTACAATTACATTCTTCATTCAATTACAATGTACAATTACATTCTTACAACCATTCATGCTATTCTTTTCCAAATAACTGCACCACTATTAATATAAACTCAATGCCCCCTAAGCAAAAACTCCACCTCTCCTCCTTCCTCCCACCCCTGGTAACCACTTTGTTTCTATATATTTGCTTATTTCATGTAAGTGGGATCATAAGTATTTGTCCTTTTGCAACTGACGTATTTCACTCAGCATGATGTCTTCGAGGTTCATTCATGTTGTGGCATGCATTGTGACTTCATTTCTCTTTACGGCTGAGTAATAACCCACAAAGTCTTAAGCATGTAATTCGAGCTGTCATCCAACCATGGACAGCTCTCTAAGAACCCAGGCTGGGAGAAGGGAATCCTGAAAGGCTGGACCTTGGACCCTCTGAAGCTCCCTCGGGAAGGTGTAATAGGCTTAAGAAGCTGCTGCTCCTGGGTGGGCTGAATCCTCTGAAGGTCCCCTCATGAGCAGCAGGATCCCAAACATGGCATGCTCCAAACCAAGAGCTCCTGGCTGCTCCTCAGGCATAGCTGGCCACAGTAGGACAAGGGCTCCCCCACTGTGGCCTTGAGGAAGGGAACGGCAGTCTGAGTACCTCATTAGCAAATTCCAGGAAAGCTTTTAAGTCTTACTCACAAGTTGCCAAGAGAGCAACAAGTTCACCAGCCTTCAGAAAAGAAAGGAAGGTGTCCTTCCACTTCTCCTTGAGCCCTCTGAACCAATCAGCAAAGGCAACACTTTGGTGGTAGCTATGCCAGCCCATCTCCTGCAAGGGAGACACTCAACAGCTGTTGGATTAAGAACACCAGAAAACCGGTTGTAGTGGAAACGGCACTGGATTTTGGGCTCGAATCTTGGTTTGGCCACTTACAACCTGTGTGACAGAGAATAGCTCCTATCGCTTCACCAGGCCTCAGTTTTCCCACCTGGAAAATGTGCACTGGGAATCCCTACCCTGCCTGACTCACTGTAAGTTGCAAGTGAGATAGCAGCTATAGTCACAGCCATACATACAGGCGTTTTGACTATTATAATCATGGAATTAGAAAACCTCTGGTGCTGATGTCCTTAGTGTAAGAGGCTAATATGACTCCAAATCAATACTGCTCAAGTTGTTGTCTGTAGCCCTGAACCAATCTCACTTGACAGTCCAGAGGTAAGGCTACCATCCCCGCAGCCGAAGTGCACACACGGATGACTCCAGTGGTGTCCTAACCACTGAGTCAAACACATGCAGGAGAGCAGCTGAGAAAGACAGAGTCATCCACCATGAAAGGATTGGATTCTCCACCTATACCTTTGGAATCAGACAGAACTGGATTCAAATTCTGCCTTCACCACTATGTGACCTTGATCATGTCACTTAAAAAGAAGGAATGTCTACTGACTGCTTTATTATGTGCCATGTTGATTCCTTTAGACTTAATGATGTTATGAGGCAGGTACTATTATCATACCCCTTTACAGGTAAAGAGATGGAAGCACAGAGAGTTAAGTAAATTGTCCCAAGTGACGCAGCTAACAAGTGATGGAGTGTCAATTCAAACCCAGAAGGCTTGGCTCAAAAGCCCACATGGCTAACCACCACGCTCTATCACGTCTCATGGAGTTTCCCTGGGCCACAGCGTCCTCATCTGTAAACATAAAAAGCCATGGATGGAGAGAGACAGAGAGAGATATGAGAAAAAGCAAGCGCAGTGACATGTTAACAGCATGATCTAGGTGATGGGCATAAGGATGTTTACTGTAAAATTCTTTCAACTTTTCTGTTAAGTTTGAACATTTTCCCAATAAAATGTTGTAGAAAGTAGCATTAGAGATCTGCGCTGATGTATAATACTATATTATTAAAGCAGACTCATCATGTTAAAACAAACATACATTTAATGAGACACTTAGGACAAGACAGTGTGTAGTGTTTTGCATAAAACAGGTGTTTAGTAAGTGTATACAAAGCTCCTAGAACTGTTGCTTAAAATAGGTACTTAGTAAATGATAGTTCTTTTCCCCTTGTGAAGTTTAAAATCACTAATTCTTCAACATGCATTTATTAAGCTTCTAGTAGGTAACCACCACATTGAGGTGCGGTGGGATATTCAGAAATGAAGATTGGGACACCCCCACCAAGAGTACTGACTAAGGTCATAAAACACCCACCCTATCTGAAAAGTAAAGTATTGGGCTAGATCACTGCTGATGACATTTTTTTGTTTTTTCTCTTTTGCATGAAGGTCAATTCAGGAACAAAAGAATGTTTTGGAGGATACATTTTAAACTAAAGGAGAACAAAACCTTTCATTGCATACCATGATAAAGATGAACATATGTAACGATTTATGTAAGTTTATTTTATAAAATATAAGATGGCTAATAATATTATTGTAGCTACTAAAAAGCTATTATCTGTGTATATAAATCTCAAAGGCAGTAACTGCACAGAAGAAACTTTATAATTATCCATTAAACCCTGAGCTGCTGCTCATTGATTTAGGGGTCTCGAAGGGCTTGTTGAATTCTGTAATACACTCTACGTTTCTTCCTTTTTTTTTTAACTCTACATTTCTTGAAGGGAGGCCCCTTTGGTGGAAAAAGGACTTGGATTTAAATAACATTGCACACCACTAGAGAGTTACTTCCTTTTCAAACCTCTTTGAATCCTTCTGATTATGTCAAGTTGAAAGTCTCCGTGTGGTAGCAAGGTGTCTTTAACATCTAATACTTACTCATCTCCCTGTTTAACAAAGAGACCACGCCTCCAGCTCACAGCCTCGGCAAGTAACAACCTCAAGCTAGTTGTTACCAGTGTTACTTTATTTTTCTATCTTATTTTTCAATTGCCTTCTATTTATGGCAACTGATAATGATTTTCCATTTCCCAATAGTGGCATAAAGTTTCTTTTCTAAATATTTTTTTATTAAGTAAAAAAGATGGACTGATTTAAAGAAAAACAATGAGTAAATACCAGTGCAGGTGGTGTAGCAGAAATGGTAAAGGTGACAGCAGAAAAGGCTGATGGTTGAAGAACACAGATCTGCTCTTTCTCGTTTTACAAATGAAGAAACGGTGGCCCAGCCTTTCCCAAGGTCTCACATCAAGTTCACAAGCAGATTTTGGACTCACATTTTCCAGTGCACTGTCTCGCGCTCTTTCAGGGCTGTTTATATTTCTTTTGGCTTCAGCCTCAGATCCTCACACTAAAGCAAGGTGTGGGGCAGGACAAGCAGCGGAAGGAAGAAGGAACTGCCTCCCCGCCCTCTCATCCCGTCCGACCCCAAGGACCCCTGTGGACATGTCTCAGATCAGCAGCATCCCCCATACTCAAAGCACCCATTCAGTGCAGAAATGGGGCCCCCACCCCCACTGGTAATCATTCATGCTTCTCAAGTTGATGTATCTGAAACCTCCCTTGCCCAGACCTGTTCCAGCCCAAAGTGGGAATTTTCCTCCCCGTTTGCTTCCATCTGCTTCATGCAGGAAAGCAGAAGAAAGCTTTGCTCGCTGATTGATGTCCAGGAGGATGTGGTTCCTGCACGGGAGCTTTATCCCAGTCAGTCTGGCCTTCAGTGACATATCTCCAGAGCAGGTCCAACAGTGCTTTTGAAATTCAGAGTCTGACAGGTCAGGTCGTTCAACCAAGGCCCCAGGCTGTAGCATCGAATGTGAGGTCATGTAGGGAAAGCCCTTAGCACAGTGCTCGGCACAGTACACAGTCACAATGTGGTAGCCATTAGCATTTTCTTAGATATTTCATTCCTGTATTGTCATGTTACTCTGGATGAAGGGAATTTGTTTGTTTTTTGGACAAAGTACAGATAAAGGCAACAGGGCCCTTTCAGATGGCCAAGTAGCTAGCGCACTGCACAACCCCAGGGGGTTCCACTGACAGACTAAAAGGTGAATGGTGGCCTTGGGGTTGTATGATGTGCAGCATGCACAACTAGACCCGGCATCCCTTAGTGTTAATTCACTGCAAACTATGGAACCAGGAGTCACTCAGAAATCCAAGTCCTAGCACTGGTTTCTCCATTAACTTCCTGAGAGACTACAGGCAAGTCCTTTTTCCTCTCTGTGCCTCAGTTTCCTACTTTGTAACAGGACTGGATGAGGTCTGAAGTTCCTTCCAGCTCTAAAATTCTGTGACTCTATGGAAGTGGATTTCAGTCTCTGACAGGCTATTACACAAATGAGTTCACGTTCCTGGCTTGAGAGAGCAGAGCCAGCGCGAGTGAGGCAGGCATCTAAGAGGGGAGACAGTGCTTGCCTCAATCAGAAAGAAAAACTTCCTAATAATCAGTGTACCTAGCAACAGATGAGGCAGCTCCAGGAGGCGGGTGTGCCCGTGGCGCGAGGAATTCAAATACAGACCGGATGACCGCCTGTTAGAGATGGGAAGCTTGACCATGTGCCCTTTGAAGTCCCTTCCGGCATGGAGATCTTACAGTGTCAAAAGCTTGGTTCTGTTTTTATTAGTGCTGGGAGGCACTGGGCTAGGATCTCGTCTTGTCAAACCCTGCTGATTAACTATTAGTGCAATGCATTGGTTGGTTCTGCCTCCCTGACCCTCTACGAGCTCCCACGTGTCCACCTTTTCCAAATTAGACTGTCCTTTGGGCAGGGTTCACAGTTACCTTTGCTTGGCAAAACCTTTTATCCTAGTAAAAGCTAATGAAAAGACTTACCCAGACTTGGGGTAGGGAGAAGATGGAGCCAGGCTGTGAAACCGTGTAAAATACGCAAGAGAATACACCATCCAAACACTTCTAGCACCTGCACTCCAGCAATACAGCTAATGCTAATCGCAAATCACTCTTATCTATTCATTACTGCAAATCCCCTAGGAATTCCTAGCAGCAACAGCTGTGCAGGGTTGGTTTAAGTTACTGCACATTAGAGGAAAGAATCAGCTATTTCTTTTAAATCACAACAATCTTGGCTTTTCATTCATTTAGATCAGGCGCCACAGAAGAGTGTAAATGGCTGGGATTTAACTGCACCGCCTTTAAGTTGTATCCACAATGTACAAGGAACAGCAAGACTTGGCAATTATCCACTTGGGATGATTAATAAGTGCATTAGTCAGTCTTGGAAAGTGGGGTCAGAAACCCCCCACTGTTATCAATAACTCCAGTGTTTCACTCCCACTTCCAAAGTGAATCAGTCCAAAAAAAAAAAAAAAAAACTCAGCTTGGATGTACCTCTTAAACACTTCATTCAGAAATTTAGCTCAGGGCACCCTTAGCTCTTTAAACAATCTAAATAAATTCTTTTCCAGTTCCCTGTTGAATACAGTGGATATTTACACAATAAAAAGGTATCAATCTCAATTTAGGGTATTCATGGTGAAAGAGATTTAGTTTGGCAAGACTCCAGAACCTTCTCTCTTGGTGACTTTCCCAGCGGTGAGTAGCAAAGCCATCTACCTAAGAGAGAGGAGAAATGTCCCCTAAGGAATGTAAATACCAATGCTCTCATTGTAGCATATCCCATACTTTACACAGTAGTCTGCGTAGCAGTCCTACGCAGATTATCTACTCTGACCTTTGCAAACATGAGTCCCATTTCACAGATGAAGTAACTGAGGCTCAGAGAAGTAAAGCTACTCACCCCAAGTCACACAGCTTGAAGGAAGCAAAATGGGAGGCTCAAAGGCAAGTCCATTCTATCACCTACACCTCAGCTGCCTCTCAGATAACCACCCCCGCTGAACAAGAAAGAAAATACAATTTTATGGTACCTTTCTGCTTCCTGGTCTGCACTCCGCTGTTTGTTCTCGAAGGCGTTGAAGCTACTCATGTCCACATAGCCGTCATTTTCATTTGCTGTGGACAGGGCTCTGCTCTGATCTTCAAAAAGCTTCGTGAAAGTTCCAGTCCTTGCAGGCCTCCGGGGCGGAATCTGGATGTTTTCATAGTCCGAGTTCATAGCTGGAATGTTCTCATAGTCTGAAGTGTCCGCATTGGGGAACGAGATGGACCGTGGCTTGGTCAGCGGTAAGGGCAGGAAGGGAGGCCGGGAGCGGTCTTCGAAGGACTCCACTCTGGACACTGTCCTGCTGAAAGGGACACCTCTCCTCTTGCCATCCCTGTAGAAGATGAGGGAGGAGGGGGACTCAGAAGCCCGGAGCTTCCCCGTCCGAGACTTCAGCTGAGGCGAGTTACTGAGGCTTCTCCGGTCGATCTCCAGGAGCCGGGAAGGCCCGTGGTAGCTGGACTCTGAGGAGGACCGGGAAGAGGACACGTTCACCTCCACGTGCACTTTGCTCTCTGTCTTCTTCTTAAACGTCAGCGCCAGGAACCGCTTAAAGGATGACTTCTTCTTCTTGGTGTACTTGTCTGGGGAGTCGCTCTCAATCAGGAGTGAGGGCGAGCTCTTTGTGATGGGCTTCTTGGTGATGCAGGCCAGGTCGAAGGGGGGCGGGATGTCAACCACAGATGACGGTGTTGACGTGCCGCTGGAGGGCAGATGGTTTCTCTGGGAGAAGCTTCCAGAAGAGCCGATCACACAGGGCAAAGAAAGGTTGTCCTCATTCCGTTTTATCCGATGGTCGTCTAACCCCGATCCCTCCGGCTCGCGGAACAGGGAAAACGGAATCTCTCGGCCTTCCACAGAGAATGACCGTGGGTACAGGGTGAAGGCCCTGGGCTTGGCCGGCAAGGCCCTGCTGGTGACTTCCGGAGGCTTCCCCTCCAGTGACAAACCCATCTTTCTTGCCTCCACAAGGGGACCTCCACTGCCAATGGCTGCCGAGCCAGCTTCTGGTCCGGTTTCTTCTGGGACAGTTTCTGGGACATAGCCGGCCACCTTCCCGGAGTGGGGCCGGGCTCTTGTGCCGAGGTTTTTCCTGTCGATGGGGAGCAGGCCGCCCTCCGCATCAGAGCTTGTTTCTTCCCTCGTGCCACAACCACTCACGGTGCTTGGCCCAGCTTGCGTTTCACACTGGGCAGCGTGGCACACAAGGCCAACGCCCATCACATAAGGATCGGTGGGCGAGTCATCCACCGCATCCTCACCTGGGGCGTCCTCTGGCAGGACCACCACCTCAGGGACAGAGGGGCCGTCACAGGCAGCACCCTCTGGGGGGTCATGCTGGTCACCCACAGTCCCAGCTTCGGGGCCCTCCTCTGCGCACAGCTCTGACTTTGACCCTTGCTCTGATTCTGAGCCTTTTGCTGACTCAGAAAATGGTGGATAGCTTTCGCTACAAAAAGAGGTGCTCTCAGTCGGAAAGAACTCGTAGGGACTCCCTGTAAGGGATGTCACGAAGTTGTCAACACTGTCGTTCTCGAAAGGAACCATCTGGCAGCTCTCCTCAGCAGGCTCATCTTCCTCAGCAGGCTCATCCTCCATGGGGCCCTCACCTCTTGGAGGGTCTTCATCCATCTCCCGGACAACCGCCACTTCTTCCGGGCTGGTGGTCTCATCTGGGTCAGGATGGGCATCGTCAGCCTGGCCACCACCCTCTGTGGCATCTTCACATGTCTCCCCAGAGACGTCCAGGTTTTCTACAGCCATGTCTGCCTGCTGGACATCCGAGGCCAGTTCCTTCTTCTCTGGGGGCTCCTCACTGGCATCTTCAGCACCCACCTCAGCAGGACTGCTGGAATCCACTTGCTCATCTGGGTCCCCAGGTTCTGCCGTGGCACAAGCTTTCTCATTGTCCTCTTCCACCTCCACGGGGACCTCAGGGGGTCCAGGCTCCTCGCCAGCGGCTACTGGATCCTCTAACTTGACGTGAGTCAGGATATCGCTCTGGAAGACCTCTTCTCCGTCCCAAGGGCCCCTGTCCTCCTGGTTGTATGAGTTGCGTTCTTCCTCCTTCTGTGTGAGCACCTGCTCTCCTTCCCCCAGGCCACCCTCACAGTCCTCCTCTCCAGCTGCGTTCTCAGGAGCCTGGTCCACACCTCCATCACTCTCTCCACTCAGCACCACTTCAGCCAGGGCAGCTGCATCCTCTGCAGCTCCTGACCCCTCCACATCACACTCCTCACTTCCCTCCTCGTGTTCCTCTTCTCCAGGAGCATCTGGAGGCACCAAGACTTCATTCTCCACATAGCCCCCGTCGGCGGGCTCGTCCTCTCTCAGCGGCGCCTTGGGGGCCACGATGTAGTCCTCATCTGCCTCTGACTCAGAGCACTCCAGGTTGGACTGCTGCCCTTCATCAAGACCCCTGTCTACGCAGAGCAGCTTCCCGTTGCTGCATTTGTTTAAGCTGTTGTTCATGTACACGCTGGCTCGCCACTCATGGGGGGCACCCAGCCTGGGCTTGGGGGCGATGGGGGGCTTTGGCCCCCTGAACATAGAGTTTGGACTGTGAAGACTGTCAGGTCGGGGTGATGAAGGGAATTTGGGTGCAATCAGTGGTGTGAGGGGACTGGCAGTCTTTGGCTTGGGAGCAACTGGTGGTTTTGGTGAATCTGGAGGACGAAAAAAGAGAAAAGAAGGAAAAAAAAGTACAATTAACTTTACTTCTATTCAGATTCTCCTGCATATCATTTGCGAGCGGACACTAAAGATGGCTCCCCTGACCCATGTGAACCAAAAAAAGAACCAAACCAGTTGCCATCGAGTCAACCCCAACTCATGGCAACCCCATGTGTATCAGAGAGTACTGTGCTCCACTGGGTTATCAATGGCTGATTTTTCAAAAGTGATCACTAGGCCTTTCTTCAAGGTGCCTCTGGGTGGACTCGAACCACCAACCTTTTGGTTAATAGCCATGTACTTAATCATTTGTACCACCCAGGGACTCCATGTGAACTTGATCTATTATGTTCTGTCTTAGGCTTATCCCCTCCACCATAATCTTTAAAATCCCTTGACCTTTCACTTAAGATTCATTCTATAAACGATGTGAATGCATCCTTCTTCTATACAGAATCCAGCTAGCAAAACTCAGCAAATGAAATCTTGTGCTCCTCAAATAAGGGTGTCCAGGTTGCTGCAGGCACTCATTCAACAAATATTTATTAAACACATGCTATGTGCTATGTGCGTATGCTTGGCTGCTAACCAGAAGGTTGGAGGTTCAAGTCTACCCAGAGGCACCTTGGAAGAAACGCCTGACGACCTACTTGTGAAAAAGCAGCCAGTGAAAACCCTGTGGAGCACTGTTCTCAATGACACACAGAGGGTTGCCATGAGTTGGGGTCAACTTGACAGCAACTGGGTGGGATGTGCCACATACCGATGAGAAAACATTGAACTTGACAGCTACCATCTCTGTCACCTTCGTGGAGCTGACATTCTAGAGTAACTCTTTGGATACCTACTATCTATACACATAGCACTGTAGATAGTGGAGTCTCCTCAGTTCAAGAAGAGTAGAATATCTCTGCTAAGTACTCACAGTTGAGCTATGGAGACAAGACTAACAGAACAAATGGAGGACAGAGTCAGAGAGCCATGGAATGTGATGACTGAACAGTCACTGTATCATCCTTTTAAGAGTGACACACCAATGGTTTGAGGCACTGATGTTATGATTCTGCAGAGGGTCCCACCTGAATTCTAAATGTTTTAAGACTGGTATCTAGCTAATTGTCCTGCCTCCTAATTTCATGGAAGGAATTATATGGTATTTGCCAACATAAGGAACCCTGGTGGTACAGTGGTTAAGCACTTGGCTGCTAACTGGATGGTCGGCGGTTCAACCCACCAGCTGCACCACGGAAGAAAGATGTGGCAGTCTGCTCCCGTAAAGATTACAGCCTTGGAAACCCTATGGGGCAACTCTATTCTGTCTTATAGGGTCACTGTGAGTCGGAATTGACCCGATGGCAACAGGTTTGGTTTTTGGCATTTGCCAATGTGGATATCTGCAAAAGGTTTCATCCTTTGTGGATACTAAAGATCTGTTGAACATGGCAGAATAAAAGATATGGTGCAAACTATAAATGCAACAGGAATTAGGGAAGCAGGGGCTGAAGTGTCCAGTGGTCAGGGAAGACCTCCTGGGAAGGTGAAATTTCAGCTGGGAAGGATCTGGATAAGTGTAAGAGTCAAGGGAGTAGCTGCCCACTTTTGATTTCAGTATCTTTACTGCCACAAGCCAGGTCCACCTTCCACACCTCTTCCCTGGCCTCCCTGCTCCTGTCTTCCCACCAGTCCCCTTCCACACCGAATGCAGGGTGAGCTTTCTAGGAAGGCAACTCCATCCCTACATCTCTGCTTCAAAAATGCTGCCTGGCTCCCCAGAGCCCAGGGATTAGGATAGCCAATCTTCCCTTTCAACCCAGTCTCATCTCCTAGTTCCATCCCCAGTAAGGCTTGGGTTTGACACAAAGGGGCCTCAGAATGCCAACCCAAGTCCTGCAGAAGGGAAGATGAGCAGAGGGCCTAGAGGTCTGTTAACAGACTCTTCTCCTTCCCATGCATCTTTGTTGTTGTTGTGAGCTGCTGTTGAGTTGGCACCGAAATCATGGCAACGCCATGCACAACTGCACAAAATGCCATTCCCGTGATCAGCTGTGGATCAGATCATTGTGATCCATAGGGTCTTCACCTGCTGACTTTCAGAAGTAGACCGCCAGGTCTTTCTTCCTAGCCCATCTTAATCTGGAAGCTCTGCTGAAACCTGTTCAGCATCCTAACAACACGCAAGAGCGTCCACTAAAGGTTGGGTGGTTGTGTGCATGAAGTGTGTTGGCCAGGAATTGAACCTGAGTCTCCTGCATGGAAGGTTAGAATTTTTCCACTGAATCACCACTGCCTCCCCATGCATCTTACCCCCAGCTATGCCCTTGTAGTATCTGACACCACCAAGTTTGTTCATGAAAACTAGATGCCACCACAATGTCTGTTTTCTCCTGGTCCACCTCCTACCTCTATGCCACTCCTACTCGGCCTTGTTTTCTTTCTTTCATTCATTCTTCTGATTTAATGACAACTATGGAGCTTCTAATATGTGCTTGAGACTTCCTTTCCCTGTTTCCTGGTACGCATAGTAACAGTCATAATTCTGTCTTGCTTCTTAATTTTTGCATCTATTCTAAAGACACACAAATCCCCTAACCTCACCCAGTCTCCATCCAGGGATGTCCAACAGAAATATTATGTGAGCCACATATGTCATTACATGTGTAATTTTTAGTTTTCTGGTAGCCACATTAAAAAGTAAAAAAAGAAAATTAATTTTAATAACATATTTATTCAATGCAGTATATCCATAATATCATCTCAACATGTAATCAATATTAAAAAATTATTAAAACATTTGAGGTTCTTTTTTTGTACTGTCTTTGAAATCCAATGTGTATTTTACATTACCAAAAACAAAACAAAAAACACCAAACCCCATTGCCATGGAGTCAATTCTGACTCATAGCTACCCAACCAGAAAGGGTAGAACCGCCCCATAGGGTTTCCAAGGAGCGGCTGGTAGATTTGAACTGCCAATCTTCTGCTTAACAGCTGAACACTTAACTACTGCACCCCCAGGGCTCCATTGTACATTACAGCACATCTCAATGTGGACTGGCCACAGTTCAAGTGCTCAACAGCCCCATATGGTTACTCTACTGGCCAGCACAGCTCTGATTTTAGACAGCTCTATGGAGCTGTCCCACTGGCACATCAATTTCAATATGTCTGAAGCCAAGATCAGTATCATCTCCCCCAAACTGGTGGAACTATATAAAATTCAGCTGAGGTCCCAAAGGAAATAAAAAAAGGGCCTGGAGTAACACTATTACTAGTCGTAGTAGTAGTATGAAAGTAACGATAATAGTAGTAATAAAATAGTAATAATATAAATAAATAAAATAGTAATAACAATAAAAAGAGTAGTCCATGCACTTTGTTCCTGGAAGCGCCTGATTTCAGAGGCTCCTTACTTATATTCTACACATAAGTCTAATAAACTCAGTTATCTGGTTTCCCAGTCCACCGCTACTTAGAAGGGGTGGGAGAGGTAGTTAGAGCAGAAACACTGCCAGTTATGAGGCAGCTGACAGCAAAAAAGGGAGAAGAGCACAACTGTATGAGATTTGAAGAGCTAAAGCACACAGCAGTCTGAGGCCAGCTATGCAGCAGGTCCCTAATCTGCCTCTACCTGAAAGCCCAGGCAAAGCACTGATATATCCCGCTAAGAACCCAGAGTATAATAAGACATAATAAGTGATATTTCAACTCACTGTTTCCATAAGTAATCAAGTGTGTCATAGTTTGGAAAAAACATCTGTCCAAATTGGCGATAAAACAAAAATTTGGAGCTTATACAGATAAGCTTCAGCTGCCTGGGAGTGTGGGCTAACAGTGTGAGCCTTTGGAGCCTGGCTGACATGGGTTCAAATCATGGATTTGCCACTTACAAGCTATAAAGCTGAGCCTCAGTTTCCTCATCTTTAAAATGCGTATGACAGTAGCACCTACCCTCAAGGGGTTGTTAAGATTAAAAGATATATATTAAAAGTGCTTAGTAGCAGACCTTCACATAGAAGCACTCAAAAACTGTAGCTATTACTGTCCTGATAAAGTCAATACTTGCCCAGCCCACCATCTTCCCCGCTATGAGTCTTGCTCTACACTAATATATAACGTAGTATCAGCTTCAAGCCCTTAGCATCAGGCGTCAGCATGGAATTATTCTGTGGGGGTGGGGACTCTCATTTCTCATCCTTTACAGGTGGCATTTCACATGTGCGCCATGAGACGTGACAGAAGGACAGATGGGCCTTGAAAAACGACCATCACCTGGGCTGAATTGCCTCCGCCCTACCCCCACCTCATCCTTCATCCAATCAAGCTATTGATCTGTGGGCACCATCTCCTCAGGAAAGGCTAGAGTTGGCGTCTGAGACATGATTCTGCAAGACAATGCCTTTCCCAAAAGACTCCGAGGAATGACAGTACTCATGCCATCTTGTGCTTCCAGCTCTGGACTCGGGGCACTTCACCTGCATCCCCTCTTAGACTACAGCATGCCATGCAAAATGGCCTTGTCTGGCCCCTCAGTGAAAGATAAGCAAACTGAGGCACAGAAAGGGCAAGTGACTGGCTTGGAGTGCCCCAGCAAGTCCAGAGCAGAGCTGGGTAGAAGGTGGGTTTCCTGCTTCCTGGTCCAGTCACCTGAACTCTGCCTTCACCTTTCTGCCAGAGTGTTTCCTCTACAGTGGAGGCTCAGGGGTCCTAGGATCTAGTAAAGCAGAGAAAGGTAAAATGCAGGGAAACTAAGGCCAGAGAGATCAGGGACAGCCGGCCAGGTGAGAGATTTATATAAGGCCAGGGTCAGGGCTCAGAAGTACTAACCGACCAGAAGGTGAATAACTAGCTTATTCGCTCCCATTCAATTTCCTTTAATCCAACTCAATTCAATAAATATTTATTAAGCGCCTACTATGTGCCAAGCATTCATCTAGACTCTTTGGAGATATCAATAAACGAAGTAAAAACCCTATCCTTATGGACCTTATATCCTAGCTGTGGGAGGTAAACAATAAAAAGGGTAAGTATATTACATATTGTATGTTACAGCCACCACCCCTCTGTCAGTGGAGGCTTGCGAGTGACTATGGTGCTGAACAGGTTTCAGTGCAGCTTCCAGACTAAGATGGACTAGGAAGAAAGGCCTGGCAATCTACTTCTGAAAATCAGCCAGTGAAAACCCTATGGATCACAACAGTCTGATCCACAACCGATCATGGGGATGACACAGGACTGGGCAGTGTTTTATTCCACTGGGCATAGGATCACCATGAATCGGAGGCCAACTCAACGGCAGCTAACAACAGATGTTGGATAATGATAAAGTCTAAGGAAAAAGATCAGGAATGGGGGCCTCACTGGGAGGACATTTGAGCAAAGCCTTGAAAGAGGTGAGGAAAACCAGAGCTTACCTGGCATGTTCTAGAAACAGCAAGGGGGAGAAGCAGGAGATGAGGCCAGAGGGGTAATGCAGAGGGTTCAGATTATGTAGGCCCAGGGAGGACTCTGGGTTTTGCTCAGAGTGATGTGGGAAGCCACTCTGGCTACTGTGTTAAAAATAAATTGACAAGTTGAGGATGGAGGCAGAGAGACCAGTGAAGAGGCTGTTGTAATAATCCAGGCAAGAGATGATGGTCGTTTGGTCCAGGTAGCATTGGAAGTGGTGGAAAGGAGTCAGATTCCAAATGTGAAGGTAGAGTTGAAAGGATTTGCTGAGTTTGGATATGGGGTGTAAGAGAAGGAGAGAAGGTCAAGGACAATGCCAAAGTTCCGAGCAACTAGAAAGGTGAAGATGCCACCAAATGCAATGGGGGAAGACCACAGGTGGTAGGCAGAGAAAACCAGAATTTCAGTTTGCACGTTAAATTTCAGTTTCACCATTCGCCTGTCAGTTTGCCGTGCTGTGGTGACTTGCATACTGTTGTACTGTGGTGATGCTGGAAGTTACACCACCTGTATTTCAAATACCAGCAGGCTCACCCATGGTGGACAGGTTTCAGCAGAGCTTTAGACAGACTAGGAAGAAAAGTCTGGAGATTTAGTTCTGAAAATTAGCCAATGAAAACCTTATGGATCTCAACAGAACACTGTCTTGGACATGTCACCAAGATGAATCAATCACTGAAGGAGGACATATCATATTTGGTGAAGCAGAGGGCCAGCGAGGGCGAGGGAGACCCTCAGGGAGATGAACTGGCACAACAGTCGCAAGAAGGAACTTGAATATGCTGGAGACTGTGAGGATGATGGAGGACTGAGCAACGTTTTGTCTGCGATACATGGGGTCACCACGAGTCAGAGTTGACTCGATGGCAGCAACAATAAAAAAAATCTGAGTTATCAGACACCTAGGTGGAGATGCCAAGTAGGTACCTGAAGAGCAGTCTGGGCCCAGCGGGAGGTCTGGCTGGAGGCATCCACCACATAGATGGAATTTAAGGCATGAGTCTGGTGAGATCACCAAGGGATTGTTGTGGACAGTGAAGACAGCAGGACCAAGGTGGGAGCTGGTGGCTCGGGTGTTATGAGAAGGAGCCAGCAGAGGAGACAGAAAAGGGAATACCCGTAAGGTACAAAGAAAATGGAATGTGAGAGCTTCCAGGTCTGCTCCCTCCCTACCTCCCTTCCAAAACGGAACCACATACAGCTCTGCCCTCAGAGTATAAGGTTATCTGTGTCTCAGACCAACTCCTTCTACAGAAGGCTCAGGAAAAGAGGGAGCAATGGGGTATACATTGAAAGACAGTGAGGATTTTCATAATCAAAAAAGAGGATGGGGATAGGGCATTCCAGGGAGCCGGAACAGCATTTGCAGAGGCTCAGAGGCAGGTAAATACAATATACTTTAGGGGTACCATAAAGAGTCCAGTGTGGTTGAGATTTAGGGGGAAAACTACAGGATAAATCAGAGCCGGGGTTTCCTCCTTATGGGTTAAGCTAACCCTTGCGGCTCCCCAGAACCCAGTGTGGATGTAGCTGGTGAACCCTCTGCACTCTCCCAAGTCCCTATGCCTGCTGTGTGAACCTTCTCTCCCCCTATATCACACAGCCTGGGAGCCATACCCTCCCCACACTTATTGCCAACTCCCAGGGCCTCCTGGCAATTTGCTATGCCTGAGGAGGACTCAAATGCAGGACATCTGCTGAGCCAAGATGCCAAGAGTTGACTGGGGGTAGGGGGAACCACAATGACAGAAGAAAGAGATTGTGAACAGCTTCTGCTGATAAAAACCATCCCCTGCCAGGCTCCTGGTACCAGTTTATATTTTCTCTCTACTTTAATTAAATATCTGTCATTCACACATTCATGTTTGCTGCTCCCTTGCCACCATCTACATCGAGGTTCAATTAGAAGGGGTATTGCGAGGAGCACTGGACTGGGAGGCAGGATCCCTGATCTCCACCCGTGGCTCTGCCATTAACTGGAGGTATGACCTTGGGCAAGACCCTTCCCCTCTCTGAGCCTCAGTTTCCACAGCCCTAGAACGAGAGGATCCACCCAGTCAGGAAGCGCCGTCTGCTCAGGCCAACCACAACCTGTTAAACTCAGGGCTCTTCCTATGATGTCCTGTGACATCCGCGTCTTTAGTCCCCAAGTCTGTTTCAACTGCAGTTCACTGCGCTCCCCCTGGAACTCTCATAACCTTATGTTCCAAGAGTGATTATCTTCCAATTTCTCCTTTCAATTGCATCTTAATTTAACTTTCATTCGAGGGTACCTGCTGGACTGTCTAAGCCAAGCCTGGTGATTTCTAATTAGCTGCTGTTAAACTAGCCCAGTGAACCACGACAGGGCACTTACTAGGAAGACAGCATGCCAGGTACAAAGAGCATGGGCTTTGGGCTCAGGCAAAGCTGGGATTGGAGCTCTGCCACTCACTGGCTGTGTGACCTTGGACACATCACTTTGCCTCTCTGAGCCTCAGTTTCCTTTTTGGTAAAATGGAAGATATATCCCCCCCTCCCTTTTTCACAGCATTGTTAAGAAGTTCAAGGGAAATAACAGATATAAGATGCCTAACAAAGTCAACTGACAAATATTTCCTGGGTACCTACTATGTGTTAGGCACTGGATAAAAAAGCAGGCTCTCAAGCTGAATAGTCTTAAGTTTCCATCTTGTCTCAGCACCACCCAGGGACTTCCTTATTAAGCTTCTGCACATCAATTTTCCCATTTATAAAACAGGGATAGCAACACTACTCATCTAATAAGGTTATTGTAAAAACTAAATAAATCAATACAAATAAAATACTTACAAGCAGTATCTGATTAACAGTAATCAGAACCAGTAACCAGTTGCTGTCAAGTCGATTCCAACTCATGGTGATCTCATGTGTGTTAGGGTAGAACTGTGCTCCATAAGGTTTTCAATGGTTGACTTTTCAGAAGTAGATTTTTTCCAAGGCACCTCTGGATGGACTCAAACCTCCAACCTTTCAGTTAGCAGCCGAGAGCTTAACCATTTGCACCACCCTAAAACTCTGATTCATAGTAAATGCACAATAAATATTAGCTCGTATCAGGAGGGAACAGTCCCTAGAGAAGGACATCATGCTTGATAGAGGGTCAACGAAAAAGAGGAAGACCCTCAACAAGATGGATTGACACAGTGGCTGCAACAATGGGCTCAAACATAGCAACAATTGTGAGGATTGTACAGGATCCAGCAGTGTTTCATTCTGTTGTACACAGTGTCGCTATGAGTTGGAACTGACTTGATGGCACCTAACAACAGGATTTATTGGTCGCTTATGATGTGACCAACACTGTTCTAGGTACCTTACATGAATTATTTAACTCGGTGAGAAAGATCTTATCCCCATTTTTGAGATGAAGAAACTGAGGCACAGAGAGGCTGTCACCTACTCCAGGTCACATAACTAAGTAAATGGTTGTTCTGAGATTCAAGCCCACAAAGTCTGTGAACCACTGTGCTACACAATCAGGGAATTCAGACAGATTATCACACACAGAAATCATGATGTGAGGCTGCTATCATTGCCATCAAACTGAAAAAGTAGCCAGGTTTATGCTGCAGACAAATTACAGGCCAGCTGAATTTAAGGATGGTAGATGCTAAGATTTCCTGGGACCAAACCTGCCTCTAAGTTTATTCCAATTCACTCCATTTCCCAGATGAAGAGAAGGGAGGGCTCCCCCAAGCTTCATGCAGGGAAACATGTGGGAAAACTGGAAACTCTCTCACCATTGTTTTAAAGCAAGTTTTATTAGGAATGTAGGAAAAAGCTAGCCTGACTCTGTTCAGGCTGTGCCAGCACAGGCAGGAGGCCACCTTCTTCCTCCCAGCAGTGGCTGGCAGGGTGGCTGGGACCCTGCTCCAGCCTTCTCTACTCCCACCAAGTGGTACCCCTGCCCCTACCTCCCCACCCCCAATTCTGTAAGTCACTCACTGCCAGGTGTCCACATGCCCCACAGCAACAGGGCCTGGACACAGGGAAGTGGTGGCCACACTCCCAAGTGCCCGAGAAGCTCCTCTGTCACATCAATCCAGCCCCAATGTCTCCTGCCTGCACGGCACTCTCAAAACAGACAATGATTTTTTTTTTTCATTAAAACTGTTTTTTTTTTTTAAAAGAAAAAAATCCACAACACACACACACAAGACAGCAGGATATGGTTCCAAGACAGCCAAAATGGTGGCTTCCTGTTTCTTTAGGGATGTGTTTTGGAGTACGGCTTCGGACAAGGGTGTTGGTCGCGGAGGGGGCTGCCCTCGGCTCAATTCTAAGAGAAAAAGAAAAAAGAGTGGCGATCGCTCCTTGGCAGGCAGACGATGAAGTCAGCTGGGAATGTTTCCTTGCAAACTCGCATCTTTGAGGGAACTTTCTGCCCTCTCTGTGGATTGAGTTGGGAGTTCCAAGAAGTGGGCGCCAGGCACCGCCCGACTCTTAATCTCAGTTTCTAAATCTGTCAAATGGCACTACTCTGGAGAGATTGCTAGAATTTCTTTCCAAACGCATTCTGTTCACGGAATCCCTGAACTGGAGGGATGAGGGCGGAAGGGGAAGGACGAAGTCAGATTATCAGGACAGAGGGGCGAGAGATGGGGGGGGGGGGCGCCTGGAGTGCGCCTCAGCCTCAGGGAGAAGTGTCCTCTTGGCGTTCCATCCCCTGGGAGAGGCACAAAGGCAGCCCCTGGCCAGGGTGCTGCGAGGGGCGGGGAGCGCTGTGTGTGGGGGTGGGGGGAGTTAATTTAGGGCTTTTTTGTCTCATCCGGGGAGTAAGCTTCAAGCCTCGGGGTATGGGGAGAGAGAAGGGAGCGGGGAATTCTCTAGAAGTACTGGAGGACCAAGAACGGACCCTAGTTGTGAGAAAGCTCCCGATGGGTCCGTGGGCCAGGTGGGGCCCCTGAGGAGCCTGAGCAAGGGCCTGGCGGGAACCTCAGGAGTGAGGGTGAGCGTTTGGGGGCACGGCCAAGTTGCTTTTCCGAAGGGGGCGCCTTTGTACGCTGCCGGGGAGATCTTCGCTGAGAGCCGCGGTGGGAATGGGATACACGCTTAGGAGGCTAGGCGCAGTCTCGCCAAGGCTGAGGGGGTGTCCCTGGGGCGGGGCGTCTTGGGCAGGGGCCCCCGATTCTCAGCCTCTTCGGCGAGGGGGCCCGGGACCCGCCCATACCTCGGGCGAGGCCGTGCAGGGTGGGAAGGTCGGGGATTCCCGGCAGCTCGTTCCAGGCGCCCCGCGGGCTCCAACTTGGAGCGCCCGGCCGGGACCCCTCGCGCGCGTCCCTCGGCGCCTCAGGTCGCACGCAGCCTCCTACCTGCTCTGTTCATTTTCCAGCGCGCGGAGCCCGGGGCAGCCCGTCAGTCCGTCGGTGCGTCAGTTTGTCCGAGTTCGAGTCGGCGTACCTCCTCACTCCACGGCCGCCCCGCGGGGCCCGCACCCCTTGGCGCCCGCCCCGCCCCCCGGC
>NW_004443937.1:13861379-13894764 GCF_000243295.1 Trichechus manatus latirostris
TTTTCTGTTCAGTCCGGGATCTAGGGAGCCGAGGGGCGAGGCATCCCCGCGCATATTTAAAGGGGCCGTGGCCGTGGGGCCTGAGGGAATTGCGCGAGGTTCAAGGGACTAGGATCGGGGGCTGGAAGAGGCCTGCGAGTGAGGCTCCTGGGGACTTTCTCGTCTCTACACCTAACGGTCTATCTGTCCGTTTATTTTCAACGTCGGACACCATTCAGTCCTGTGCTAGGCGCTGTGCTGAACTGAGCGCGGTTCGAGGCAGCCCCAAATTCTTGACTTCATGGATCTTAGATGAGAGGAGGTCGCTGGAGACCCAAGACAAATAAGCAATAAATACCATTTCAGATAGCGTTAAGTGCATTGAGGGAGATGCTGCAAGGTAATGAGGTACAGCAGGGGCTCTCAAAGTGTGCCCACACCAGCATGGAAACTTAGACATGAAAATTCTTAGGACTCTCCCCAGACTTGCTGAATCAGAAACCCTAAATGTTTTAGCAAACCCTTCAGGTCCGTCTGATGCAAGCACAAGTTTGAGAACCACAGGGGTAGAGAATGGAAATCAAGGAAGGCCTCCCTGAGCAGGTGACATCATTTTTCCCTCAGTCCGTGCACAACGGCCAGCATCTCCTTGGGCCTGGTTTAGGGCAAAGCGGGTGAGTCAGATCCAGCCTCCGCCCTGAAGGAGCTCCCAGATAGGTCTACTACCCCTGACAGGTGTTGGAGTGCTTGAAGGTGGCCTCCAAGTGGAGAGGGGCAGATCAGGCCGCTGGGAGAAGTGGAAAGGTGTGGGCTTCTAGGTGGAGGGAGTTACTTGGGCCAAGATGAGTGGTGTCCTATAAAAGAGGAAGAAGAGACACAGACACAGAGGAAAGATGGCCATGTGAAGATGGAGGCAGAGATTGGAGGGATGCATCTACAAGGCCAGGAACGCCAAGGATTGCCAGGATCCCCCAGAAGCTATGAAGAGGCAAGGAGAGATCTTCCCCTAGAGCCTTCAGAGAGTGCATGGTCCTGCTGACACCTTGATTTCAGACTTCCAGCCTCCAGAACTGTGAGACCATAAATTTCTGTTATTTTAAGCCACCTGCTTTGTGGTACTTTGTTACGGCAGCCCTAGGCAACTAATATATCTACTATGAGCAAAGCTCATCCCTTCCTTTCCATCAGATGAGGAAGAAAGGCCCAGAAATGACCCCTTGCCCAGCTGATTGCTCCAAGGACAGGGGCTGTGTTTGCCCTGCCCAACATTGCAGCCCTGGCACTCAGCACAGAACCCAGCATTTGTGTTGACCACATGAATGAAGGCCTAGGATGAATGTTCAGACTGTTGTCTGGGATCACTTTTGGTTTTCTGGGATTGAAGGAGGCAGAGACTGGAGTCTTGGTGAGGAGGCAGAATTCCAAATGGACATGAGGCATTTCATAGCCTTGGCTGTACCTAGAAACCTTTTGTCCAGCCTTTTGGTCCGGGTGGTCCAGGATGAGCAGACATTTTCATTGCATAAACGAAATGCCTTGTTTCTTAGAAATGCAGAACCTCAGGCCCCACCCCAGACCTACTAAGTCAGAATCTGCATTTTAACATGATCTTCAGATGATTTGTATGCACATTACAGTTGGAGAAACATCACCCTGGATAACCCACCCCATTTCTTTTTGGCCAGACATGCTGCCGAGGTACACAGAAGAAGAGAAAGGACATCAAAATTTCCGCAGGTTCTCATTGGAGGAAGAACTTAATTCCCTGCCCTCTGTCTCCTTATTAATGCATTATTAGAAGATTGGTAGGTTTCTGGTGAGCACCTAATATGCACCCAGCAGAACTCCTGGGTGCATATTAGGTGCACACTAAAAATGCATGGCATATGTATGAAGGTCTGATTTGAATTTTTATATGAACCAGTAGGTGCCTAGCACACAAAGATCAACGCACGCACACTGAAGGCAAGAATAAATGGATTCCAGTTAGGCAATGTGGAAAGGCTCTGAGGACGTTAAATTCATTTGTTGCTATCATTACAAAAAAGCTTATAGAATGCTTTTGCATTCACCAAGCACTTCCACGTACCTAACTAGGTTTGCAGGTTTTGCTGTTGTTGTGTCTAATACCCATGATATAGAATTGGATTATGTGCACTTTCAGGCAAAAGCCAAGGGTGAACCTGTTTCCCCAAATACAGAATGAGGGGTTGAATTTGATCCTCTCAAACAAACTTTTCTATCTCTGAGTCACAGTCCTTAGGCCTCCAGGCTGTTCTGGAGAAATACTTGTGCCTCTGGAATAGGAATCTATGGCCAAATGTTACTTAAACAGGCTCTGAATAAGCTTAGTGGATCCATGGAGGTGGGTGGAGATGGTAATGGTGGAGGTGCTGGTAGAAGTAGTAGACGTGATATTGGAGGTTAAGGAGGTGGAGGTGGTGAGGTGGTAGAAGTGGTGGAGGTGGTGGACTTGGAGGAAGTGATGGAGTTGGTGGGATGATGGAGGTTATAGAGTGTTACGGATTGAATTGTGTCCTCCAAAAATGTGTGTCAACTTGGCTAGGCCATGATTCCCAGTATTGTGTGATTGTCCCCCATTTTGTCATCTGATGTGATCTTCCTATGTGTTGTAAATCCTACCTCTATGATATTAGTGAGACAGGATTAGAAGCAGTTACGTTAATGAGACAGGACTCAACCTACAAGATTAGGTTGTATGTTGAGTCAATCTCTTTTGAGATATGAAACAGAGATAGGAGCAGAGAGACAGTGGGACATCATACCACCAGGAAAGAAGCTCTGGGAGCACAGCACATCCTTTGGACCCAGGGACCCTGCACTGAGAAGCTCCTAGACCAGGGGAATATTGATGTCAAGGACCTTCCCCTAGAGCCGGCAGAGAGAGAAAGCCCCTGGAGCTGGCACCCTGAATTCAGATTTCTAGCCTCCTAGACCGTGAGAGAATGGATTTCTCTTTGTTAAAGCCATCTGCTTGTGGTATTTCTGTTATAGCAGCACTTGCTAACTAAGACGTGGAGTTATTGAGATTGAAGTGACCAAGGTAGCTGAAGTAATGTGGTAGAGGTTATGGAATTAGTTAAGATGATGGAGGTGGTGGTGATAAAGGTTGTGGAGGTGATTGATGAAGTGCTAGAGGAGGCAGAGGTGAAAGAACCGATGGAGGAGGTTGAGGCAGGGCTGGATTAAGGTATGTGAGGGCCCTAAACACTGATAATCTGTAGTGCCCCCTCCTCTGCTTACTCACGCATTCGAACAGGATATGTGAGTTATATATATACGTGTATATACATATGTGTGTGCGTGTGTGCCTTAGCTATCCATGATATAACTTCTTTTTAAATGCAACTATAATATTAGCGATTGAACACAAAAGTGGCATATGCCATTTTAGTGGAATGAGACGCACTGGATTATAAATTTTTTAGTGGATGCAGGGTACTAAGATTTTTACTATATGTCACATTTTCTACAAAAAGAATATTCCACATATTCTACAACAAAGAAAATGAATCAATGAACTTAGTTGTTTCAACAATCAATGTAAAATTCTATAAATTTCCCACAACGAAAAATTCACTTTCACCAATTTTCAGCAACAGGTTACGGGTTTTAATTTTGCTTTAAATGACTCATACTTTAATTTTGATACTTGTTTTTTAATAAATGCTATAATTATAAATGAACAAATGAAAAGATGTCAAAAGAAAATTGAATGTTCAGAAAACAAATATAACAAGTTACTATTTTATTTTTAGGTAGCTCTTTCATCTCTAACATGTTATAATTAAAAACATTTCTTCCTATTCTTTGCTCTTACAGATTCTTCAATGATTTCATCACAATTAAGCTGCTGAACAATATCTACTTCCACACATAATAAAGATAATGAATTGAGTCTTTCTTGGATCGTTGTTGTACACTGAGGGTTTTTGAGTCTCTTTAGGGATGAAAATGAGCATTTCGTTGTGCAGTTTGTAATCATTAAAGTTAGGAATATGCGTAAAGCAATTTCAGTATTGGGAAATACGCATTGTATTTTATCTTTCACAAGATAAATAAATATTGAATTTTGCATCCACTTAATGAGCCTGGAGCCTTGGTGGCCCAGTGGTTAAGAGCTTGGCTGCTAACCAAAAGGTCAGCAGTTCAAATCCACCAGCCACTCCTTGGAAACTCTATGGGGCAGTTCTGTTCTGTCCTATAGGGTTGCTGTGAGTTAGAATCGACTCAATGGCAATGGGTTTTTTTGATTTCATACCTCGTTTATTAGCATATATAGAGTAATATCAAGTACTGTGTCCTTTGCAACAGACAACAAAAAATGAAACTTGGTACATAAAACTTTTTGTGTTAGATAGATATTAATATCTTCAGTATATTTTGGACGTTTGCTATGTTAGTATTATATTGAATGTATGCTAGATTGCACCTGCGTGTATGCCAAACATATTTTGAAGTTAAAGTTATTATTGTTTACAAAACTTAGGACATAACTCTGTACATAAATGTTATACAGTTAAAAAGTAACCTGATTGAAGGGACAGAGTAGCAAGGGTGGGGGTCTGGGGACCATTCTTCCAGGGGACATCTAGGTCAATTGGCATAATAAAGTTTTTTAAGAAAATGTTCTGCATCGCACTTTGGTGAGTGGCGTCTGGGGTCTTAAAAGCTTGCAAGCAGCCATCTAAGATGCATCAATTGGTCCCAACCCACCTGGAGTAAAGGAGAATGAAGAACACCATGGACACAAGGAAAGTATTAAACACCATGGATACAAGAGACAGAAAGGGCCCCATAAACCAGAGACTTCATCAGCCTGAGACCAGAAGAACTAGATGGTGCCCGGCTACCACAATGACTGCCCTGACAGGGAACACAACAGAGAGTCCCTGATGGAGCAGGAGAAAGGTGAGGTGCAGAACTCCAATTCTAGTAAAAACACCAGACTTCATGGTTTGATTGAGACTGGAAGGACCCTGGAAGACGTTGCCCCCGGGCTCTCTGTTAGCCCAAAACTAAAACCATTCTCGAGGCCAACTCTTCAGACAAAGATTAGACTGGACTATGGGACATAAAATGATACTCGTGAAGAGTGTGCTTCTTAGCTAAAGTTGATACATGAGATTATATGAGCAGCTCTTGTCCGGAGGCGAGATGAGAAGGCAGAGGGGGTCAGGAGCTGGTTGAATGGACGGGAAATCCGAGGTGGAAAAAAGTGTGCTGTCATAGTATAGGGAGAGCAACTAGGGTCACATAACAATGTATGTATAAATTTTTGTATGAGAGACTAGCTTGAATTGTAAATCACTTAAAGCACAGCAATAAAAAGAAAAAAAACTTTTTTAAAAAGTAACTTGATTGAGTTCATTGCAATTGTCGACTTATTCGAGTTCCTTCACTTTAGTGCATTATCTGGGACTGGAGTTCCCATTGGTGGTTTACCAGGACGTGTGCAAGGGCATACCTTGTGTTTGTATCATGGCAAAGAGCATTGCTGGCCCTCCTGGCTGGAGCTGCTGGATCAGCAGACATGGATGTATATAAGACAGTTCTCTCAAAATGGATTAGAGACCTGTTATCAATATATTCTGTCCTTGCCCAGTAACTGCTCATGTTGGCTGCAGTTACATATTGGGTGAATGTAGCAAGACTTAGACTCAACAGCCCACTCCCACCTCTTGCTTATTAGAAAGAAATAGTATACTCCGAAGAGACCCACCAAGATAAGGAGTTTCAATTACAAGGGAGGAGATTTTAGGAGACAGATATCAATGAAGGTGTTGAGGTGGTAGGGACCTCATAGCTTAACAGCCTTGCACGTGGGTGCCCTCATGACCCTGCGTGAACTTTATTTCCGGCCGGCATGTTCTCGTGCACTAGAACTGGTATCAGTTTCGTTTAGTGCCCTGCCAGTTCCCTTCCACTGCAGTGCTTGCTTTTCCTTGTGTCCTGTCTGCTTGGCATCTATGGGTCTTTGCTCTGGGCAACTGGTGTCCATGTGTGTTGATGCCCTAAGCACGTACTTACCTTACTTATTGAGTAATCCATCCCTGGGTTGAGGCAATGGAGGTGGTAGAGGAGAGGGTAGAGATGATGGAAGTAGTGGTGGTAAAGGTGGTGAAGGTGATGATGAGGTGCTAGAGGAGGTAGAACTAGGAGAGGCGATGGAGGGGGTGGGGTGGTGGTAGAGAAGGTGAAGGAGGTATTCTATGTTTGAATATGGGTACAAATGAATGAGTTGAGTGGATAAATCACTTCAATATTTGATGCAAAAGAAAATACATTTTAAAGAATTGAGCTTGTTTCTAGGAATGAGCAATAAAACCCAAATAACCTAGGACCCCTAGGGCAGGGACAGGAGAAGGGAGCTCAGATAATTCAGTCAATGACCAATGTCACCTTTCACTGCAGGGAGGAAGGAGGACATGGAAAGACCTCAATTCTTTGTTAAGCCCTTTCCACTACTGTTGAATTTGGGATTTGAGGCTAAGCAAAATCTACTTAAAAAAAATAATAGCACCAAGGCCATTTGGGAAAAAGCATAGGTTTGAACTTGTTTAGGTAAAGGCACGTGATGGTTCGGCGTTATGGGCTGTGAAGTTGAAATGCATATTCCTTTGTTAGCTTTTTCTAATAGGAGAAAATGGATATGAAAGACTGATGTTTACAAACATCCAGTATTAACACTGGTGGTCGGACTTGCTTAGTGCTTATGAAGCTTAGCCACAGCGACTCGCTGAATTCTGGGGGATGACAGTAAATACCCAAAAAGGACTTGATGGGATGATGACCATCATCGTCCCTGTTCTTGAGCCTCTCACACATGCATTCTCCCCAAGAATCCTATAAAGGAGTTTTTATATCCTCATTTTACAGATGGGAAGACTGAGGCCCAGAAAGGGGAAGTAATTTTCCCTTACACCCCAGCCAGGCTCACACAGCATTCTCTTCGAGAACTTGGTCTGAATTTTCTTCTTTGTGATAGGCAAATATGTCTCCCTAGATCTTCACATTTTCCAAAACGCTCTTACTGATTTGATTGTTTCTCTCAACAAACTGTGAGCTGCCCAGGGGAAGTGTTAGCCCCATCTGACAGATGGGGAAACTGAAGCCCAGAGAAAGGAAATGACTGGCCTGGCGTCATAGAGCAAGTTAGGGGCACAGCCAGGGATGGAATCCACATCTCGGGGCATCCAGTCTCGAGTCTGAATCTCGTGGGGCCTGAAAACTCTGCACTTTCTCCTGGAATGGCTGCAGTCTCCTGTTTTGTCTTTTGAAAACAGAAGCCCTTCCTTCCCTCCTGAAGAAGCCTGGCAGGGTCGGAGCATGACACGTTGAAGGCAGATCCCCAGCAGTGGTCAGGCCTCCTCCAGCTGACTTTCCTCCTCCTTTGTTTCTCTTTCTTTTCCTCCCTTTCTATCTACTAGGATGGTCAAAATGGCCAGTAGATATCAGCATTTGTTATTATTATCACTGGTATTTGCAGTGTGATGGATCGCTTTTATATGGTCTTTCTTGCCATGGTATTGTAACTCCCACCAAATGACTGAGTGGGACTATGCAAATGAGGTGCTTGTGGCCCACCAAAGGGATTGGATAGCTTGCTAATAATGCAAATAAGGTGATGGCACCCTTGTGGGGGTAGGATCATGCAAATAAGGTGTATGGAACCCTAACAAGGGGATTGGTGAGTTTTGCCATCCCATGAGGCTTAAAATAAGCCATCCCAGAGGTGGAAATGGGGGAACCTAACTACCACCAAGTAGAAGAGACGGAAGTGGAGCGCATCCCTTGCACCTGGGATCCCTGTGCCGAGAACCTCCTAGACCCAGGAGACAGCTGTAACACTGGAGACAGTGAGAGACGGTGAGAAGCAGCGGCAGCAGAGACAGAAGAACCAGGAGATGGCCCAGTGGGCTTTCTTGGCCCCCTGAGCAAGAAAGCTGAGCACCTTAGGGCAGGAGGCTTGCTGGCAGAGTGGGGAGCCTCCAGGAACTTGGCAGAACTAGGCTCTCAGATCCACGGAGCAAGAAGGCTGAGTGCCTTTGGCTGAGGCTTACTGTTGGAGTGGTATGCCCCTGGGCACTTATTGGTGGAGCTAAAGAGCTTTGTAACACTTGCCTGAGAAGGGCAGAGGCCAGGCCAAGGAGCCAAGGGCCAGAGAGAGGCTTGCCCATGGGCACAGCTGAGAAGAGGCTGTCCTGGTTGAAGAACAATACCGAGTTGTTTCTGAATCTGAATTGTAACCTGTTACTTCCCTAATAAACCCCATAACTGTGAGTACGGTCTGTTGGTTCTGTGGCCGTTGCAATGAATCATTGAACCCAGCAGAGAAGTAGAGAGTGCCATGGGAGGGATGGTTGGTTGTCCAAATTGGTAAAAAGGTTGGAGAGAGGAGATATGTCTGACCTCCACCTCATCAGAATCAGCCTTAGGCTGTTGATCTTGATCTCCTTCCTCCTTGTGAAGTTAGAGGAGGTGAGACACTGCTGCCATGCCATTTTTACAGTACTTTAAAAAATAACCAGCTGCCATGGAGTTGATTCCAACTCATGGTGATCCCATATGTGTCACAGTAGAAGTGTGTTCCTTCAGGAGCCCTGGTGGCACAATGGTTAAGTGCTGAAAGGTTGGCAGTTCGAACCCACCCAGTGCCTCCGTGGGAGAAAGATCTGGCACTCTGCTTCTGTAAAGAAAACCCTATGGGGCAGTTCTACTCTATAACACATGGGGTCACCATGAGTTGGAACTGACTTGACAGCACCCAGCAACAACATCTATTGAGCACTTTCTCTGTGCTAACTCTTTACATTCTTCTCATGAGAATATGGAGTAGTTTTATCATTACTCCCATTTTACAGATGACAAAACTGAGGGCCAGAGAGGTGAGAGACTTAAGTATCAGAGCTAGTGGTGGAGTTGGGACTGAACTTAGGTCTATCTGTCTCCAAAGCCTGTGCTGTTCACCACCACACCACACTTGCCACGGTCATGGTGGTGAAGTCAGGACCAGAATTCTCGGCCTTCCTTTCTTCCTTTCTTCCTCCCTCCCTCTCTCTCGCTCCTTCCCTCCCTCCCTTCCTTCCTTCCTTCTTTCATTGAACAAAAATGCACTAAGAACCCACTTTGTGCCAGGCCCTGGGCCAAGTACCAGGCAACCAGGCCAGACTCAGGCTGTGCCCTTCAGAGCTTCTGGTTAGCAGAGGAGCAGACCACTCAATGCCAGTTACCAGTCATTCTGATGAGAACAGCAATGGTGGAAACACAGACCTCCCAACTCCGACCAGTGCTTCTATTATCGCACTACCTCTCAGATGTCTTCAGACGCTGCTGCAGGGATGGCGTATTCCCTGGGCTTCTGAAACCCCCTTACTGGACTGTTGAAGACCCCTGATCTTCCTCCAAAACTGCCCTCCCCCACACCCCTCACTCATACACACACAACACACCATAAAAATCAGGATTCTCGAAGTAAGCAAATGTCCCCATCTTTTTATTATCCTAGACAATCTGGGGCTAATTAGCTCCCTGCACACAGCTCAGGTTTATGGCAACCTCGGACTAAAACTGCTGAAGTCCAGCCCCCTGTTCCTGTGACCTGAAGCTGCTGCAAAAGGCTAAGCCAGCACTGAACCTGGAGGAGACCATGTTCTTGAAAAACAAAAGTGCACCCAAGGAGGTGCTGTGAGCCCCTATGAAGGTGGCTATTGGCAAGTGTCTCCATCAGGAAGTACACTAACCTGGGTCTGATCTTGGGCGCATCACTGAGCTTCAGTTTCCCCATTGGTAAATCAAAATAGCTCATATTTGTTGAGTGCGTATATGCACTCAAGTAAGTGTTTTGCATATATGAACTCATTTAATATTCTCCACAACTCATGAGTAGGCATTATTATTGTCCCCATTTTACAGATGAGCGTACCACAGCACAAAGAGGCTAAGGCACTTGTCCAGGGATGCACAGCTAGTAAGTGGTGGAGATTCAACCCTGGCTCTGGAGCTGGCTCTCTTACCCACTTGGGCACACTGGCCCTTGTAAAATGTAAGTGATAATGGTGTCTGCTCATTAAATGAGATAATGCATGTAAAGCACTCAGCAGGGGAGAGAGTCATAGGAGGTGCTCAATAAATGATCATTATCATTTCAATGTCTGGTACATAGTTGGTGCTCAATAACTGTTATAAACAAAACTCAGCCCAGGAACTGAGGCCCACAAACCCCTCAATCAGAGCAGGAGAGAGACAGGAGGAAGCACTGATCAAGTACCCACTGTATACTGGGATGGGGGGGGGCGGTTACAGAGGCACGGGAGGCACCCTGGCTCCGCTTCCTGCCCCAGCTCAGGAGGGGCAAGTGGCGACAGCTGGGGGTTTTGTTTCCTGCTGAGACTGGGGCTTTGCTATGAAGCTGGGACCCCAGTGCTGGCCACCTTCACATCCCGCTCGTAAGGCACCGCTCCTCTGTGTCCCCCAGTTTTTCATGATGAGCAATGTGCCTTTTGTCATCACAGATAAAATGCATGTTATTAAAAAGTTACCCCTAGGTCCCCGCAGCCTCGTCGGTTCTCCTGCAGTGCCGAGGCTTCGACGTCATTGGCCACTGGGGCTTATCTTCCCCTGGAGAATAATCGAGTTGCCTTCCTGGCTCCAGGGGAGGACAAATCTAGGCCGGACACCTGCTGGAGTGGACAGTCTTAGCAAGGCCGCCCTTTCCTTCCCATGCCACAAAGATCAGTGGGGGGAGCCTCAGATAAGTTTGGCTCAGGCACACCCCCCCTGCCCCCACCTCAGTGCTGACCCAGGCCAGGTATGAGGAGAGAGAGGAGCAGGGAGCCTGGAGACCCCCAACTCCACCATTCACTGCCTCTGGCTTTGGGCAAAGCACTTCTCTCTGCACCTCAATTTTCTCCTCTGTAAAATGGGGATGATGAGACCTCTCTCCTTGCTCTCTGAGGATTGAATGAGGAATGTTCATTTCTTTCTCTCTTCACTTTTCTGTTCCTGAAGAGCTCACAGTCTGGTCAGAGAAGGACTTGGGTCTGCTAAGAGTGAATCAGTGGGGCTGGTGGGGCTTGAATTGAGCTGGGGTAGGGGGGTGGGGACTAGAAGAGAGGAGAATCATGTCTCGGCTAGGACGTGGGCAGGAAGGCTTCCCAGAGGAGGTGACATTTAGGCTGGGCTGTGGCATTTTCCAGGTGGAGGAAAGAGCCTGAGCAGTGCCTGGAGGGGGAAAAGGAAGGCAGGACTGGGGCATGATGAGCAGTGTGGTGGTCACAGCATGGGGCACGTGTAGGGAAAACTCTCCACTGACGGGCCAAAGAGTTTGGACTTTATTCTGCTGGCAGTGGGAGCCATGGGGTGTTTTGAGGGAAGGAATGACTTGGTGAGACCTGTGTGGTAGAAACATAATGCTGGTAGCTGGAGTGGTGGGTGAGTCAAAGGGGTAGGATGATGACCTGAGGAGGCTGGAGCAGGCATCCAGTTAGAGGAGATTTAAGCCTGAGCTCATGAACATTCCTGACTCAGGGCTGCTGTGGGGGCTCAAATGCATGCCGAGAAGGCTTCCAGGAGGAGGGGAGCAGGAAACGGCAGGCCAGGCAGGGACAGTGCTGTGGAGGTAGAAACTGGGGCCCAGTAGCCTAGTAAGGCAGAAGTGCCACATCAGGGATGGTGGTATATTTCGTGGAGAGGGGCAAGCAGGGCCTCAGAGGCTGATGAGAAGGCCTTGGCTGGAACAGGGGTTGCAGGTCTGCAACTCCCCAGGGAAGGACTGAGCTCTGGGGGAGGGCAGCCTGAGGCTGGGCAGGGCCAGCTCCGAGTTTTTATCACTGGGTGGGTTTTTTATCACTGGGTGGGATTCAAGGTCTGTGGAGGAAGCAGCCACCCTCTTCCGGCCAGCCATTTTTTTTCCTTGCGCTGGCCTGTTTGGCTCTTTCCCAAGGCTGCATTTCCACAATGGCCCCTCCTGGTGGGCTGGGTGTGGGCACAGCTCCGCCACACACCCAGCGGCAGGGGCTGCCGGCCCTGCGCTTCCTGCCCCTCTCTGGGCAGGCTGATTGGAGGAAAACAGCCCTCAAGCCTTCTTCAAAACAGGAAACTGCTCTCCCTGCTTCCTGAAGGACAGGAACTGTCCCCATGGCAACCACGGGACAAAGAGGCCATGTTAACCCTTCCGAGGGCAGGCCTGGCTGAGGGCTGCTCCTCCAACCGACTGACCCCTCATGAGGTGGTGACACGTACAGGTGAGAAGGTGGGTCTGCCTCAGTGACACCCTCCAAGGCTCTCACCATTCTAGGGAAAAGGCGTGGCTGGGATTTTACACCGTCGTATGGATGAGGATATTGAGATTAGCTCAGAGAGGTGAAGGCCTGGTCACTCAGTAAGTCAGGCACAACATGGAGTAGGTGCGGGGTCTAGAGTCAGACCATCTCGGGTTCCTTCCCAGGCCTCAGTTTCTCTACCTGTGAAATAGGATCATTAGAGTGCCTGCCTTAGAGAGCTGTTGTGAGCCTTTACTGAGGTCATTCACTCATTCAACATGTTTTCTCTGTGTCATGCCAATCAGTCCTGAGGATATAGCAGTGAACAACCACCCTAACAAAACCCCTGCCCTCATGGAATGAATTTTGTAGTTGGGGAGGTAGACAGTGAACAAGTACACAAATAAATGTAAATGAGATAATTTCAGAGAGTGATAAGTGCTGTGAGTGATGGTTAGAGATGGGGTGTGTAGAGAGGCCTCTTCAGCTTGGGGGGTCAAGAAGGGGTCTCTGAGGAGAGGATACTTGGGGGCATGAGGAGGAATCTGTTGTACACAGACCTAGGAGAAGGGCATTCCAGGTACAGGCAACAGGAGGGGCAAAGGACCTGAGGTGGAGAAGGGCTCGTGCTGTCTGAGGAACAGCAAGGAGCAGAAAAGGAGAGCACAAGCAGTGAGAGATAAGGCAGGAGGTGTCGGGCTTCAGGGACCACAGGATGCAGGACTTTGTATGTTATTCTCCCAGCCATGGGAAACCACGGAGGGGAGGGACGGATTCTGAAGGAATTTTTAAAACATTTCCCTCTGGCTTTGTCCCGTTAGACACTTGGGGCTCTGAAAGGTGTTTTTCTGGAGGACCCTGCCCCATCACCCTGGAGAGACCTGAGTCAGGAGACAGGCAGTCATTTCCTAGTCTGTGTTGGGGGTGTGGGGCGTCAGAGACCTTGGGGCCTGTGCCCAAATGTGACACCACTCAGGAGCCAGCCTTTTCCCTGATGGGCCACCAGGACACGCCCCTCCCTCTCCTTCAATGCCCAAGGGCTGCTGTGAGGATGCTGGGAGGTGCTGCTCCCAGCATCCTAGCTGGCACACAGCAGGTGCTCAACAGTTGCACTGGAAATACATCTGCTCTCTGTATCACGGTCTCTAAGACTGGGCCCTCATCCTCCTCACCCCCACCATCCTCCCCTTTCCACTCCCCTCCAGCCACGCTGGCCTGCCTTTCCCTCCCTGATCCTGCATCGCTGGTCCCAGCCCCAGGATTTTGTACCTGCTATTCTCTCTATGGGGAAAATGCCTTCCCAAGTTGTGACTGGGCTGGCTCTTCTCATTAAGCAAGCCTCAAAGGTCACCTCCTCAAAGAGGCTTCCCTGACTACCACTCAGCCCTCAGCCCCACCCTGCCATGCCATCCACCTACCTGGTCTCTCTTTTTCATTTCATGTATCTATATCTGATGTCCCCCGCATTTATTCATCTGTCCCCTTAGGTGTTGTCTCCCTGTCTAGGATGTCTGCTTCAGGAGGGCAGGGCTGGTCTTCCTCATGGGCTGCTCTGTCCCCAGTGTCTAGAACAGTGCCTGGCACACAGTAAGCACTCATTGTAATGTGTGTTCAATGCTGAACGAATGATAGCGGCAGAGTCCCCCATTCCTGGGGCTCACCCCCAAACTCCCACTCACTCCTCAGGGAGCAGAGAGGCTTCCAAGTCTGAAGGGACTGGTGGTCTTGCTCTAGGAAACCAGCTCTCAAGAGAATTAGTGAGGGCGCAAGGATTAAATGTTTGCTCTATAAGGGAATCCCTGGGTGGCACAAATGGTTAAATACTCAGCTACTAACCTGAAAGGTTGGGAGTTCAAATCCACCCAGAGGCACCTCAGAAGAAAGATCACAGCCATTGAGAGCCCTATGGAGCACCGTTCTACTCGGACACGCATGGGGTTGCCATGAGTTGAAGTCGACTCAACAGCAACTGGTATTTTTTGTTATTAGGTGCCCCAAGTTGATTCTGGAAGCAGATCACCACGCCTGTCCTCTGAGATGCCTCTGGGTGGGTTTAGATGGTCAACTTTTCAGCTGGTAGTCGAACATTTAACCATCTGCACCACCCAAGTACTGCTACTCGTATATAAAGGAACTAACGTTTGTTGAGCAGCTCCTTGCCAAGAACCAGGTCAAGGGCTGAGGATACCAGGAGGGATATATCATTAGCCCCAATTTTCAGATGAGGAAGCTGAGGTCACGTGGCTAGTAAGAGGTGGAGGGGAGGTTAAATCCAGGACTGACTCAGCAGCCTAAGCCTTTCCCCTCCACATCCCCGCCTCCAGCAGAGAGGGGCCTCCTGTACAGATGGAGAATGAAAAAGGGTGACTTGACTTTCTGAAAAATCGCCAAGGTTTTGCCGCGCACTGTCACAGTCCACATCTTTGGGTTCACACAGTGGAACCCAAACCCCCTGATCAGAAGAATCCTCTGGGCTACTTAAAAATATGGAGTCCCACGCTGCACCCCAGGCCCACTGAGTTAAGATTCCCTGGGGTTGGGCTCTGGGTTCTTTATTTTGGGAAACTCGGGGTAAGCCTTTGGAGGTTCCATTAAAAGGTGAGTAGAGCCCAGGGCAGGGGAGCACTGAGACCCGTTTCTAGCCAAAGGGCCTGAAGTTCTAACTGAGTCATTAGATGCGAACCTGATTGTTAATATTCAACAAAGTGGGGTAGTGTCTAAAGGGGCAGGCCATGTCCAGGCCTGCCCTGCCGAGCAGGGGAGAGTGACAGCCTAGGAAGGACCTGACAAGTTATCTATTCTGACTTCCCACCTCTGACAACCACCCTCTGCTTGAATGCTCCCAGGGTCAGGGAGCTCACTTCCTCACAGGGCCAATCCTCCCTTAGGGGGGTAGCTTTGCAGAATAGGCGTGACAATGTCACCTTCCCTAAACGCACCAGGAAGGGGGTGGTTCAAAAGAGGCATTTTGATGTGCCCCAAGGCCAACTCCTAATTTGTGTCCCCATTCCAGCTCCAGAATGGAGACTGAGTCCCTGCAGGCGCCGTGGCAGAGGGTGGGTGAGAAAGCGGCTCTGGAAAGACCACGTTAATTAGCTTAGTAAGCATGTGTGCGTCCGTGTGGTGTGCACCAGCATGACCCCGTCAGGGATACCATCAGTTACGGGTATGAGCCTCCCCTGCCTGGAGCCCAGACACTTAGAGAAATGAATCAACCCAGTCCCGGAATACCATTAAACCCTTGGCGGCTCTGGCGACCGCCCGTTGCCCCACGGCTCTGTCTCTGAGAGGCGGCTGCAGTCAGCACACACAGTTCTCCCTGCCCAACTGCCTCCAGGATGCCTGCCCAGCTGCAGAGGGGAGCCTGGCCCTCCCCAGCTCGGGGGAGTCCCTAAACGAGGTGGAGGTGTGTGGGAAACACCTTCCACATGTGACTGGGCAGAAGCCACATGCTGAATCATACTTATTATTCCACACATTGGTGGGCTGGGGCCAGAGCTTTGAAAGCTGAGTTTGGGATGAAAGCGTGGAAGATGCTCAGGCATTTGAGTCCCAGCCCCACCGCTTACCAGCTCTGTGTCCCAGCACCTCCCTTTCCCTCTCTGAGTGTCTGTCTCTTCATCTGTAAAATGGAATAATTCCAGCATCTACCACACATGCCCATTAGGAAGACAAAATGAGATAATGCCTTAAAACACTTAGCTCTGTGCCTGGCACATAGCATCTCCTCAAATGTTGTTGCTGTCGTCAGCTGCTGTCCAGCTGGCCCCTGACTCATGGAGACCCCATATACAATGGAATGAAATGCTGCCTGGTCCTGTACCATCCCCAGGATCAATTAGCTAATTTTCAGAAGTAGATCACCAGGCCTTTCTTTCTAATTCGTCTTAGTCTAGAAGATCCACTGAAACCTGTTTAGCATTATAGCAACACGTAGACCTTCACTGACAGCCGAGTGGGGGCTTCACATGAGATGAATTGGTCAGGAATTAAACCCAGGTTTCCGGCATGAAAGGGAAGATTTCTACAACGGAACCACCAATGCCTCTCCAGTAAGTGTTAGATTCAATTATCATTAAGTATTATTAAATGAAGAGCCTGCCACACAGTAGGTGATCAATTAGGATTGGATGTGTGTTAGCAGGGTGATATTTTTGTGTGTTTTGTGAAGGTCTAATCCATGTGGCGTTTCTTATTGGATTGATAGTTTTGTTAACTTTTGACTGCCTATAAATACAATTTGTTCACATTTCACCCATGAACAGGCAGCAGAATCTAACCCTTCTGGATTCTGATGCACAGGTGAATATTTCAGTCACCCAGGGTGCTCGCTCTCCTGTCAGGGCAGTGACCTAAGGTCAAACCAAACTCACTTTTAAAGCCTGAGGGGGATTTGCCGCTAACCTTAATCCTTTAGTCCTGGAAATTTCAGATCTGGGTAAACACCTCCCTCAGGATCCAGATACCCTTGTTCTGTATGGACGTGGGCTTGGTACCTCCTCAAGCTGGTAGGACTATGGTGCTTTAAGCATTGTCCCATTTAATCTTGCCAAACACTCTATATGCCAGGTATGAGCATACCCATTTTACACATGAGGAAACTGAGGCTCAGAGAGAAGAGACTTACCCAGGAACACACTGCCAGCAAGCGGCAGGAGTCGATCCCAGCTGTTGTGTACACACTAGTTAACTAGTTGCCGTCAATTTTGACTCATGGCGACCCTATGTGTGTCAGAGTCCAGCTGTGTTCTATAGGGTTTTCAATGGCTGATTTTTCAGAAGTAGACCACCAGGCCTTTCTTCAAGGTGCCTCTGGGTGGACTCGAACCTCCAACCTTTTGGTCAGCCGCTGAGCGCTCAACCGTTTGCATCACCTACACAGCTGGTGTTTTTTCCACTGCACTTAACTGAGGACCTTCCAAACCAAAACGGAGATGATTTCCCCCGAAACAGTGGCAATATCCTCCCCCCACGAGGCGTGAGGGGCTCCTGTGGCCAGGCACACCTGAGGCAGCTGGTGAAGCACTGCCAGTGACCCCCAGCTTCTCCTCTCACTTTGATTTAAAGCCCCATTCACCCGCGTCCCCTTTGTGCTGGGCCTCAGGGGGAACCCAGAGGGGTTAGACACACCAGCAAGCAATCAAAAAGCTTCATTGAGTCTTACCTCATGCCCAGAACCAGCTATATAATTTGCAGGGCCCACTGCAAAATGAAAATGTTGGGCCACTGTTTCAAGATGGTGACGGGAGAGCATGGGGGTTTAGACGAAGCGCAGGCCCATGTGAATGTGGGTCCCTGTGTGATGGCACTGGTCACATGCCCATGAAGCTGGCCCTGCTCACACCAGTGCTAGGACAACTGCATCTCATGGTGTCCAGCCTCCAGATCACAGCCTGGAACAGAGGAGCTAAATACACAGTTATTGAGTGAGTGAAATAGCACATTCACCCCCAACTCTGTGACGTTGACAAAGGATCATGTACTTGCAGATGGGGACACTGAGGCGTAGGAAGACTCCTGCCTCACCCGGCGTCCTGCCTTCTGCATGGCCTGCTTGCCCACTGTTCCACACTGACCCCAATCCTAACCTTTGCTTTCCTGATCCCAGAAAGAAGAGGTAGTGTTTACCATGGACTGAAGTTTATTTTATTTTTATGTTTTCCAAAAATTGATTCCAAGAGTTCCTACAGATGTCCTGCAGAAGGAAAACATGTTTTGCTCACTCAACCTTCGACTTCCTTGTGGCGCCACAATGGTGGGGGCCCACGAACTCGAGGAAAGCGTGGGGTGACTTTTCCCTTGGTTATTTTTTTTTTTTCCATCTCACTGTCAGAGGACAACAAAAACATGTTTTCCTTTTTCACCAAAGGAAATTGGAACTTTCTTATTGACTACTTGTTGCCTAAAATTCATTGTCCTTCTCCTGCAATTCGGTTGGGTGAGATATGTGAGTTAACTTCAAGATTAAGAACTGTCCTTTGTTTTCCTGAAAGGACAACCATCACAACCAACATTTTTTGTTCACAAAAGCCATCGACACCATGGAAATTCACCTTAATATCCTCGTCAGGGAGCCCCTGGGTGGTGCAGAGAGTTAACATGCTTAACCAAAAGGTTGGAAGTTCAAGTCCACCCAGGTGCCTCAGAAAAAAAAGCCTGGTACTCTACTTGTGAAAAATCAGCTACTGAAAACCCTATGGAGCACAGTTCTACCCTGATACACGTGGGATCTCCATGAGCTGGAATTGACTCAACAGAAACTGGTTTATCTTTGTCAGAGCCTATGCACACATTTGAAATGGTGGTAGTCAGTTCAGTTTTACCATCCCACGTTCTCAAGTTTTCTCATAGCATTACCTATTTGAAATGCACAGATCTGTGTAGGTGTGCACATGGCCCATATTCTGGTCAAGGTGAAAGACTGCTTAGTGTCCAATGAAACTGAAATGGTGTGTGGTATCTGGTAGGGCTCAAGAATCTTTGTTCCTCATGGGCATATCCAACTTATCTAGCAACATCTATTTATTATTTAAAACATACTGTCCTTTCCCACGGTACTGCAGTGTCTCTGTTATCATTAAGTCAGACGATTCCACATGTGCTGGTCTGATTCTGGACTCTCTATTCGGTTCCATGAATCTATTTGTCTGTCTTTGCAACCAGATCCAACCCAAACCAAACCAAACTCATTGCCATTGAGTCAATTCCAACTTATGGTGACCCCATGTATTCTACCCCAGGAGAACTACTCCATAGCGTTTTCTTGGCTGTAATCTTTATGGAAGCAGATCACCAGGCCTTTCTTCTGTGGTGCTGCTTGGTGGGTTTGAACCAGAAACCTTTAAGTCAATAGTTGAATGCAAACCATTTGTACCACCCAGGGACCTTTTACCAAGACCACCTTGTCATTTTTTTTTTTTGTAATGCATTGTAATTTTATTTATATGTTTACTTAATTTTAATAGTATTGTATTTTGTTTTTGGTGAAAGTTTACACAGCAGATTAGGTTCCCATTTAACAATTTCTACTCGTATTGTTCAGTGACATTGTCATGGCACCACTGACGAGCCTGACACAAGGAGACCCCCAGGAAGTATTTGATGGAAACGAATAAATGAATGAATGAAGGAATATGTGGGGGCAGTGGTAGTTCAGTGGTAGAATTCTCGCCTCCCATGCAGGAGACCTGGGTTCAATTCCTGGCCAGTGCACCTTGTACACAGCCACCACTCATCTGTCAGTGGAGGCTTGCATGTGGCTATGATGCTAAACAGATTTCAGCAGAGCTTCTGGACTAAGACAGACTAGGAAGAAAGGCCTGGTGATCTACTTCCAAAAATCAACCAGTGAAAACCCTGTTTCACACCAGTCTGATCTGTAGCCGATCATGGGGATAGTGCAGGACTGAGCAGTGTTTTGTTCCATTGTGCATGGGGTCACCAAGAGTCAGGGCCCAATTCCACAGCAGCTAGCAACAACAACATTTATACCCAGGGTTACCTAGGGGACCATCCATCCCGGTTTGCCCAGGGCTAAGGGTTTCCTGGGACACAGGACTTTCAGTTCTAAAATCAGGGATGTCCTGGGCAAACCAGGATGAGTTGGTTACCCTGAGTTACTGCCATGTGGTCAGCATTGGGTTCTCCCTTTACAGTCACTATTCCGTCCAATCCTCATGCCTTGGCGGTGGGGGAAGGGGGGGGGGTCCCTCGAAGCAGAGCCTGAGTGAAGGATCTCGGTATAAGTGACTTATTGAGAAGTACTCACAGAAAGGAGGGAGGGTTGCAGGAGAGGGCAGGAGAGAAAGGTCAAGGAACCCCAGAACACACATAGCACCACAGAGCTGACCCCACCTGAAGGCAAGAGCCCAACCTGGAGAAGGTAGCTGGGGGCAATTCTTAGGAGAAGGGGCAGATGTCAGCCGTTTGCTGGTATCCTGGTAATGGGGATCTGGGCGGAGCCCCCGTGTCTGCTATCTTCCTAATAGCCATGGAGGGAGGTTTAAGTATGATTATATCTTTAATGACCTTTTCAACCTAAAACCACCCAGTGGCTCCCCACTTGACTTAGAATAAAATCTAAAATCCTTGCAATGGCCTGCAAGGCTCCCTGTGATCTGGCCTCATTTCTGGCCCTTCATCTCATATCGCACTCCCCTCATGCAGGCCTCTGGGACACCCTGGCCAAGCTTTGCTTGCCTCAGGGCCTTTGCACTTGCTGTTCTCTGCCTGGACTGCTCTTCCCCTATCTTCCTGTGGCTGGATCCTTCCTAGCATTGAGCAAATGTCACCTTGGAGAGGCACTCCCCTCCAACATTCCTCAATGCCCCTACTCACTCTCTATCACATGACCCTGGTTCTTTTCTTCATCACACCACTATCTGACATTATTTTATTTTTCAATCACTTTCTATCTGTCTCCTCCTCCAATATATAAATCCCATGAGGGCAGGCAGTGTATCTGTCCTTTACTCTATCTTAAGGCCTAGAACAGTGCCTGGCACATAGTAGGTGCTCAATAAATATTTGTTGGATAAATGAACACACTCCCGTTTTATAGAGGGCAAAGTTGAATCTCTGAAAAGTCATGTGACTGACACAAAGTCGCCAGCTGCTGAGTGGCAGAGCTAGAAATCCAAGCAGGCTAACCCGAAGGTGGGGCTCTTACTCACCAGGCTGCCCCACCTCCTTTGTGCCATCAAAGGTCTGGGCTCAAGTCCTCATCCAAATCAGAGGCAGACAGATAAGTGGGGAGTGGGTGAGTGGCAGGCCTCTGGGGAGGCCTCTTGGTGCAGCTGAGCAGTCTGTGCCCTGACTGCTTTTCTGGGGACCCAGATCTCAATCTTGCTTATAAGAATGTGCAGCCCCAGCTCTGGAAGGTGGGGAGCGGGTGCTGTCTGCAGCGGTGATCAGTGTGAATAATAAACGTTTAGAGTTTATAAGCTCGAGTTAACTTCCCTCACTCCGGTGACTAATGGGCTTCCCCGAGCCCATAACTCACTCTGTCCCTCCTTGGCTTCAGAGCCCAGTGTGGATGGAGGCAGAGGAAGGAGGGAGCCAGCCGACAAGGCCTTATTTACGGCAGTAGAAGGGTGAAAGCAGTGCTTGCAGGAGCAGCAGAGTCTCTCTGGCTGGCTTCAGGCTCCAGTGGAGAGAAGATGGCTGGGTGGGGCCAAGGCTGGCCATTTTCTCCCTGGGTCCACCTCTGCCACCTACGGGTGGGGTGCCTGGGCCGAGTTCTTTCCCCTCTCAGGCCTCCAGTTCCTCATCTGTCAGAGAACATAATCACCTGGGCTGTTACAAGAATCAGACCACGTAATGGATAGCAGCCGTGCTTGACACAAGGACTCTTCTGCGCAAATGTGGAAAAGTCCAGGGAGAAGAGCATGGAGCTGTAAAAATGGAGAGCTCAAAGATCACCGCCCCTTGCTCCTCAAATGACCAGCAGCATCAGTATCACCTGGAAGTTTGTCAGAAATGCAGACTCTCAGGCCCTGCTCCCACCTGACTGGATCAGAACCTGCATGTTAACAAGGTCCCCAGTGATTCTTGTGCAAAATTCAGTCTGGAAATCACTGACCTGGACCACTTCTGGCCCATCTGAAACCTGGTGCTCCCTTTCACCAATGCCATGCCCAGAGCAGACATTGCTAATTAATTGCAGACACTTCCAGTGGATCCTAGAGTGGCTTCTGAAGTCCCTTCTGCATAAACACACCTGGCTGCCTCTACTGCTGTTCAGAGTTGGCACGCAAGATGGAAACTGGTTATCCTCCAAGCCTAGACCCTGAACCCCCAAATCTTTGACCGAGCTTAGGAAAACTAGCCTAGTCTCTTCACGGTTTCCGGAGCCCGTGCCATTCACAGAACAGGGAAGGCAGGATGAGGCTTGGGAGAGGCACATATGGGGAACTGAGGCAGGGAGAACCCATGGGGCTCAGTGAACAATGGGACCCCTGCTCGTGTATCCCTTGACAGGCTCAGCAGGGGGGTCCACAATGAGCTGGAAGTCACATGGGCCTCCCAGGAGCCCCCAGCCCAGCAGGGAGAGGACAAATTTCCGTCCTGTCCTTGGGCTGATTTCCATTACATGCAAGTGCCCTCCCTCGCTCCCAATTATCACATGGTGGACAGATCTCCTTAACAACCCTTTAAATGGCTGCACAGCATGATGAAAGTAATCGATGTCACTGAACTGTACATGTAAAAAATGTTGAAATGGCACAATGTTTGTTATATATATCCTCGCCACAAAAATTTTTTAAATTAAAATTTAAAAATTTTTTAAATGAAAAAACTTTGAGTTTTGCTACAAAAAAAGTTGCCATGGAATTGATTCCCACTCACCGTGACCGCATGTGGGTCAGAGTAGAATGGGGCTCCACAGGGTTTTCAAAAAAGAACCGTTTAAAAATGACTTTTAAGAAAAAGTATTTACTAGTTAAACTATTAGAGCTGTGAAAACTTATTGTGTGAGTCAAACAATTTGGAAGCGACACAGAAAAAGCTAATCATCTTGCTCCCAGCAATCCTCTCCCCTGGGGTGACTGATGTTAGCAGTTAAGTGATTATTTCTTTCCAGTTTTCTCCTTGCTTTTGCAAATATACTTACAAAAATAGCATCATACTATATGCCTGACTTTGCAATTTGTTTTTTGTCTAATAATAAATCATAAACACGGTTCCAGCTCCACGCATAGAGATCTAACTAATTTTATTAGCTGGCTAATATTTTATAGGGTAAATGTCCTATAATTCATTCAATCATTGCTCTCTTGATCGACATTTAGTACACTTTTTTTTTGGCAACCAATATCCTTGTATGGAGAATCACCTTAGGCATCTATGGTTTTGCAGGATAAAGTCTCAAAAGTGAAATTGCTGGATCAAAGGGTACAGCCATTTTAAACTTTCCAGAAACAGCAGACTACTGTCCCAAAAGATTGTGGCAGTTCACACTTCCTCTCAGCAGCGTCGAAATGTCCTGACTCCTCCTCCTCTTTTCTGGCACTGGATGTCATCAATATTTAATATTTTTTCCAATCTGATGGGAGAAGAATGGCATCTCATTGTTCTTTTAATTTGCATCTCCACGACTGCCTGGGAGGTTGAGCATCTTCTCATTGGTTCATTGGCCATTTGCATTTCTCTATCTGTGAATTCCTGATCATATTCTTTGCCCACGTTTCTTTCTCTAGTTTTGTTTTGTGTTTTTCTTATCAATTTATAGGCACTGTTTGTGCAGTAGGAATATTAACTCTTTGTTAATGAATTGTGTGAATTGTATGTGCTCCACCTCTGTCAAAAGATCTCTGCTATCGTCATGGACAGACTCCCACACAGCAAAATGGTAGGAATAAATGCAAATTCTGGTTTTCGGGTCAGGGAGCCATACTACCCTTGGCCTTGGATAGAGAAGGTGGGCTTGTTGACAGCCCATAACATCAGAGGCTGCTGGCTTAGCAGGAGTTAACAGTGGAATGTAGCTGCTAAGACAGCTAAAGGGCATCTTGTAGTTGCCATGGAGTCCATTCCGACTCGACTCACGGCGACCCCGCGCGTTACAGAGTAAATTCTGCTCCATAGGGTTTCTTGGCTGTAATCTTTATGGAAGCAGATTGCCAGGCCTTTCTTTCAAGGTACCACTGGGTGGTTTCAAACCGCCAACCTTTAGGTTAGCAGTCTGAGTGCAACCCATTTGCATCACCTAGAGACCTTCAAAGGGGTCCTTAGGTTGCATTAATAGAGATAGAGGGTTTAAAGGTGTTCAGCTTTGGACCTTAGAGAAGGATGGGAGGGGGGCTGGAGCCCCTTTCTTGTGGGGAGCAGGCCTGTTTAGCCCAGAATGGAACAGAGTTGTCCCAGGACAGGGTGAGCAGGTGGCCTTGTGGGTTCAGAAGGCAGAACAAGCGCTCCTGGGAACATCCCAGGAAGGTGGATCCCAGCCAAGAAGTAGGGAGAAACTTTCTTTTCAACCCCCCATTTTTAGAGTTGCATCCCAAGCCCCTCCTTCCTTTTTCCCCGCTTTATCTTCTCCAGGCTGTCGTTGTTACTATTAGCTGCTGTTGAGTTGGTCCCCTACTCATGACAACGCCACGCACAATGGAACAAAATGCCGCCTGGTCCTTCACCGCCCCTATGATGTTTTGGATCAGACCATTGTGATCTATAGGATTTTCACTGGCTGATTTTTGGAAGTAGATCACCAGGTCTTTCTTCCCAGTCTGTCTTAGTCTGGAAGCTCCGCAGAAACCTGTTCAGCATCAAAGCAACATGCAAGCCTCCACTGACAGATGGGTGGTGGCTGCACATGAGGTACATTGGCTGGGAATTGAACACTAGTAGTCTCTTGCATAGAAGCAAGAATTCTTCCACTAAACCACCAAAGGCCCTATCTTCTCCATAGCATTTGCAATTTCTAGCATACTATAAAATTTATTTATTGTGTATGTTGTCTATGTCCCATCGCTGGAATGTCAACTCCATGAAGACAGGAATTTTTGTCTGTTTTGTTCATGGCTGTGTCCCTTCAGTAAACACTGTTTTTCCTAGTCAGAGCTGTGCAGAAATGGGGCAGGCTGCCCAAAAGGTAGTGAGTTCTCTGTCAGGAGATGTAAGCAAGCAGAATCTGCCTGGCCACCCAGTAGGCTTTCTGCACAGGGGATTCCAGCACTCATCTGCAGTTCTCTCACCTAAGATAGGTCTGGAAGGGTCTTTGGGTCAACAGGAGACCCCCTGGGCCTCCCAGGGCTGTGAGGGGCCTGGGAGTTGGCTGGCAGGAGCTCCAGAGCTCTCCAACTGGGTCAGCTTCTGTTTATGTCCTCGTCCTAGCTCATCCTGCACCCTGGCCACACCCCTGGTCAGCCCCAGTCCAACCTCAACTCTCCCCCCAGCATGAGGCCCTGTGTTTTGGAAAATCAACCGACATCACACCAGACTGAAAATATCTCAAAATATCGCTTGCGACTTCCTCTCACTCCCCGAGGTCCCCGCCTGGGTGGGCAGCAACCTTTCCCTTGCTGTTGATTTTCAAGAAAGGCTCTTCCATTGCTGGGACTCAGGGAATTTCCAGTATTTTTTTTCCTCTTTTTTTTGGCCTTCAGACGCCCACATTGTGTTGTCCTGACGCAGCTCCAGGCAAATGTTTTGCCCAAAGGCCTGGGCTGGGTCAGTGCGGCCCGAACCAGCAGCCCTGGCTCCTTGGTGCAGGAACAATGCCTCCATAATTCATTGAAAACTCCCCTCGGATGACTTTTTCCTGTTGCTGATTGTCTCTGCGTTCCAGGCCTGCACAAACTGCTTTTTCCTGCAGCTAAATTTAAAAGGGCCAGACCCTGGAAACAGCACATCAGGCTGGCCTCTCTGTGGGGGCAGAGGTGGAGAGGCTGGGTGGAAGCAGAGCGCCGCACCACCATCAGCTCTGACACACACACACATAAACACATACACCCAAACACACCAAACGCACACTCACACATACACACACACTACACACTTCACACAGATACACAGATGCACACACACTATACATATCACTCACACACTCACACACAGACACAGACACACACACTTATACACACTGCAGTGCAGTGAATTACTTAATGTGGCCCTTTTAGTCTTGTCTTGTAACTCCCACACAAGGACTAGGGAGGACCATGCAAATAAGGTGTACGGAACCCTAACAAGGGGATTGGTCAGTTTTGCCATCCCACAAGGCCTAAACAAGAGCCAATCTCAGAGCAGAGGGGGGACCTCACTACCATCAAGAAAGAAGAGCTAGGAGCAGAGCTTGTCCTTTGGACCTGGGGTCCCTCTTAGACTCAGGAGACAGAGGGAGCTGTAACATCAGAGAAGGTGTGAGACAGTGAGAAGCAGAGGCAAGCGTGGCAGAGAAACGGCAGCAGCAGAACCAGGAGACCTACACATGACGCGGTGAGCTTCCCAGCCCACCGAGTGAGGTGGCTATAGTGGGCACGCCCACCCACGGGGCGAGAGAGCCGAGCGCTTTCAGGCAGGAGGCTTGCTGGTGGAGTAAGGTGCCTCCTGGCACTTACTGGTAAAGCTAAAGAGCTCTGTAACACTTGCCTGAGCAGGGCAGAGGCCAGGCCACCCTGAGGGGCTGAAGGGCCAAGGGCTGAGGGGCCGAGGGACTGTGGGGCCAAGAGCCAATTGAGAGAGAGAGAGAGAGAGAGAGAGAGAGAGAGAGAGAGAGGCCTGCCTAGGGGCCTGGCCGAGAAACTGTCCTGACCTAAGAACTGTATCCTGAATAGTACCTGATACTGAGTTGTAGCCTGTTACTTCCCTAATAAACCCTGTAACTATGAGTATTGTCTGTGAGTTCTGTGTGGCCATTGCAATGAATTATTGAACCCAGCAGAGAAGTACAGAGCGCTGTGGGAGGGACGGCTGGTGTCGGGATTGGTGAAAAGGTTGGAGAGTAGAGGTATGTTTGACCTCTACCTCATAGCAATCAGCCTTGGGCTGATGCTGATAATGATTCTCTCTTCTCTCCCTCCTGAAGTTAGAGGACCTCTGACACCACACTGCCATTTTTACACACACACACCACACACATACCATACATACTGACACATGTAAGCACATACATGTGCACATGCACCCCCCAACACACATGCGCCCACACATACACACATATACGCGTGTGTATGCTCATACACACAGACACAGAAACGTACCACACACAGCCAAGGAGCTGCAGAACTGTCTTCATTTTAATCTCCACGCCACCCTTAGATCCCCTTGGGCCACAGTTACAGACTTTCGGGGTTCAGAAAAGTCCTCTGGTTGTAGAGAGTCAGAGGGGCTACAGCTGGAACAGCCAGGGGGCCCCAGCTGCCGTTCCAGAACAGGAGGAGCAAGTAGGCCTAGGTGTCCCAAGGAGAGCAACTGGACTCACCGAGGATTGCAAGAAGAGGAGATTTCTCTCAGCAGAGTGGAGCAGGGAGGACAGAGGCTGCGGGAGGGAGTGAGTCCCTCATCACTGGGGGTGTGCAAGCAGAGGAGGCACACTCGCCCACCAGGGCTGACAGTGCCACGTGAGAGGGCTCCCTGGGCTTCCTCCACTCTGGCCACCATCCAGGCCAGCAAGGAGGGGCTGGCTCTTCTGCACCAGCAGCTCCAAAGGTCCCAGCAGGAGCAGAGACCACCGCCTTGTCACCTCTGTCCACACAGGCCGAGTGAGGTGGCTATAGTGGGCACGCCCACCCACGGGGCGAGAGAGCCGAGCGCTTTCAGGCAGGAGGCTTGCTGGTGGAGTAAGGTGCCTCCTGGCACTTACCAGCAGAGCTAAAAGAGCTTTGTAACACTTGCCTGAGCAGGGCAGAGGTCAGGCCACCCTGAGGGTGGAGACAAATTCCCTGGGCTTGACTCCTGGCTCTGCTACCGACATGCTGTGTGACCTTATACAAGCATTTTTGCCTCTCTGTCCCCTTCGAAATGGGAATAATACAAGCACCTACATCATAGGGCCATTGTGAGAAGTAAGCAAGTTTATACCTGTGAAGTGTAAGCACAGTGCCTGGCACAGAGTAAATATTATAAAAAATTATTATTACTGAAGAACTCCAAGGAGGTTTCACCCTTTGGATATCAGAAATGACAGCCTTTGGTGTTAAGCACTGCCCTCTCTGGGAGTCTGATTTTACCCCTCTAAAGGAGGGCTGGAGCCCAGGTGGCATAGTGGTTAAGAGCTCAGCTGCTGACCAAAAGGTCAGCAATTCAAATCTACCAGCCGCTCCTTGGAAACCCAATGGGGAAGTTCTACTCTGTCTTACAGGGTCACTATGAGTTGGAATCAATTTGATGGCAACGGGTTTGGTTTTTTTGGTAAGGGAGGACTAAGGAGCCCTGGTGGCACCGTGGTTAAAGTGCTCAGCTGCTAACTGAAAGGTTGGTGGTTTGAACCCACCAGCCGCTCCACAGGATAAAGATGTGGCAATCTGCTTCCATAAAAATGTACAGCCTTGGAAGCCCTAGAGGGCAGTTCTACTCTGTCCTACAGGGTCGCTATGAGTTGAAATTGACTCAACGGCAATGGGTTTGGGAAGGGAGGACTCTTGGATCAGTGGTGGTTCAGTGGGTAGAACTCTCACTTTCCATGCAGGAGATCCGGGTTCAACTCCTGGCCAATGTACCTTATGGGCAGTCACAACGCATCTGTCAGTGAAGGCTTGTGTGTTACTGTGATGCTGACCAGGTTTCAGTGGAGCTTCCAGACTAAGACAAACTAAAAAGAAAGGCCTGGCAATCTACTTCCAAAAATCAGCCAATGAAAACCCTATGGATAACAACAGTTTGATGAGCAACTGATCATGGGGAGGGGCACTCTGTTCTGCATGGGGTCACCATGAATTGGGGCCTACTTGAAAGCAGCTAGCAACATGACCAGAAGGAACGAATCAATTCCCAGTGCCTGAGGGTACTGATTTGTCCTTAACAGACTGGGCTTGTGGAAGGGACAACTGCTGGCCACATGGTTGAACCCATTCTTCTGGGAAGAGGCAGAGTCCTGAGCCCCTTCCACCCTCTCCTGCTCGTCTTGCCCAACCCTTCTCAGGTGACTCCTCTGTGAAGCTTGGGGACCCAGCCCAGTGCTCACTATCATGCATCATCCTGGACCAGACACTCGTCCATCACGTGACCTAGGCCAGCTTCATCATCTCAGTATCCTGATTCATAAAATGGGGGCAGTGCAGTACCCACCTCACAGGGCTGCTGAGGGGTAAAACGAGTAGCGTATACAGAGGGGGCACTCGGTGAGCACGCGACACAGGGAGCTACGACGTGCAAAACTCTAGGAGGCAGAAAGCTACACTTGCTGCTGCCCCTAAGCCCCGAGGCCCCAGGGCGGCAGAAGCCCCAGCGGAGATGTCAGTGTGTCATACAGTGCAAGTGCGGACAGACCTGGCCCTTGTGGACTAGGGCTCTCGGTCATCTCAGAGCCTGGCCAAGGTGGGCGGCAAAGAGGCTGGAGCTTGCCTGTTCCCACTCTCCAGAGGAGGAGGCTCTGGAGACAGGAAAGAAAGGGGATATCCCAGACAGTGAGACCAGACAGACTAGTCACCCCCAAATAAGACAACTGACACAAGCTAAACCTCACAGAAACCCAGCAAGCATATTGTGTAAGGGGGTGTGTCTCAAACACTCAGTAATTTTCAAAAATTTTTATTTTACTGTGGTTAAATATATATAACATAAATTTTCCCCTATTAAACATTTTTAAGTATACAATTCAGTGACATCACTTACTTTCCCCATGTTGTGCAACCATCACCACCATTTATTTCTAAATCTTTTTTATCACCCCAAAGAGAAACTCAGTACCTATTAAGCAACCACCTTTCAGCCAAAGATTAGACAGGCCTATAAAACAAACAATAACACACTTGAGGAACGTGCTTCTTAGTTCAATCAACTATATGAGATCAAATGGGCAACACCTGCCCAACAGCAAAGAAGAGAAAGCAGGAAGGGACAGGAAAACTGAACTAATGGGCATGGAGAACTTGGGGAGGAAAGGCAAAGGGGGAGAGTGTTGACACATGGAACATTCTCCAGAATAGACCACATTTTAGGCCACAAAGCAACCCTCAATAAAATCCAAATTATCGAAATAATACAAAGCATTCTCTCTGATCACAATGTCGTAAAAGTAGCAATCAGTAACAGGAGAGCAAGGAAAAAAAATCAAATACATGGAAATTGAATAACACCTTGCTTAAAAACAGCTAGGTAGTAAGACTAGTACACCATACTGGGGAAGTCAGAACAACTTGACCAAGGCAAGGTCATGGAAGCTTCATAGACACATCTAAACTCCCTGAGGGACCAAATTACTGGGCTGCGGGCTGGGGACCATGGTCTCGGGGAACATCTAGCTCAATAGGCATAACATAGTTTATAAAGAATATGTTCTACATCCTACTCTGGTGAGTAGCGTCTAGGATCTTCAAAGCTTGTGAGCGTCCATCTAAGATACTCCACTGGTCCTACCCCATCTGGAGCAAGGGAGAATGAAGAAAACCAGAGACACAAGGGAAAGCTTAGTCCAATGGACTAATGGACAACAGCTACCACAGCCTCTACCAGATGGTGCCCGGCTATCACCACCGACTACTTTCACAGGGATCACAATAGAGGGTCCCACACAGAGTGGGAGAAAAATGTAGAACAAAATTCAAATTGACAAAAAAGACCAGACTTACTGGCCTGACAGAGACTGGATAAACCCCTGAGACTATGGCCCCCAGACATCCTGCTAACTCAGAACTACAGCCATTCCCAAAGTCTACCATTCAGCCAAAGATTAGACAGGCCTATAAAACAAACAACAACATGTACAAGGAATGTGCTTTTTAGTTCAAGTATACAAGACCAAACGGGCAACATCTGCCCAAAAGCAAAGGCAGGAAGGGACAGGAAAACTGGACAAACGGACATGGCGAACTCCGGGTGTAAAGGGAAAGGGGACGAGTGCCGACACATTTCGGGGATTGCAACCAATGTCACAAAACAATTTGGGTATAAATTTTTGAAAGAGAAACTAATTTGTGCCGTAAACTTTCACCTAAAACATAATAAAAAATTTTTTTTAAAAAAGGGAAACTTTTAATCACTACTGTGATTTGTCATAAATACAAGGTCACTGTAAAATAGGTAGACTGGACATGTTGTTTTACTAGGTGCTGTGGAGTCAGTGCCGACTCATAGCCACTCCAAGTGCAACAAAACAAAATGTTGCCTGGTTCTGTGCCATCGTCACAATCGTCACTATGTTTGAGGCCATCCTTGCAGCCGATGTGTCAGTCCATATGCTTCAGGGTCTTCCTCTTTTTCACTGACTCTCTACTTTACCAAGCATCATGTCCTTCTCCAGGGACTGGTCCCTCCAGATAATATGTCCAAAGTACTTGAGACAAAGTCTCGCCACCCTCACTTCCAAGGAGCATTCTAGCTGTACTTCTTCCAAGGCAGTCTTGTTCGTTCTTCTGGCAGTCCATGGTATATTCAACATTATTTGCCAAAACCACAATTCAAAGGCATCAATTCTTCTTTGGTCTTCCTTATTCATTGTCCAGCTTTCCAATGCATATGAGGCAATTGAAAATACCATAGCTTGGTTCATGAGCACCTTAGTTCTCAAAGTGATATCTTTGCTTTTCAACACTTTAAAGAGGTCTTTTGCAGCAGATTTACCCAATGCAATATGTTGTTTGATTTCTTGACTGCTGCTTCCATGGCCGTTGATTGTGGACCCAAGTAAAATGAATCCTTGACAACTTCAATCTTTTCTCTATTTATCATGATGCTGCTTACTGGTCCAGTTGTGAGGATTTTTGTTATCTTTATGTTGAGGTGTAAGCCATACTGAAGGCTGTAGTCTTCGATCTTCATCAGTTAAGTGCTTCAAGTCCTCTTCATTTTCAGCAAGCAAGGTTGTTAATGAGACTTCCTCCAATCCTGATGCCACATTCTTCTTCACATAGTCCAGCTTCTTGGATTATTTGCTCAGCATACAGATTGAATAAGTATGGCGAAAGGATACAAGCCTGATGCATGCCCTTCCTTACTTTAAACCAGGCAGTGTCCCCTTGTTCCGTTTGAATGACTGCTTCTTGGTCTATGGATGGATTTCTCATGAGCATAATTAAGTGTTCTGGAATTCCCATTCTTTGCAATATTATCTACAATTTGTTATGACCCACACAGTCGAATGTCTTTGCATAGGCAATAAAACACAGGTAAACATCTTACTGGTATTCTCTGCTTTCAGCCAAGATCCATGTGACATTAGCAATGATATCCCTCGTTCCATGTCCTCTTCTGAATCCAGCTTGAATTTCTGGCAATTTCCTGTTGATATACTGCTGCAATCATTTTTGAATTATCTTCAGCAAAATTTTACTTGTGTGTGATATTAATGATATTGTTCAATAAGTTCCACATTCTGTTTGAACACCTTTCTTTGGAATGGACACAAATATGGATCTCTTCCAGTCAGAGGGCCAGGTAACTGTCTTCCAAAATTCTTGGCATAGACGAGTGAGTGCTTCCAGCATTGCATCTGTTTGTTGAAACATCTCAGTTGGTATTCTGTCAATTCCTGGAGCCTTGTCTTCACCAATGTCTTCAGTGCAGCTTGGATTTCTTCCTTCAGTACCATTGGTTATTGATCATATGCTACCTCCAGAAATGGCTGAATGTTGACCAGTTCTTTTTGGTACAATGACTCTGTGCATTCCTTCCATCTTCTTTTGATGCTTCTTGCATTGTTCAGTATTTTGCCCATAGAATCCTTCAAAACTGCAACTTGAGGCTTGAAGTTTTTCTTCAGTTCTTTCAGCTTGAGAAATGCTGAGCATGTTCTTCCCTTTTGCTTTTCTAACTCCAGGTCTTTGCACATTTCATTATAATACTTTACTTTGTCTTCTCAAGCTGCCCCTTGAAATCTCCTGTTCAGTCTTTTACTTCATCATTTATTCCATTTGCTTTAGCTACTCTGTGTTCAAGAGCAAGTTTTAGAGTCTTTTTCTGACATCCATTTTGGTCTTTTCTTTCTTTCTTTCTTGTCTTTTTAATGACCTTTTCCTTTCTTCATGTATGATGTCCTTGCTGTCATCCCATAACTCGTCTGGTCTTCGGTCATTAGTGTTCAGTGTGTTAAATCTATTTTTGAGATGGTCTCTAAATTCAGATGGGATATACACAAGGTCATACTTTGGCTCTTGTGGGTTTTTTAAAATTTTCTTCAGCTTCAACTTGAATTTGCCTATGAGCAATTGATGGCCTGCTCACAGTCAGCCCTGGCCTTGTTCTGACTGATGATATTGAGCTTCTCCATGGTCTCTTTCCGCAGATGTGGTCAATTTGATTCCTGTGTATTCCATCTGGTGAGGTCCATGTGTATAGTTGCCATTTATGTTGTTGAAAAAAGTATTTGCGACTTCCGGCAAGATGGCGCTCTAGGCAGAAACACCACGCCGTCCCTCCACAACAAAGATCTGAAAAACTAAGCCAAACAGAGAATCAACAATCCTGAAACCCTAGAACATCAAATGAAGAGATAAAGAACTCAGCCGAACACCAAACGGAGTAAGAATACT
>NW_004443937.1:13902737-13921724 GCF_000243295.1 Trichechus manatus latirostris
AAAAAAAAAAGTTGAGTATTTAGAGGGTTAAAATGTTGTGGGGTTGTTAGCCAATGTCATAAAACAGCATGTGTGTTACTGTTACATGAGAAACTATCTGTTCTGTAAGCCTTCACCTGAAGTACAATAAACTATTTAAAAAAAAAAAAAAAGTATTTGCAATGAATAAGTCATTGGTCTTGCAAAATTCTATCATGTGATCTCTGGTATCATTTTTATCACCAAGGCCATATTTTCCAACCACCGATCCTTCTTCTCTGTTTCCACCTTTCAAATTCCAATCACCAGTAATTATCAATGCATCTTGGTTGCAAATTTGATCAATTTCATACTGCATAAATTGGTAAAAATCTTTAATTTCTTCATCTTTGGCATTAGTGGTTGTTGCATAAATTTGATTAATGGTTGTATTCACTGGTCTTCCTTGTAGGCATATGGATATTAGCCTACCACTGTCAGTGTTGTACTTCAGCATAGATCTTGAAATATTCTTTTTGATGATGAACACGACACCATTCCTCTTCAATTTGTCATTCCTGCCATAGTAGACCATATGATTGTCTGATTCAAAATGGCCAATATCAGTCCATTTCAACTCACTAATGCCTGGGATATCAATGTTTATGTGTTCCATTTCATTTTTGACAACTTCCAATTTTCCTAGATGTATACTTTGCACATTCCATATTCCGATTATTAATGGATGTTTGCAACTCTTTCTTCTCATTTTGAGTCGTGCCGAATCAGCAAATGAAGGTATCGAAAGCTTTACTTCATCCACGTCATTAAGATCAATTCTACTTCGAGGAGGCAGCTCTTCCCCAGTCGTCTTTTGAGTGCCTTCCAACCTGAGAGGCTTATCTTCTGACACTGTATCAGACAATGGTCCACTGCTATTCATAAGGTTTTCATTGGCCAGTTTTTTCAGAAGTAGACCTCCAGGTCCTTTTTCCCACTCTGTCTTAGTCTGGAGCTCTGTTAAAGCCTGTCCTCCATGGATGATTCTACTGGCATTTGAAATACCAGTGGCATAGTTTTCAGCATCACAGCAACATGCAAGTCACCACAGTACAACAAACTGACAATGGGCATAAAGGTATATTATTAAATTCTTGCCAATTCTGTTGCCTGCGAAAGCTCTGAGCTTGAGACCTGCCCTTCTTTGGTTAAGAAGGGACATTAGCAAGTATCCAGAGGTGTTAATGATGTGGTAGCACCCACTTGAGACTCCCCCTAATGCAATGGGAAGGATGGGAAGAGAATGGTAAGGGACATCTGTCTACTTTGTGTCTTGTCTGCTTTACCTAAAGCAAATTGCTTACAACTAGAGACCCATGACCAGCTGAAAAGCTTCCCTTGAAAGCACCAACAAGGTGGGAATTCCAGCCATCCTCAGGAGAGTCCCCTCTTAGCCTCCCTCCCCTCATGCCCCTCAAGCCAACTTGGGGAAGGGTCCTGGGTCTCAAGCTGGGGACCTCTGGATGTGAGCCAGCACCCCAGCTCTTGGGGAGGCTGACCCCTCCGTTGCAGCCCACTGTCTCTCCTGTGTGCCTCCCTTCCCCAGGAAGTGCCCCCTGAATAGACAGGCTGGCTCCCTTCCTTCCACAGTCTTTGCACCCTGGGAAGCCAGCACCAGCCCTCTCCCCTGGGTGCCTGGTGGGCATCTCAGCAATTGAAACTCCCAATGTCCCTGCCCAACCCCGCTCCTCCCACAGCCTTCGCCACTCAGGAACAGCATTCTTAGCCTTCCAGTTGCTCAGGGCCAAAACCTTGATGCCCCATCCCTGACACCTCTCTTTCTCTCCCACCCCAAATCTGATGTGTTAGGAAATCAGGTTGGCTTGACCTTCAAGATATATGTCCAGAAGTTGACCACGTCTCACTGCTGCCACCCTGGCCAAACCACTGTCATCACTCACTTGGAAGACTGTAGTTGCCTCCTCACTGGGCTTCCTGCCTCCATCTCCCCAGGCAGACAGATCTCCACCCACAGCCAGGTGGACCCTGCCAAAACCAAGTCAGGGTACACCCCTCCTCAGTTCAGCACTCTCCATGACTCCACCTCCCTCAGAGTAAAAGCCAACGTCCTCCCAGTGGAAGGCCCACTGTTGCCCTCCCATCTCTCCTCCTCCCTACTCTGCCCCAGCCCCTCGACTTTAGTCACATGGCCCTTATTGTCTAGAGCCGACAGAGAGAGAAAGCTTTCCCCTAGGGTCAGTGCCCTGAATTCGGACTTCTAGCCTCCTAAACTGTGAGAAAATAAATTTCTGTTTGTTAAAGCCATTCACAAACTCGTGATATTTCTGTTATAGCAACACTAGACAACCAAGACACCTTCCTATAGCCCTCCTCACCACCTGACACACTACATATTTTGTTTTGTTTATTTAGACTTTTTTTTCATCTCCCTAAATGGAAACTCTGCATCCCTTAAGCAATAGCTCCTCAATTCTCCCTCTCTTCTGGTAACCACTTTGACCACTCCAAGCCCACTCCCATCCCAAGGCCTCTGCTTGAAAGGCTCTTCCTTTGGACATCCCAGTGGCTCCTCCCTCACCTCCTTCAGGTCTTTGTTCAAATGTCACCTCCTCAGGGAGGCCCTCCCTGCTTTACCCTTCTGTTATGGATTGAATTGTGTCCCCCACAAATATGTGTTCTAAATCCTAACCTCTAAGCCTGTGGTTATAATCCCATTTGAGAATGGGCTGTCTTTGTTCTGTTAATGAGGCTGCATTAGTGTGGGGTGTATCTTGAGTCAATCTCCTTTGAGACATAAAAGAGATTAAACAAGCAAGGCAGCAAGCAGAGATGGGGGAAGAGAGATGCCCAGATACATGGAGATCTCCAAGGAACCAGGAAGCTACAGCTGAAGAGACAAGGACCTTTCTCTAGAGCCGACAGAGAGAGAAAGCTTTCCCCTAGGGTCAGTGCCCTGAATTCGGACTTCTAGCCTCCTAAACTGTGAGAAAATAAATTTCTGTTTGTTAAAGCCATTCACAAACTCGTGATATTTCTGTTATAGCAACACTAGACAACCAAGACACCTTCCTATAGCCCTCCTCACCACCTGACACACTACATATTTTGTTTTGTTTATTTAGACTTTTTTTTCATCTCCCTAAATGGAAACTCTGCATCCCTTAAGCAATAGCTCCTCAATTCTCCCTCTCTTCTGGTAACCACTACTCTATTTTCGCTCTCTATGCATTTGCCTATTGTAGATACTTCATATAAGTGGGATCATGCCATATTTGTCCTTTCCATCCTATGTAATTTGCTTACCGGGTTTAGCGTCAACCCCCGCACGCCTGGAGAGGAGGGCCTTTGTCTGTGTCACTCCCTGCTGTAGCCCTGTGGGTGCACTAGGAGTCCATGAGTATTTGTGGGAGCTGAACAGAAACTTAGAGTGGGAGAGCAACTCCTGCTGCCTGGGGCATTAGCTGCCATTATGGCAGCCAATACTGCACTCAGCTCCAGCCACAGCACATGGGGACAGAATGGAGCCTGTCATGCCCTGCATTGGGCTGGCGGCCAGCAAAGGCTCACTGAGCCGCTAGGAGCTGGGCAGCTGCTGGGCGGACCCAGCACTCTGTGGACTGGCCTGGCCTTGAGTCCTTGCCCAACGGTGGGTGTCAAGAGTGGGTCGTGGTGGCTCCTGGCGGCTGGAGGGGCTGCTGACCCCACCTGTGTCCTTAGAGTTGTCATCGATCCCCAACTGGAGCTCATGTCTCCTGACTCCAGGCCCAGGCTCACAGAGTGTTTTTCACACTAGATAATGGAGTGCCTCCCCCAGAGCAGCCTGTGCTCTCCGCTCTGTAAAACAGGTTCATAAGTGCCCCCACCCCTAGGCTTGCTGGGAGGTTTGAATGAGATGAGCCACGTGGAGTGGCCAGCACATTGCTGGGCCCTGAGTCAGCGGCTGACAGACAGCACAGCCTCTGGGAGCCTCTTGTCAGGAGGGCTCCGATGAACGACCTCAGGCAGCATGCTGCCCCCGAGGAAGAACGGTCTGGAGTGGGTCTGGAGTGGGGGTTCTAGGGCTGCCTCTAAACCCAGGTGAGGGGCGAGACATGAAGCCAAGGATCAAGTTCATTGGTGGCCCGTGTAGGGGCAGGAAGAGAAGAAGGGAGCTTTGCTGGGGCATGCTGGGGTCCTCTCTGCATGCAGGGCTCAGTCTACTCCTCAATCAGGACTGACCAAAGCCAAAGGCCCCGTGGCCCTCTCCCCTCTCCCCACCTTCCCTGCCTGCCTCCCTCCCTTCCAACACTCACTCAGTCTATTGGTCACATAGTCATTCAGCAAGCATTTCATGGGCACTTTCTCTGTGCTAGCCCCTGACAGTGATCAGGGGCGTCAGTGAGGGAAGACCTAGGTCGTGCCTGGAGGAGCCCAGAGTCAATGGGGAGGTGACATGCAGACAGGTATTAATGACAATGGTAAGTGGAAGGAGAGGGGGCTGTGGATGCCTAGAAAAGACATGGAACCCAGTGGAGGCTTGTAGAAGGCTTCCTGGAGGAGGTGATAGCTAACTGAGGCCTGAACTTTGAGTAGCAGCCCACTAGGTAAAGGCACAAGGAGAAAAGGGACAGGAAAGAGCATTTGCAAAGGCAGTGGGGAGCCATAGAACTGCTTTGAGCAGGGGAGCACCAGGGCCATAAAGAGATCATTTGTCAGGGGCCAGATGGGAGCAGAGAGGAGGGGAGCAATGATAGGGCCTGGACTGGGCAGAGGCAGCAGGGAAGAGAAAGCATTCGCCTGGAGGGCTGTGGAGGAGGCCTAACCACCTCCCCTGGCCAGTGCCATGCTGGGCCCCAAATCCATGCTGTATCCAGGGTCCATAGCCCAGGAACCTTCTAGGCTGCAGTGTCCACATTTGGGACAGATGAGTGGGGAGCATCAGCCTGAAGTGCCAGCTGGAAGCCCTGGGCACAAGCAACCTTGACTCTGGGGGAGGGGTAATGATTCCTGGTTGCCACACTGCCTCCTTTCCCCCTCTGCCCCCTTCACTGTGCAAGGCTTGGAACTGGGTCCTAGGACATCAGGAGACTGAGCTTGGCATTCAAGGCCCTTTGGCCTCAATCCACTTTCCCACCCATACCCTCCACTGCTCCCTTCCTGAGATCTTACCTTCTAGGCAAACACTCCCCAGTGCTTCCTGCCTCTGCACTGAGGCCCTGCAACCACCTGTAGTGCCCTGCCTGGTGACACCCTTCCTGATGACCGCCCCCGCCCTGCCTCCTCCCAGCTTTGGAGCAGGAGGGGCCCTCGGTTGTGTTTCCAAGGAAAATCGTAGCTTTCTGTTTTTCTGACATTCTCCCCTAGGTCCTCCCTTTTTCTCCCTCCTTCTCTCTTTTCCTATTTCCTGTATAAAAAGAGAAAAGTAGTTCTTCCTTGTGTTTGAAATTAAAAGACTTGAGTTGAAATCTTGGCTCCGCCACTTCTTGTGTGACTTGGGCTAGTGACTTAACTTTTTTTTTAATTGTGGGAAGTATGTATATAACAAAATCTTGGCCATTTCGACATTTCTACACGTCAATTCAGGGACATTAATCACCTTCGCCATGTTGTGCCATCATCATCACTATCCAAATTTCTCCATCATCCTCAACAGAGATTCAGTGTTCCCTAAGCAATGCCTCCCCCCTTCCCCTCCATCCTGCCCCTGGTTGCCGCCAGTGAATTTTAGTATCTGTACATTTGTTTATTCTAGATATTTCACGTAAGTGGGATCATACAATATTTGTCCTTCCGTCACTGACTCGGAGCCCTGGTGGCGAAGTGGTTAAGACCTCACCTGCTAACCCAAAAGTCGGCAGTTTGAATCCACCAGCTGCTCCTTGGAAACCCTATGGGGCAGTTCTACTCTGTCCTATAGGGTCCCTATGAGTCAGAATCAACTCGTCAGCAATGGGTTTGGGTTTGTTGCTTAACTTCCTGGTGTCTTCGTTTCCTCTTCTGAAAAATGGAGAGAATGCAAGTTTTCCCTCCTGGACTGATGTCAGGCCTGAACGAGATCACGGGAGGATAGCTCTTAGTGCAGAATCTGGAAGAAAAGTTCACTAATTTGGAGACCAATGGAACCACAGGGCCGGGGGCTTCTGACTGGGCAGTCTTCATCAGAATGTGGCACGTTTGTAAATTCTGCAGGTATAGGAGGAGTCATTAAAGACTCCTCCCCTTCCTTTGTCTCCAGCTCCATTTTACAGATGAGGAAACAGCCGGGAAGAGGTACAACATGCTCCAGACCACATGGTCAGTGTAGGGAAGAGACTCTTGCAGCTATTGTTCCTCTCTGCTCAGCAAGTTTTTCAATCTCCCTTCTCCTGGTAACCAGCGTTGACTCCCCACCTACAGATGCTGGGAGCAAGCACTCCTTTCATTGGAGAAGCTAAGCTGGGGCTGCTGGTAGCCATATTCAGCCCACATGAGAGTCTGCAGAGATGGGCCGAGATGAAAGCCAGGAAAGAGGGTCTTGGTGAGGCTGTATCCCCACTCTGGTCCCTGTGGCTAGGAGCCAATGCATTCCTTCCTTGCTAAACTGGTATGAACTGGGTCTTTCACAGGTGGTCTTGTGGTTGCCCAGCCAGGACCTGGCCCACTGCTCTGTCCCTCAGGCCGCCCTCTAAGGACCTGGCCTGAAGACATCACCCAGCTCACTGTTTGCCTCATAGGAGGATGAGGCTTGTGGGGTCTTCCAAGGTCTCTGCCCAGTCCTGCCTAGCTGACTGCTCTCCCCTCCTGCTTTTAAGGGAGGAGGGAGATGGAGTTTGGTGGGGGGCAGCTTGTCTAGAAGGAATTTCTGTCCAGAGGAGATCTCAGGAGGGAGGGAGCTAAAAAGCCAGTGGAAAGACAGAAACAGACAGAGGTAAAGAGCGAGACCCAGAGACAGAGAGATCCAGAGAGATGAAGAGAGAGACAGACAGGCATACACAGAGATCCATGACAGAGAGAATCAGAGACAGAGAGACAGAGAGGGAGTGAGTGCAGTTAGAGAAGGAGAGGCCAAAAGAGACAGAGACAACAGGGACAGTGAGAGACCCAGAGTCAGAAAGACGAGCAGAGAGACAGAGACAGAGATAGCAGACAGACACGGAGACAGAAACTACACTCTCAGTCAGAGAGTTTTTTTTTTAATGAGTGTACTTACGCACCTATACCAAAACAAATTTGTGGGGCAAGGGTGTGCACAGGAAGAGAGAAAGCCTGAAAAGGATGCCGGTGGGGCAGAGCAGCTGGGGGTTGGGGAAAAGCGAGGCAGAAGGTGGAGGCAATGGTGTCCCAGTCCTTCCTGTCAGAGGCCCCAGCCTCTCTCCCCTTCCCTAACCAGCCCCCACTGCAGGTGGGTAAACACCCCCCCATGGAGGGGAGCACTGGTGCCTCTGGGAAGAGCCCCTGCAGGTCCCAACTGTCCCCACATCTGCCCAACCCCCTCAGCACCTCCCTGGCCATACCTGGACATGGTTTCTGCTAACCTGGACACTTGTTTCTGGCTCTGGGCCTTGGGATCCATCCTCTGCCTCAGTTTCCCCATCCATGAAAGGGGGAGCTGATAGCCCACATTACAAGAATTAAATGGGGCTGCTTGGGGTCCCAGTGCTTAGTAGGTGTTCGGGATAGACTGGACCAAGGATGCTGAGAGCCCTTCTGCCTCCTTCCTGAACGGAGACAAGCTGGCCGCCCATCCACTCTGAGGACAGGTCACTGTCCTTACGTCTTCCTTCACTTCCACCCTGCGGCCAGTTACCTCCTGCCTTATTATCTTAACTGGTTGTTCCCGCAACACCACAGACTAAAAACCAAGGGGAGTTTTGTTTAATTTCTTTTTTTTTCAACAAATGTTGGTTCCTTTTGGGGAGGGGGTCATTTAGAATCACAGAATCAAAACCCACAAATAAAGAACCACTGGATCTTGAAAAGGGTAGAAGGACTTAGGAATCCACCTCACCCCATCTCACTGGTGGGAAAGCTGAGGCCCAAGGGGCTGCCTAGCTTTTGGCAGGCACTTTCCTGCTCTGAGCCTCAGTTTCCCCATCTGTAAAGGAAGTTGCCAGGCTCCATGACCCCTGACACTCTTTCTAGGAGGCACCTTGAAGGAGTAGAAAAAGCCAAGGTTTGCTTGTCAAATGGAAGAATTCACATCCATGCTCAGCTGTTAACCAGCTGGGCGGCCTCTGGCAAGTCGCTGAGCCTCAGTTTCCTCAACTGAAAAATGGAAGTGATTAAATGGGCTGATACAGGGCAAGCACTTCACTCAGTACCTGATGAGGCAGGTGTCTAATAAACAAACCAAAACCAGTTGCCATTGAGTTGACTATGATTCATGGTGATCCCATGTGCGTCAGAGTAGAACTGTGCTCCACAGGGTTTTCAACAGCTGATTTTTCAGTAGATCACCAGACCTTTCTTCCAAAGGCACCTCTGGATGGACTTGAACCTCCAACCTTTTGGTTCGCAGCCTAGCACATTAACCGTTTGCACCAGCCAGGGACTCTATCTAATAAACACTAGCTATTATTATTGTGCTGTTAGAGATTACGAAGTGTATTTTCTAGGAATTATAATAATTGTCCAGGTGACTGACATAATAGTAGTTAAGACCATGAGTTCTGGAGCCAGATGGCCTGGTTTCAAATCCCCGCCCTGCCACTAACTGGCTGTGTGATCTTGACTTATCTCTCTATGCTTCATTTTCCTTGTGTGTAAAATGGTACTAACAAGAGAATTTACCTCCTAGGGTAATTTTTAAAACATACCATACAATTCACCCATTTAAAGCGTACACCTCAGTGGGGTGTTAGTATATTCACAGAGCTGTATAGCCATCAGCACAATCTAAGTTTAGACCATTTTCATCACCTCAGAAAGAAACTCTATATCCCTTAACAGTCACTCCCCAACCCACTCCCCCAGCCCCGCAACCACTAATCTACTTTCTGTCTCTATGAATTTGCCTCTTTTGGACATTTCATATAAATGGAACCAGACAATATGTGGTCTTCTTGCCTGACTTCTTTCATTTAGCATAATGTTTTCAAGGCTCATCCATGTTGTAGCATATATCCATACTCTACTCCTTTTTTTAAAAAAAATACACTTTACTTTTTAGAGTAGTTTTAGCTTTATGAAAAAATTCTGCAGAAAGTCCAGAGAGTTCCTATACACGCCCTCTCTCCTCTGCACACGGTTTCTTCTATTATTAACACTTTGCATTAGTGTGGTATGTTTGTTACCACTGGTGAATGAATACTGGTACATTATAATTAACGAAAGTCCATAGTTTACATTAGGGTTCACTCTGTGTTGTACAGTCCTAAGGCTTTTCACAAATGCATATTGTCATGGAGCCACCATGACAGTATCCTACTGCCCTAAAAGTCCTCTGTGCTCGCCTGTTCATCCCTCCCTCCTCCTCCTGAACCCCTAGCAACCATTCATCTTTTGTCTGTCTCCATAGTTTGTCCTTTTCCAAATGTTTTATAGTTGCAAAGGAGCCCCAGTGGCACAGTGGTTAAGCTCTTGGCTGCTAACTGAAAGGTCAGCAGTTGGAACCCACCAGCCACTCCAGTGGGACAAACATGTGGCAGTCTGCTTCCATAAAGATTACAGCCTTGGAAACCCTATGAGGCAGTTCTACTCGGTCCTATGGGGTTGCTAGGAGTCAGACTCGACTTGACAGCAATGGGTTTTTTTCATAATTGAAATCATACTGTATGTAGCTTTTTCAGACTGGCTTCCTTCACTTAAAAAAACCCATTGCCGTCAAGTGATTCTGACACATAGCAACCGCATAGGCCAGAGTAGAACTGCCCCATAGGGTTTCAAAGGCCACAAATCTTTACGGAAGCAGACTGCCACATTTTTCTCCCACCAAGCGGCTGGTGGGTTCAAACCACCGACCTTTCGGTTAGCTTAACCACTGTGCCACCAGGGCTCCTTCTTCTTTCACTTATTAGCAGTATGCATTTAAGGTTCCTCCATGCCTTTTCATAGCTTGATAGCTCATTTCTTTTTATCGTGAAATAATATTCCACCAAATGGATATAACACGTTTTATTATTCATCCATTGATGGATATTTGGGTTGTTTCCACCTTTTGACTATTGTAAATAATGCTGCTATGAATATTTGTGTACAAGCTTTTGTGTGGGCATATGGACACCCAGGAGTAGAACTGCTGGCTCATATGACAACTCTATGTTAACAATTTGAGGAAATTTCAGATTGTTTTCCTCAGCAGTTGCACCACACATTCCCACCAGAAGTGTATGAGCGTTCTGATTCCTCCACGTTCTCACCAACACTTGTTACTGTCTGTCTTTTTTATCATAAGCATGCTAGTGCGTGTGCACTGGTATCTCACTGCGGTTTTGATTTGTATTTCCCTAATGACTAATGATGGTGAACATCTTTTCATGTGTTACTGTCCATTTAAGTATCTTCTTTGGAGAAATGTCTATTCAAGTTCTTGGCCCATTTTTTAATTGGGTTATTAGTTGGGTGCACTTTTATTATACCATCTGTTGTGCCAGTACAATGGGTAAGCATTCGGCTGCTAACCGAAAGGTTGGTGGTTCGAACCCACTAGCCACTCCTTGGGAAAAAGACCTGGCAATTTGTTCCCATAAAGATTACAGCCTAGAAAACCCTATGGGACTGTTCTGCTCTGTCATATGGGGTCGCTATGGGTTGAAAATCAACTCGAGAGCACCTAACAGCAACAACATTGTGTGATGTGCTCCTACTGTATGCTGAGTACCATGCCATTGTCACACTGCATCCTTGCCAATATTCTGAGAGGTAGATGTTAGCATCCCCCTTTTACAGCTAGGACACTGAGACTGAGAGACAGAGCGGATTAACCAGTAAGCAAGGCATGCACTGGCTTACATTAAGCAAGGTACACACGGGCTTACTTGTGTTTACTTACTAATCTGTAGTCAACCATTTCACCTGTTTTGTGGTGAAAAGCTGAGGTGAAAAACAGGTGAAGTTGTTCACTACAGATTAGTAGGTAGGCACAAGTAAGCCCGTGTGTACCTTGCGTATTGGGTAATTCGGCCCTGCTGAGAGAAAGAAAGTGACTTATGAAAGGTCACTCCACTTTGTAGAGACAAAACTGGAACCTGAAATGAGAACCTGTGCTCATGAAGCTTGCTTTCCCATCAGGGAGACAGACAATACATAGCTGAACAAACACCAGGTAGTCATAAGCATCAAGAGGAAATAAAATAGGTGATGTGATGGCGACGCGCTTGAGGGTGGAGGCAGAGGACAACACGAATGGGGACAGCAGGGGCCCTCTGAGGAGCTGAAGTTTGAATGGGACTGACTGGTAATAAGTTATTGGCCATATGGCAATCTGGGGAGAGACTTCCAGACAGAGGGCATGGCCAGCGCACAGGCACGAGAGCCCTTGGCTTGATCGAGGGACAGAAAGGAGGCCATCTTGGATGGAGAGCATGGAGTGAGGAGGTGAGGGGCAGAGACAGGAAGTGAGGTACACACTTCTGCACACTCCGGCTGGTCCCAGAGCAAGCCTGGCTTCACCAGCTCTGGGGGGTTCTGAGGGCAACAGGGGCAGTCGTGAGGGCAGGGAGTCTTGGCTAGACCTGGCCATACCCACACTGGCTGTGAGGTCTTGGGCCCAGCCTTTCTCTACTCCAAGTTTCAATTTCCCACTTGAAAATGGGGTGATGAGTGTGCGAAGGACTGGGGTAGGCATTAAAGGAGCTAAAGCAGATAAGTACTGTGCCTGACACATAGTTAAAGAAAATCCAAATCTGTTGCTGTTGATTCTGACTTATGGCAACTCCATGTGTTACAGAGTAGAACTGTGCTCCACAGGATTTTCTTTACTGTAATCTTTATGGAAGCAGATTGCCAGGCCTTTCTTCTGTGGTGCTGCTCAGTGGGCTTGAACTGCCAACTGTTAGGTTAGCAGTAGAGTGCAAACAGTTTGCGCAACCTAGGGACAACTGACATATAGTAGGAGATCAATAAATCATTTGTTTCCTTACTTATAAACTCAGTAAGGGCTGGCCTCTGCCTGCCCTTCCACCATTGAATCTCCCAGGCCCGGCATGTAGTCATTGCTCATACAAAATTAGTTGAAAGAATAACCAGGAAGGGGGTATAACACCTACCTGCCAGCATTTGTGTTAGGATTAACTGTGTAAATGAGTCCTTGGAGCACAGTCCTAACAGACTCTGTAGCCAGAGAAGCCTGGGTTCCAGCACTGCCTCAGCCATGCTGTGACGGCCTGCGAGTGACTTGACCTCTCTGAGCCTCAGTCTACCCACCTGTAAAATGGACATGAGAGAGTTGTGGGGAGGGTTAGATAAACAGATGCACATCAAGCACAGTGCAGGGCCCATCACAACCACTTAGAAGATTCGAGTGTTGTCATTAGGGTCCTGGGACAAGCTCAGCCCCAGTTAGGGTCCCTCCCACCTGCCCAGTCACCTTGACCACGCTGAGGCCCAGTCTCTGCAGTTTCTAAGCTCTCACTGCTCCTAGTAAAGGTCCAACTTCCTCACCTGATGAAAATACCAGGTCTTGGTGTGTGTGGGCTCCGGCAGGTGCCCTATCACCTCATCGAGCGAGGAGTTAAGTCCTTCATCCCATAATTTACTGCCCTGGGGACCCCGGGCTGGAGATGGGACAACTATAAAAGAAGGACCAGTTGGAGGATGTTTTTCAAGTTATTTCCTCCTTCCTGGTGCCCATGGATTGGGAAATTAGGAGAATTATTGTCATTTCCATATCACTCCCCCCCCCGCCAAAAGAGACCTTTATTGGGTTGGGGTTGGCCTGAGAGGCCGGCAGTTGGGTCCTTGTCGGGCTGGGGTGGGCCCGAGTGGCCAGCGGTTGGGTCCTTGTCGGGCTGGGGTGGGCCCGAGTGGCCAGCGGTTGGGTCCTTGTCGGGCTGGGGTGGGCCCGAGTGGCCAGCGGTTGGGTCCTTGTCGGGCTGGGGTGGGCCCGAGTGGCCAGCGGTTGGGTCCTTGTCGGGCTGGGGTGGGCCTGAGTAGCCACCAGTTTTGTTCAGTGACCGAAGACTGACTGCCTGATGCGCGTCCCAGCCTGTAACTGACTTGGAGCACCATGTGAAGAACGCCCTTCACCCTGAGCCTCCACTGCTCACGTGCAAAGTGGGCATCACCGTGATGGTGGCACCAGTGCCTTGTCCAGAGTGCCTGAGGGCCAAGGGAGATCAGTGGGCCGCGTAAACTGGTGAGGGCTGTGCACACTCAGCCTGCCTCTGGAAACTCTTGTTCTTGCTTTTCATTTTCCTCTCAGGCCCCTCCCTTCTAATTTACTAAGAGCAACTCCCCTGCACAAAGCCACACCCCGAATTCTTGCCATAAGCCGGTCCCATACACAGTCCTTGATCGCAGAGGCTCTCAGGCTTTTGTAACAGTTCTCCCAAGCAAGAAACACATTTTACATAGCGGCAGAGTGAGGACAGAAAAAGAGCCAAACACCACAGGGTGTTTTACATGTTCCAGGCATGTCCCTCTGTTCCCTCATTTGTTTCTCATAATAACTTGGGGAGTGGGTGCGAGTCTTCTCCCCACTGACAAATAAGGAAGGTTAAAGAATGTGCCCGAGGTCACAGGCCAGGCAGGTGGCTCTGGGTCTGCACTCACAGGTGACTGAAATAAAGCTTTTAGTTTTATTTAATATGATGCCTGCTGGTATTTTCTATTCTAGTTCTCTTTTTAAAAATGTAGATCACAACCCACTAAACTGATTTTCCAACTCAGTAATGGGTCATACCTTGCAGCTTGAAAAATCCTACACTAACCCACGGAAGGATGAGGTCTCGAAGGCCCAGTGTCTGGGGCACAGCTCCTGCCAGCCAGCAACCCCCCAGCTTCAGGACCCTCAGTGGTTCCCCTCCGCCCACCAGCCTCAGGACCTGCAGCTAGCTTCTCCTCCCTCGCCCCCAGCTCCAGGACCCCAGCTTTTCCCCCTACAGTTTAAGATCCCCAGCCTCCCTCCCTTCTTCCCCTTCCCTTCCACCCTACAGGGCCAGAAGCTCGAATGACCCAATCTCTCTCCCACATGCAAGCTGACAGCTCTGGGGCAGCCCAGGGGTCTCCCGTAGCCCCTGGTCCTGCAGAAGTGAGAGAGAGCCAAGGCAGGCTGAGAGGGGAGCGCCCACCCAATCTCCCTGTGGGGGAAAGTCATTATAATGCAGCCAGTGCTGTCCGTGCCTCCTCAGCTAGGAGGGGTTTCATTTCTGAAAGCCTGAGCTGGGGGCGGGAGTAGATTGCTCACAGATAAGGAGGTGCTGTCGGCAGAGGACACTTTACTCCTGCCCCTCAGCTGGCTGCAGAGCTCCTTAACCCTTGATGGAGCCAATGGGCCCTGCTGTGGTGGAGGATGGCATCACTGGCGGTTGGGCGAAGGAGGAGGGACTCTTAGGCACTTTATTAACAAACAGTTATTGTCGTCCACATTTACTGCATTATCGTATTTAATCCACCCAGCAGCCTTGGGAGGTTGTTACTGTGATCTTGCCCACTTTACAGATGAGGAAGCAAGGCCTAGAGATCCAAGTGGCTTGCCCATAGTCTTCAAGACATGTAAGTATTGGGTGGGGGTGGGGCACAGGGAGAAGCAGGCTTTGCTTTTGGAAGAGGGAGTCTTGAGGGTTCTGGGCAAGGAGGAGCCAGGGGCCTCAGCACCTAGGGGCCTTGGATTTATTCCACATCCTCCCGGGCTCCGTGTAGACATCCTGGGCTTCCAACAGAGCAGCCCCAGCCCCTTGGGCAAGCACTCTGCTCTCTTTCTCCTGCCCCAGTTCACTCCTGGTACAAATGCCACTGTGCAGATCTCATTCTGTTTCTTATCCACCGTGTGCTGTGTTTAAGACCGCCATATTGCTGTGTGTGGGCCTAACCCACTGCGTCTTACTGCTGAGTGGAAATCCACAGGCGCCTCCACTGCACTTGATCCACCCATGCCCAGGCGATGGACACACTGTCTGCCTCTAACACCCCACACCGTAACAGATGCTGCCAGGTCTTTCTGATGGTATGTATACCCATGGGCTGAATTCCTGGGTCCACACAATTTCTCTAAGTACACCCTGGTTGCACCCCAGGGAAAACCTCCACTGGCCGTGTGTAAGGATTCCCATAGTTCCTCATCCCATCACCTTTTGGCATCATCTGTCTACATTTTCTCTTTTCAATCAAGTAAGTATAAAGTGATATTTCATTAATCTTTTAATTAGTATTTCTCTGATTACTAATGGAGCCCTGGTGGCGCAGTGGTTAAGAGCTCAGCTGCTAACCAAAAGGTTGGCAGTTTGAATCCACCAGCCGCTCCTTAGAAATCCTATGGGGCAGTTCTACTCTGTCCTATAGGGTCGCTATGAGTCGGAATCAACTCGATGGCAACAGATGGTTTAACAGATTCTGATTACTAACAAGTTTGAGTGTGTTCATAGATTTAAAAAAATTTCGCCTATTCTGGGCAGTTCATATAAATAGAATCTTATGATATGTGGCTTTTTGTGTCTAGCTTCTTTCACTTAGCATAATATTTTCCAGGTTCATCTATGTCAAAACATGTATCAGTACTTCATTCCTTTTTAGGGCTGAATAATATTCCATTGTATGGATGTACCACATTTTTGTTTATCCATTCATCCACTGATGGACAGTTGGGTTGTCTCCACCTTTTTTGGGCTATTGTGAATAGCGCTGCTATAAACATTCATATACAAGTCTTTGTCTGAACACCTGCTTTCAAATTTTTGGGGTATGTACCTAGGAGTGAAATTGGTTGGTCATATGGTAATTCTATGTTTAAATTTTTGAGTAACTGCCAAACTGTTTTCTACAGCAGCTGCACCATTTTACATTTCCATCAGCAGTGGACAAGGCTTCCAATTTCTCTACATCCTTGTCAACACTTGCTATTTTCAATTTTTTAAATAATAGCCATCCTAGTGTGTGAAGTGGTATCTCAAAGTGGTTTTGATTTGCATCTCCCCAATGACTAATGGGAGCCCTGGTGGCTCAGTGGTTAAGTGATACGGCTGCTAATCAAAAGGTTGACAGTTCAAATCCACCAGCCGCTCCTTGGAAACCCTATGGGGCAGTTCTACTCTATCCTCTGGGGTCACTGTGGGTCAGAATTGACTCAGTGGCAATGGGTTTTTAATGACTAATGATACTGAGCATCTTTTCATGTGCTTATTGACCATTTGTATATGTTCTTTGGAGAAATGTCTATTCAAGTCTTTGCCTATTTTTTAACTGGGTTATTTGACTTTTTGTTATTTCCTTCTTTTTTAATCTGGGCATTTACAGATGTAAATTTCCCTTGGAGCACTGCTTCCACAGCATTCCACAAGTTTTGGTATATTGTGTTTTTGTTTTCATTTGTCTTAAAGTATTTTCTAATTTCCCTTGTGATTTCTTCTTTATTGATTGTTTGAAAGTGTGTCATTTAATTTCCACATATTTGTGAACTTTCCAACTCACCTTCTATTATTGATTTCTAATTTTAGTCTATTTTGGTCAGAGGAGATACTTTGTATAATTTTAATGTTTTTCAATTTATTGAGACTTGTTTTGTGGCCTAATATACGGTCTATTCTGGAGAATGTTCCCTTTGCACTTGAGAAGAATGTGTATTATACTGTTGTTTGTTGTTGAGTGGAGTGTTCTATATATGTCTGTCAGGTCTAGTTAGTTTATAGCATTTTTCAAGTCTCCTATTTCCTTGTTTATCTTTTGTTTCATTGTTGTAGCCACTATTGAAAGCAAGGTGTTGTAATCTCCACCTATTACTGTTGAACTATTTCTCACTTGAATTCCGTCGGTTTTTTGCTTCATATATTGTCAGGCTTTGTTGTTAAGTACATATATGTTTATAATTGTTATATCATCATGTGCTGACTATTTTATCAAGATATAATGCCCTTATTTGTATCATGTAACAATTTTTTATATAAAGCCTATTTGTCTGATATTAGCAGTCACCCCAGCTCCCTTTTGGTTACTGTTTGCATGGAATATCTTTTCTGTGGTGCAGTGAATTACTTAATATGACCCTTCTAGCCATAGTCCTTGTAACTCTCATACAATAATTGCGTGGGACTATGCAAATAAGGTACTTGCGGCCCACCAAATGGATTGGACAGCTTGTTAACAATGCATATAAGGTGCATGGATCCTTTGTGGTGGTGGGACCATGCAAATAAGGTGGAACCCTAACGAGGGGATTGGTCAGTTTTGCCATCCCACTAGTCTTAAAAAGAGAGCCAATCCCAGAGCAGAGAGGAGACCTCACCAGCATCAAGAAAGAAGAGTCAGGAGCAGAGCATGTCCTTTGGGCCCAGGGTCCCTGTGCTGAGAACCTCCTTTGCCCAGGGGACAGAGAGAACTGTAACACCAGAGACAGTGTGAGACAGTGAGAAATGGCAGCATAGAAACAGTAGCAGTAAAACCAAAAGACTGGCGTAAGGCAGCACGGTGGACTTCCCAGCCCACAGAGTGAGGTGCCTACTGGTGGAGTGGGGTACCTCTGGGCACTTATTGGTGGAGCTGAAGAGCTTTGTAACACTTGTCTGAGCAGGACAGAGGCCAGGCCAAGGGCCAAGGGCTGAGGGCCAGGGAAAAGCCTGCATGCGGGCACAGCTGAGAAGAGGCTGCCCTGATCAAACAACTGTATCCTGAGTCATTCCTGAACCTGAATTGTAACTTGTTACTTCCATAATAAACTGCATAACTGTGAGTATGGTCTGTGAATTTTGTGTGGCCATTGCAACAAATTACCTAATCCAGCAGAGAAATAGAGAGTGCCATGGGAGGGACAGCTGGTATCAGAATTGGTTAAAAAAAAGGTTGGAGGGAGGAGGTATGTCTGACCTTCGCTTCATAAGAATCAGCCTTGAGCTGTCGATCTTGATTCTCCTCCCTCCTTCTGAAATTAGACGAGGCCAGATGCTGCTGTGGAATTAATATAGCCATTCCACCTCTCTTTTGGTTATTTTTTGCATGGAATATCTTTTCCATCTTTTCACTTTTAACCTAGTTGTGTTCTGGATCTAAAGTGAATCTCTTGTAGAGAGCATATAGTTGAATCATGTTTATTTATCCATTCTTCCAATCAATCTCTGCCTTTTAATTGGAGAGTTTAATCCATTTACTTTTAATTATTGATATGGAAGGACTTACTTCTGCCATTTTGCTATTTGTTTTCTATATATCTTTTTTGTTTTTTTCTTTCAGCACATTAAATATGTCATCCCACTGCCTTCTGGCCTCCATAGAATTTGCTGAAAAATTGGTTGTCAGTCTTATTGAGGATCCCTTGCATGTGATGAGTCAGTTCTCTCGTGCTACTTTCAAGATTCTCTCCTTGTCTTTTGGCAGTTTGATTATAATGTGTCTTGGTGTAGATCTCTTTGAGTTTAGCCTAGTTGCAGTTTGTTGAGCTTCTTGGATATGTAGCTTCACATCTTTCATAAAATTTGGGACACTTTCAGTCATTATTTCTTCCAATATTCTTTCTTAAATTCTCTCTCTCCTTCTGGGACTCCTGTTATAACTACCATCTTTTATTTAGCATAATGTTTTCAAGGCTTATCCATGTTGAAGCATATATCGGTACTTCAGCTTGATGGTGTCCCACAGATCTCTTAGGCTCTGTTCATCTCTCTTTATGCTCATCAGACTGGTAATTTTTTTTTAATTGCACTTTAAGTGAAAGTTTACAGTTCAAGTCATTTTCTCATACAAAAATTTATACACACATTGCTATGTGACCCTACCAGCTCTCCCAATAATGTGACAGCACACTTCTCCTTTCCACTCCGAATTTCTCGTGTCCATTCAACCAGCTCCTTTCCCTTTTTGCCTTCTTATCTCACCTCTGGACAGGAGCTGCCCATTTAGTCTCATGTGTCTACTTGAGCTAAGAAGCACACTCTTCACGAGTATCATTTTATGTCCCATAGTCCAGTC
>NW_004443937.1:13921824-13922929 GCF_000243295.1 Trichechus manatus latirostris
TAGAATTTGAATTCTGCACCCCACTTTTCTCCTGCTCCATTAGGGAGTCTCTGTTGTGTTCCCTGTCAGGGTGGTCATTGGTGGTAGCCGGGCACCATCTAGTTCTTTTTGTCTCAGGTTGATGCAGTCTTTGTTTTATGTGGCCCTTTCTGTCTCTTGGGCTAATATTTCCCTTGGGTCTTTGTTGTACTGCATTCTCCTTTGCTCCAGGTGGGTTGGGACCAACTGATGTATCTTAGATGATGGCTCGCTAGCTTTTCAGACCCCAGACGCCACTCACCAAAGTGGGATGTAGAACATTTTCTTAATAAACTTTGTTATGCCAATTGACCTAGATGTCCCCTGAAACCATGGTCCCCAGACCCCTGCCTCGGCTACTCTGTCCCTGGAAGTGTTTGGTTGTATTCAGGAAACTTCTTAGCTTTTGGTTTAGTCCAGTTGTGCTGACTTCCCATTTTGTGTGTTGTCCTTCCCTTCACCTAAGATAATTCTTATCTACTATGTAGTTATTGAATACCCCTCTCCCTCCCTCCCAGCCTCATAACCATCAAAGAATGTTTTCTTCTGTGTTTAAACCTTTTCTTGAGTTCTTATAATAGTGGTCTTATACAATATTTGTCCTTCTGTGACTTACTAAATTCACTCAGCGTAATGCCTTCCAGATTCATCCATGTTCTGTTTTGCAGATTCATTGTTGTTCTTTATCATTGCATAGTATTCCATTGTGTGAATATACCATAATTTGTTTATCCATTTGTCCATTGATGGGCACCTAGGTTGTTTCCATCTTTTTGCTATTGTTAACAGTGCTACAACAAACATGGGTGTGCATATATCTATTCGTGTGATGACTCTTATTTCTCTAGGATATATTCCAAGAAATGAGATAGCTGGATCATATGGTACTTCTATTTCTAGCTTTTTAAGGAAGCACCAAATCAATTTCCAGAGTGGTTGTACCATTTTACATTCCCACCAGAAATGTGTAAGTGTTCCAGACTCTCCATAACCTCTTCAACATTTATCATTTTGTGTTTTTTGGATTAATGCTAGCCTTGCTGGGGTGCGATGGTATCTCACTGTAGTTTTGATTTGTGTTTCTCTA
>NW_004443937.1:13923423-13962523 GCF_000243295.1 Trichechus manatus latirostris
AATGCTTTACTTATCCGGGACCTCTTTCCTTTCCATATGAAGTTGGTGATTTGTTTCTCCATCTCATTAAAAAATGTCATTGGAATTTGGATCGGGATTGCATTGTATCTATAGATTGATTTGGGTAGAATGGACATTTTCACAATGTTGAGTCTTCCTATCCATGAGCAAGGTATGTTTTTCCACTTAACGTAGGTCTCTTTTGTTTTCTTGCAGTAGTGTCTTGTAGTTTTCTTTGTATAGGTCTTTTAAGTCTCTGATTAGATTTATTCCCAAGTATTTTACCTTCTTGGGGGCTACTGTAAATGGTATTGATTTGATGATTTCCTCTTTGAAGTTCTCTTTGTTGGTGTAGAGGAATATAACTGATTTTTGTATGTTTCTCTTGTATCCTGATACTTTGCTGAAATCTTCTATTAGTTCCAGTAGTTTTCTTGTGGGTTCTTTGGAGTTTTCTGTAAATAAGATGATATAATCTACAAATAGAGATACTTTTACTTCTTCCTTACCAATTTGGATGCCCTTTATTTCTTTTTCTAGCCTAAATGCTCTGGCTAGGACCTCCAGTACAATGTTGAATAAAAGTGGTGATAAAGGGCATCCTTGTCTTGTTCCTGTTCTCAAGGGGAATGCTTTCAGACTCCCTCTATTTAGGATGATATTGGCTGTTGGCTTTGTATAAACTCAAACTGGTAATTTCAATTGACCTATCTTCGAGTATATTTATTCCTTCTTCTGCCTGCTCAAATTTGCTGTTGAGCACCACTAGTGAATTTTTCAGCTCATTTATTGTACTTTTCAGCCCCAGAATTAAAAAAAAAAATCATTTCTATCTCTATATTGATATTCTCCCTTTTGTGAGATATCATTCTTCTGCTTTCCTTTAGTTTGTCTATTGTTTCTTTTAGCTCTTTGAACACATTCAAGACAGTTCATTTAAAGTCTTTGTCTAATATAATAAGTCCAATGTCTGGGATTACTTAGGGAAGGTTTCTGTTCAGTTAGTTTCTGTGAATGGGTCATGGTTTTCTGTTTTATTGCATGCCTTGTAATTTGTTGTTGTTGTTGGAAATTGGATATTTTGAATATTATAATGTGGTAACTTTGGAAATCAGATTCTGCCCTCTCCCCCAGGGTTTGTTGTTGCTGCTTGTTGAGGCTGCTGTTGTTTGTTTAGGGCATTTTCTGAATTAACTTTGTAAAATATGTATCCTTTATCATGTATGGCCACTGAAGTCTCTGGTTAGCTTAGTGGTTAGCTGGTGATTTGTGGTAATTTCCTTAAACATCATGATTCAGACTCCTTTTTCATTAAGTGTTCCCTTGGCTGCTGTAAACCTTTGACTATTTTTCATAGTTCCAAAAGAGCTCATTCTGACAGATTTTGCCAGTTTATTCACTGTTTCTATGAAGGAATGGGCTCTTGGAGTTCCTTACTCCACCTTTTTCACTGATTTGTGATTTTAAGTGTATGGTTTTTCACCTATTTTGTTAAAATTTCTTTATTACTAAGTTATTATTGTTGTTACGTGCCCTCGAGTCAGTTCTGACTCACAGCAACCCTATAGGACACAGTAGAACTGCCCCCATAGGGTTTCCAAGGAGCAGCTGGTGGATTTGACCTGCTGACCTTTTGGTTAGCAGCCAAGTTCTTAATCATTGAGTACGTCATGTTTTTTGTATACTATTGCAAATGGTTGTTAAAAAAATATTTAAAATACAACAGATTTTTATGTATTGAACATGTATTCTCCAACCATACTAATCTCATTTATTGCTTCTAATAGCTTTTTTTTTTTTGCATATTCTTTAAGATTTTCTATATTCTTGATCATTTCAGTTCCTTCTTTCCAATCTGTATGCCTTTTATCTCTTTTCCTTGCTATATGGTCCTGGCTAGGACCTCCATACAATGTTAAATAGGATTCAACAGACAGACATCCTTATATTGTTCTTGATCTTAGCAGGAAACTATTCGGTCTTTCACTATCAAATATAATATTAATGGTAAGTTTTTTGTGGATAATCTTTATCATATTGAGGGATTGCCTTTCTATTCCTAGCTTGATCAGAGTTTTTATCATAAACAGATGCTGAATTTTGCTAATGCTTTTTCTGTACCTAATGATATGAGCATATACTCTTTCTTCTTTATTTTTTGGAAAACAGTAACAGCTTTATTGAGGTATAATTCACATACTATACAATTCACCTATTTAAAATTTGTAATGCAATGGTTTTAGTATATTCACAAAGTTGTGCAATCATTACTGCAATTAATTTTAGAAAATTTGTATTACCCCCTAAAAAACTCCATGCCATTTAGTAGACACCCTACATTGGCCCCATCCCTAGTAAACCACTAATGTAATTTCTGCCTCTATAATTTGCCTATTCTGGCCATTTTATATAAATGGAATCATATAATATATGGTCTTATGTGACCACCTTCTTTCACTTAGCATAATGCTCATCCATGTTGAAGTATATGCCAGTAGTTTATTGCTTTTTTTTTCCTTAATAATATTCATTTGAATGTATATATAAACACACTTTGTTTATCCATTCATCAATCAATAGATATTTGGGTTGTTTCCATATTTTTTCTGCTATGAATAATGTTGTGATAGGCATTCATTACAAGCTTTTGTGTGGAAATATGTTTTCATTTTTCATGGGTATATAGTTAAGAGGGATCCCTGGTGGTGCAACGGTTAAGCACTTAGCTGCTAACCATAAGGTTGGCGGTTTGATCCCACCAGTGTCTCCGCAGGAAAAAAGACTTTGCGATCTGCTCCCATAAAGAAAACAAAAAACAAAAAACTCTCCGTTGAGTCAATTCTGACTCATAGTGACCCTATAGGACAGAGAAGAACTGCCCCACAGTGACCATATAGGGCAGAGTAGAACTGCCTCAATAGGGTTTCCAAGGAACGGCTGCTGGCTTCTAACTGCCAACCTTCTGGTTAGCAGCAGTAGTTCTTAACCACTGCGCCACCAGGGCTCCCCCTAAAGATTATGCCTATGAAACCCTATGGGGCAGTTCTGCTCTGTCTCATGACGTTGCTATGAGTTGGAATCAACTCAACAGCACACAACAACAACAACATGTAGCTAAGAGTGGAACGCTGGTCCATGTAAAGATAACTCTTCTCTTTAACTTGTTGAATTATGAAACTGTTTTCCAAAATGACTGAACCCTTTTACAATCCCACCAGCGGTGTATTCCTACACATCTGTTAGTTTATTGTACTGTGGTGGCTTGCGTGTTGCTGTGATGCTGGAAACTATGCCACCAGTATTTCAAACACCAGCAGGGTCATCCATGGTAGGCACGTTTCAGCGGAGCTTCCAGACTAAGCCAGACTAAGAAGAAGGACCTGGCAGTCTACTTCTGAAAAAATTGGCCAGTGAAAACCTTATAAATAGCAGTGGAACATTGTCCAATATAGTGCTGGAAGATGAGCCCCTCAGATTGGAAGGCACTCAAAATACCACTAAGGAAGACCTGCCTCCTCAAAGAAGAGTTGACCTTAATGATGTGGATGGAGTAAAGCTTTCGGGACCTTCATTTGCTGATGTGGCACTACTCAAAATGAGAAGAAACATCTGCAAACATCCATTAATAATTGGAATGTGGAATGTAGATAGTATGAATCTAGCAAAATTGGAAGTTGTCAAAAATGAAATGGAATGCATAAAAATTGATATCCTAGGCATTAGTGAGCTGAAATGGACTGGTATTGGCCATTTTGAATCAGACAATCAATCATATGGTCCACTATGCCAGGAATGACAAATTGAAGAGGAATGGCACATTGTCAAAAAGAACATTTCAAGATGTACCCTGAAGTACAACACTGTCAGTGATAGGATAATATCCATATACCTACAAGGAAGACCAGTTAATATGACTATTATTCAAATTCACGCACCAACCACTAACGCCAAAGATGAAGAAACTGAAGATTTTACCAACTTCTGCAGTCTGATATTGATCAACTATGCAATCGAGATGCAGGGATAATTAAAGGTAACTGCAATGTAAAAGTTGGAAACAAAGAAGAAGGGTCAGTAGTTAGAAAATATGGCTTTGGTGATAGAAATGGTGCCAGAAAATTGCATGATAGAATTTTGCAAGACCAAAGACTTATTCATTGCAAATACCTTTTTTCAATAACATAAACGGTGCTTATACACACGGACTTCACTAAGTGGAAAACACAGAAATCAAACTGACTACATCTGTGGAGAGAGACGATGGAAACTCAACATCATCAGTCAGAACAAGGCCAGGGGCCGCTGCAGAACAGACTATCAATTGCTCATATGCAAATTTAAGCTGAAGCTGAAGAAAATTAAAACAAGTGCATGAGAACCAAAATATGACCCTGAGTCTATACCACCTGAGTTGGGAGACCATCTCAAGAATAGATTTGATGCATTAAACACTAATGACCGAAGACCAGACGAGTTGTGGGATGACATCAAGGACATCATACATGAAGAAAGCAAGGGGTCATTAAAAAGGCAGTAAAGAAAGAAAAGACCAAAATGGATTTCGGACGGAACTCTGAAACTTGCTCTTGAACACAGAGTAGCTAAAGTGAGTGAAAGAAATGATAAAGTAAAAGAGCTGAACAAAAGATTTCAAAGGCCGCTCAAGAAGACAAAGTAAAGTATTATAATGACATGTGCAAAGACCTGGAGTTAGCAAACCAAAAGGGAAGAACAAGCTCAGCATTTATCAACCTGAAAGAACTAAAGAAAAAAGTCAAGCCTCAAGTTGCAATTTTGAAGGATTTTATGGGCAAAATATTGAATGACTCAGGAAGCATCAAAAGAAAATGGAAGAAATACACAGAGTTACTGGACCAAAAAGGACTGGTTACCATTCACCATTTCAAAAGGTAGCATGTGATCAAGAACTGATGGAAGAAATCCAAGCTGCACTGAAGGCACTGGTGATAAACAAGTCTCCGGGAATTGACAGAATACGAGTTGAGATGTTTCAACAAAGGGATGTAGCACTGGAGGTGCTCACTTGTCTATGCCAAGAAATTTGGAAGACAGCTATCTGGCCAACTGACTGGAAGAGATCCATATTTGTTCCCATTCCAAAGACAGGTGACTCAACAGAATGTGGAAATTACTGAACAATATCATTAATATCACACACAAGTAAAATTTTGCTGAAGATCATTCAAAAGTGGTTGCAATAGTATGCCTACAGGGAACTACCAAAAATTCAAGCTGGATTCAGAAGAGGACTTGGAATGAGGGATATCATTGCTGATGTCAGATGCACCTTGGCTGAAAGCAGAGAATACCAGAAAGACATTTACCTGTGTTTTATTGACTATGCAAAGGCATTCAACTGTGTGGATCATAACAAATCATGGATAACATTGTGTAGAATAGGAATTCCAGAACACTTAACTGTGTTCATGAGGAACCTGTACATAGACCAAGAGGCAGTCATTCAAACAGAACAAGAGAATACTGTGTGGTTTAAAGTCAGGAAACGTGTGTGTCATGGTTGTATCCTTTCATCGTACTTATTCAATCTGTATGCTGAGCAAATAATCCAAGAAGCTGGACTATATGAAGAAGAACAGGGCATCAGGATTTGAGGAAGACTCATTAACAACCTGGAATATGCAGAAGACAACCTTGCTTGCTGAAAGTGAAGAGGACTTGAAGCACGTCCTGATGAAGATCAAAACTACAGCCTTCAGTATGGATTACACTTCAACATATAGAAAACAAAAATCCTCACAACTGGGCCAATAAGCAACATCATGATAAACAGAGAAAAGATTGGAGTTGTCAAGCCTTTCATTTTACTTAGATCCACAATCAACACTGATAAAAGCAGCAGTCAAGTAATCAAATGACGCATTGCATTGGGCAAACCTGCCGCAAAAGACCTCTTTAAAGTGTTGAAAAGCAAAAATGTCACTTGAGGACTAAGGTGTGCCTGACCTAAGCCATGATAATTTCAATCACCTCACATGCATGTGAAAGCTGGACAATGAATAAGGAAGACCAAAGAAGAATTGATGCATTTGAATTATGGTGTTGGCGAAGAATTCTGAATATACCATGGACTGCCAGAAGAACAAACAAGTTTGTCTTCGAAGTAGAGCCAAAGTGCTCCTTGGAAGTGAAGGTGGCAAGACTTTGTCTCACGTACTTTGGACATGTTATCAGGAGGGATCAGTCCCTGGAGAAGGACATCATGTTTGGTAAGCTAGAGGATCAGCAAAAAAGAGATGGACTGACACAGTGGCTGCAACAATGGGCTCAAACATAGCAACCAAAAGAGACTGACTCAAGATACATCCTAATCCTGTAGATTGAGTCCTGCTTCATTAACATAACTGCCTCTAATCCTGCCTCATAAATATCATTAAAAAAAAAACCCAAAACCCATTGCTGTTGAGTCAATTCTGACTCATAGAGACCCTATAAGACAGAGTAGAACTGCCCCATAGGGTTTCGAAGGAGCGGCTGGTGGACTTTTGGTTAGCAGCAGAGGTCTTTAGCCACTGCGCCACCAGGGCCCCAATTAATATCATAGAGGTTAGAATTTGTAACACAAAGGAAAATCGCATCAGATTACAAAATGGTGGACAACCACACAATACTGGGAATCATGGCTAGCCAAACTGACACACATTTTGAGGGGACACAATTTAATCCATAACAGATCCACACAGTTGAATGCCTTTGCACAGTCAATAAAACACAGGTAAACATCTTTCTGGTAGTCTCTGCTTTCAGCCAAGATCCATCTGACATCAGCAATGATATCCCTCATTCCACATCCTCATCTGAATCCAGCTTGAATTTCGGGAAGCTCCCTGTCGATGTACTGCTGCAACTGTTTTTAAATTATCTTCAGCAAAATTTTACTTGTGTGTGATATTAATGATACTGTTTCATAATTCCTGCATTCTCTTGGATCACCTTTCTTTGGAATGGGCACAAGTATCGATCTCTTCCAGTCAGTTGGCCAGGTAGCTGTCTTCCAAATTTCTTGGACCATGATCCATAAAGTATTTCTGGCAGAAAGTCACAATGATTGAAGAACTCACTGTTTTCTTCACTTCATTATCACAAGCCTGTGCTGTTTCTTGTCCAATGTCTGAAAATAATTTCATATATTTTGTCCAGTGTCCTGGTTATTTGTGGCAGGAGAACCAGTCCAATACGTTACTCCAATGTGTGTCGAGGCAAAATTCAGTCCATCTCATTTTTGTTTGAAAATCTTTTTCCTTGCTTTTAAAAAATTTATTTAAACATTTTAAACATACTTATAGTCTGTGTCTGACAATTCCAATATCCAAAGTCTTGGATGACTAATTTAGTATTTGATATTAAATACTGATATATGTTTTAATTCATTTTGGCTTATGTTTTTAAATTTTGGATTAAGAGCTCAAGTTCAACTGGACTCTCTCTGTGGGAATCCCATGAGGTCCAGTTTGAGAGTGCATATCTCCAGAGAGGATTTGTATTTGTTTCTGCCAGGCATCCTGGCAGGCTACTAACTGGTGACCACTGGCTTGGGGTTCCCCAGACCTCATAGACTACATATGCATGTAAACTCCAAACCTCTGTGAAAGTACACCTGAATTATAATTCTGAGAAGTAAACGTAACCAAAACTTTTTTCTCTTACCAAGACTGAGGCATTCAAGTTTCCTTCGCACTTTTGGTGTATTGAAATTCCCAGATTTACATTTGGGAATCTCGTGTAAAATCTGCCAACTTGTTCAGACCCAAGGCTCTATCTCCTGTCTCTAGCAACCATTAAAGTTCAGGTTCTAGGTCACTGGGAACTCTTGCTTCCTCTTTGTTTTTAGCCCATTGAGGATTTTCCTTATCACCATGTGAGGTCAGATAAGCATTTAAAGTGGTATTTGATTGATGTTATCCAGTAGTTCTGTGTGTCTTTTAACAGGAGAATTTTTTTCAGTCCATCTAATCTGTAGTATTGCTGGAAAGGGAAGTCTGGTCCCTGTCTTTCTGCCTCCCAGTTCCCCCTTCCTTTCTGGCCCTGGGTCCAGTTCCATGCAGAGGGATGGACTGGAGGAAAGGAGTGGATTTGGTACCAGGAACCTCACTTAATGCCACCATTTGCTGGCTGTATGGCCTCTGGCAGCCCCCCTCCTTTCTCTGGGCCCCAGTCACCTTTTCTGTAAAGTGAGGGTTTAGATCCTCCGATCCCTGGGTTTCCTTCTAGTTTTAATTTTGACACTTGGGCTATTCATGGATAGGCTACCTCTCTCCAGGGCCTTTAGAGGGCCTTCTTCTGAGTCAGTCTGAACAAGCATTGGACAAAGGGTGCTCAACGATAAGGGGAGACCCTGTCCCCATTTCCCAGATGCCCTGAGGATACTGGCCATTACATGTCCCCCAGTAGACTGAGTACATGGAAGGTGAGTAATCCCCTCTCCACTTACCTCCCTGCTGGTACAGTAAGACCTCCTAACAAAATCTACCCTTTAATCTCTGTCTCTAACCTAACCCTCACTCGAAGAAGCCTTCCTAAAAATTGAGGCTCAGGTAGAGGAAAGAGCTACTGCATGGATGGCAAAGATTGGTAGTTAATTGGTAGTGCCTGTCTTGGCCTTTGTGTGACAGATTCTGAGAGGCGTCACCAGGTTCAGTAGGAAAGAGTGCTGCGACTGATTAATGATGCCTGCATAGGCCTGAGGTAGAGAATAAGCAGCAATGCATCATTTATTTGTCATCTCTGGAGAGTCCACTTGCATCAGGCCACAATTTTTTGCCTTAGAAAGTCTTGTACCACCCTATATGCAAGGGAGAAGAAGATAGGGGAGAGTTTGAAGAAAAAACCCGGCTACTCAAGTCTGTGTACAGAGGTGTATGGCATGAATAAAACAGCTAGCCCATATATAAATTAAATTCCATTTTGAATCAAACTATAGTCTGACCTAGAAGCTTATGCTTTTGCTGCAAAGACAATTCAGCCTCTTGTAAGTTTAATTGTAACACAGAAAGGAGCAAGGACTTTTGCTTGTACTAGAATTGTTTGCTAAGAATGCTTATGCAGCTTGTCCTATGGAGAATATTTTTAGTCAACATTGTCCCAGGAAGTAAGGAAATAGAACTGATAATGTTAAGCAAAGACGAAGACCTGCAATTGTCTCAAGAAGAGGTAAATGCCCAACCACCAAGTCTTAGCTCTAATTTACTGACTCCCTCAAATCAGGCTTCATTTACTCACTGAGACCTTCACTCCATTTTTGCTGACTCTTTGTAAATCTGTAAAAGTATAGCTTGTTATCTTAAGACAAGAGGGAGAGGAAAATATGCAGAAAGCCAACTCAATTGTTCCCCAGGATGTTAACAAATAGACTTGCTGATGTTAAGAAGAATGTCTCGATCATACATGTCCTAGGAGGTTAGAGATTAATGTTAGGTTAGAGATTAATGTTAAGAAAGCCTGTAGTTTGACAAACCCCTTATAACTGTTGTCATGTGCCTGCGAGCACACAAAACCTTTGTTTGCTTCGCCTAACAAAACCCTGTCTCTCCTCTTGCAATTGGGAACACTGCAGCATCCTGCCTGGGTGCTCATGTGTCTCCCGTTTCATGAAGCATTTTTATCCTTCAATAAAACTCTTTGTTTTCATTTCTAGTGAAGTATAAGTTTGGTGTTTCACTGTGACAAGTCAGACAAGGGTTTATGATTTTCCCAAGTAGTCTAGTACCTCTCCATCATGCCTGGCTTGCAAATATTGGTGGGGCATTGTTAGGGATTAAGAATAATCTCCTTCTCCTAGTATTTCCATTTTTCTTCCCCTTTTCTTCCTCCTCCCCAGAGAACCATTTGATTATGGAGCACTGGACATTCACCAGAACCCCTGAGTGATGCAAATTGTTGACATGACCGCTGTTAACTGAAAGGCTGGAGATTCAAGTCTACCCAGAGGCACCTTGGAAGAAAGTCCTGGTGACCTACTTCCAAAAAATCAGCCATCTAAAACCCTGTGGAGCACAGTTCTACCCTGATACACATGAGGTCGCCATGAATCAGTATCAATTTGATGGTAACTGGTGGTTTGGACATTCACCTGCCCGGTTCCACCAGTGAGAGGAGCCCCTGCTCATGTGCATCTCTTTCTTGCCCCATTTTGGGGTAGTAAGCATGCTGGGTGGGGCCAGAACTGCCCTTTAGAGACAGGCCTGTGCTTCTAGTCCCTGTGGCTGTTGACGTGCCCACAGGCCCAAAGATCCGAGTCAGGGCAGGAGATAAGAGACCTCATTCTAAGCTCAGGCCATTCCAACCTTCACCAGAGTCCTGCCTTAGGGGTATCAGGTGCCTGCATGCATGGGTGAGGTGATAGCTGTTTGGCCTTGCACTTCTGTCCTCACTGTACTTGTGCCCTGGAGGGAAGGCAGGGAGAGTGGTTAGACACCCAGGATGCACACATCACAAATATCAGGGCCCTTAAATATCGAATGATGCAGGCTTAAGAACACAGCAGGCCATTTCAAATCTATTTTGGCGGGGTGGGGGGGTATAAAAAATGTATATAGAGAGTACAATTTAAAATATTAAAATAAAATTAAAACTCGAAGACTTCAGACTGAAAAAGCTTATCTTACAAAGGTAGCACAAACAGTTAAATGTAGAAAAAGTCACCAAGTGCTGATCAACCCATAGATCCAGGCCTGAGCTCTTCCAGCTTGAAGACCAGGCAAACCCTTCGGAGCCCTCACACCACTCCTAGGAAATGGACTCTCATGAGCCCCAGGCATATGAGCTCAGAGCTGCCGGCCAAGAGCTGGTGCCACGCCGCCCCTGCCTGTGCCACCAGGGAGACAGGACAAGTTAGCACCCAGAGGATCCAGCCAGGCCCCGTGAGGTTGGTAAGGACTCTTCAGGCCTGTCAGCTCAGGGAAGGGTGTCAAATCTGCTAGAGGGCACTGGTGCTGGGCTGAGTGGACGTTAGCTCAAAATGGGGGCCACAGGGCTCTAGCTTTCCAGGTGCCACTAAAGGGTCCCTGGGGTGGCCTCTGTGTCCCTACCTACTTCTTCCATCCCCACTACATTCTCTCCCTCTCCTTCCCCCTCACCCTTGTTCTTCCCTGGTTTCTTCCTCCTTCTCACCTCTCTCCTCTCTCTCCCACTTACTCCTTTCTCACCATCTCTCTCTTTGCCTCTTCTCCCATCTGTTCTACCCCTCTCTCTGCCTGCCTCATCCCTCTTCGTTCTCTAGCCCTCTTTTCCACTCAGGCCAGAATCTTCCCCACCCAGTGAAGGGTAGGAGGGCACAGTGTAGTTCCACCTGAGGTTTCCCCAGGGGTTAATATATCCTTAATTTTGGACACTTGGGGTGAGAGACCTTTGTGGCCTTGGGCGTGGAAGATTCTCAGACTCTCTTCACCGGCCACAGAGGAAGCCCTGAGTTTGGGGGAACCAAGTTTCCAAGGACTTAGCCTGGAACAGGGCTGTCGGGGGCCTCAGGCCTTGTATGAGCAAGACCTAGTCAGGCCAGCCGCAGCCTACCCCACGGCCTCACTCAGACGCTAGAGCAGGCTTGTTTATTACATAGAGGTTGGCAAGGCCGGTAGGAGGCTAGGAAGACAGGGGGAGGCGGGAGAAGCAACGTCCAGGCCTGTGGCCTGGCGCTGTCCGTGGCCGGCGGAGGCAGCATCACTTCTTAGAGGACTGTTTCTTCAAGCTAGATAGCTTCTTACTGCCCCTCCTGGCTTTGCTGAGAGGACGCAGGTCCATTTCAGGCTCCTTTACTCTAAATACCAAAATAGAGAGAGGCAAATGCTGTGGGTGGGTGGGAGGGTGTTGGCCTGAGCAGAAGCTGGAGCCCTGCCCTGGGCGCAGCCCAGGTCTCTGTGTCCCTCTCCCTGGCACACGTGATGCTGCCTGGGTTCGTTTCCAGCCCTGGGGTGCCAGAGGCACCTGTGACTTTTCTAGATGCTCGTGGTTTTGCGTTTCTATCCTGATGAGGAATGTGTGTACATACAGGGTCATGCTTTGTTTCATAGCGAACACCACCAATTTAGTGCACTTTTGACAGTTCTAGCTAGTTCCTTGCAGGCACAGCAGACAGTCACCACCCTTCAGATGATGGGTCTAGGCTGTGGGGTTGGGGTACCATCTGCAGAAGGGCCTCCATCTCCACCCCCCCCAGACTACTGCCAGCAGCTCTAGGGAGCAGACTCAATGCCAGCTGGGCTGTGTGGATAAGAGGGGCCAAACGTCAGGGTTTATGGAAGTGACCAAGGCCTGGGGAGAGTGATTCACCCACGGCCACGCCACTAGCTGTGGCATTGGTGGCAGAGCCAGGGCCCCGATGTTAGTGACACCTATTCTGCTGACCAGACTTGTGGGGACACCTACTTCTTCTCCACTTCTGGAGAGGATTCCTTCTCCATCTTATCCCCCAGGGCCAACGAGGAGAAGCTTCCTTGGAAATCCTCCGATATTGTTCTCTTTGATGGTTCAGAATCCACTAGGCTCTGGTCGGGGGTTACAGCACTGCAGGGAGGCAGGATGGGAGGGTGAGTGGTGCTGAGCAGGGGCAGAGCCAGAGAGGGCCCAGAGCTGGGGGTGCCAGGGGGCAAGCAGCCCCCACCCAGCCTGGTCCTGTTCACATTCCTAGGGAGAAAAACGAGTCCTGGGTGGTATAAACGGTTAACACGCTTGGTTGCTAACTGAAAGGTTGATGGTTCTAGTCTACCCAGAGGCACCTTGGAAGAAAGGCCTGGTGATTTACTTCTAAAAAATCAACCACTGAAAACCCTATGGGGCACAGTTCTATTCTGACACAAATGGGGTCACCATGAGTTGGAGTCAAATCGATGGCAACTTTCTTTTTTTTTTCTGATAGAGAGAGAAAGGGCACAAATGCTTCTCCTTCCAAGGGCCTGTGAAGGCAGGATCTGGCCACCCTGGAGGCATGGGGGGTTCGTGTCCCTGACTTCTGTCTCAGGCTGGATTTGCCCCATCCCGTGTGCTGGTTACTTTTGAACTCCCAATCCTGGCCACAGGGAATGCCTGTGGGGGTGCGGGGGTGAGAGGGCAAGGAGAGAGGAATGAAGTCAGGAAACCAGTCATCAGGTGTGGTCCTCCTCACCTTGTACCCCACTTACTGCCTACCATACCCCTTTCTGGGTGCAAGATGGTTTTGAGTATCACACAGCCCTGGGAAACAGGCAGCTCAAAGATTTCTGTCACCGTGCTACAGACAAGGGCACTGATGTCCAGAGAGATGAGGGGCTTGGTCAAGTGCACCTAGTGAGTTCATGGCAGGGACAGGACGGGCTCGTCACCCACTGTGTGTTCATTCAGTCCATACTTACTGAGCCCTGCTCGGCCTGGCCCTGCTAAGCCCTGCCCCATGAGGTGGTGACAGCCTGGTGGAGGAGGTGGTTGGGGAGGTGGCAATCACAGCCACCTTCTAGGGGAAGGCAGCATCCACGCCAAAGAATTAAATGTGAAGTGGGAGTCACCCAGGCTGAGGCTGGGCTTGGGCGGGGAGTGAGTGTGGAGAGACTGTCCAGGCATGGGTCGGACTCTCAAAGGCTTTCGGCAAGAAACAGTGTGGCGGGGCTGTTTAAATCTCTACTGCCTTTAAAGACCAAATGAGGGGACAAAAAATAACTTGCTCAAGATCAGGCCCTTTCAGAGTCAACAAGAGACTTCCGGGGTCCTAGGAAAATTAAAAAATGAAGAAATACCAAAACAGGGCCACAGAATCTGGGTATATTCACAATGTTTGCATTTAGCAAACTAAGGCTTCCCTTCCTGCCTCACCCACACCTCACAGGAGCACGCACAGTAAAGCTGAAATGGCCTTTTAAACACCTCATTTGCAGATTGAAGGCCTGCAGCTGTGTGGCCCTCTGAGATGATGAGGCCTTCAGGCCACCGGTGTGAGGAGGAGTCTGGGCTGAGCCCAGAGACAGTTGCTTCCAATCCTTGCTATTCCTAGAGTGCAGGGATAGAGGCGGGGGTGCAGGGGGCAGGCTGAGGGACCCTTCAGGCCTCCCTGCAAAGCGCCACCCCCACCACCTCCACCCAGAGGGGATGGAGAGAAGATCCTCAAGATCTCTGGTTGGCACCGGGTGCTTGGGGAGTGCAAGAAAAGGCCCAGAAAGAAGCACAGTCCCCTGCCTTCCGGACATTTTGTTCATTCATTCATTCATACCAAAACTGTTTACTGAGCACTGTTTACCTGAGCTAGGCTCTGGGGATACAAGAGTGAGTAACACCAATGCGTGAGCTTCCAGTCCATCCCTCAGTCCTGCCAAACTGTGAACCGGCCCCTCCAGAACACTGGCCTCCTCCCTGGCCTCTGGCTTCCAGCCTCACCCCCTCCCATCCATCACCCATGCTGCTGCCCCAGGGCTCTTCCTCCTCGACCTGGCCTTGTCTCTCTTGCCTAAAACCCAACTTCTGCAGGGGTAAGCCCCAAGTCCTTAGCATGATGCCCAGATCAAGGCCCATCAGAATCTGGCCCCACTCTCCCTGCATATTTCTAATGGGCCCTCACAGTCACCCTGCTCACCAGGCCATACAGTGCTCCTTGCCTTCGCCCATCCTATTCCCCTGCCTGGAATGCCTTTTCCCTCACCTCCTCTTCCTATCCTCAAGGCCAGGCTCCCACATCACCTCATCTGTGAAGCCTTCCCTGAACTCTTGTAGGAGTAATCTCCTCCACTGTCCTCTCTACCGTCTCCACCTCACACGGTACACAGTTCTTTGTGAATCTGCCCCTGCAATGACCTAAAGTGAGGACTGATCTTAGCAGCTTAGCACTTCCTGTGCATGGCTCTCAGTAAAACAAATGGATGGGTGGACGAATGGGTGAAGGCTTAGAGTGAGCCCTTGAAAGCTGGCAGAACCCAAAGATGATGACATCAGAGACCAACGGGGCCATACCTCCTGCCTCAGCCCCCAGCTTCCCTGGAAGAATGAGCTAGAGATCGAAGCCAAGACTGCCTATGCTCAGGGGATAAGCAGAAAAGGCAGTCTAGGGGTTTGCAACAGGCTAGCCCTCCAGCAATTTCAAAAATCTTTGTACTTGCTTTGGTAAGTGGAGCCTGCCTTCCCATAGTATCAAGTACAGCCCCCTGTTTCTGAGCCCCTGCTCCACTTCAGGAAGGTAACGTCTCAGTCCCACTCAGGTCCTCAGTCCAGAGAGAGGTGGCTTTGAAACCATCTTCATCCATACCAATTGTCTGCTCCTGTGACAAGTCATGACACTCTTGATTAACCCTAACCCAGTCCCTGCCAGGTTTATAAGTCTAAAGCCCAACTCTGATTAAGCCTCTCCCCAGCTCAAGAACCTTCAATGGCTCCTCATTTCCTGTAAAATCAAGTTACAGAAGTTCTCTTTGACAGGCCCGTCCCCTGCCTATCCAATGCCTGCTTATCCTTCAGTAGGGGCACCCTGCTCCAGCAGGTCTTGCCTGGACTTCTCATGAACTGACCAACAGTGACCCCCTAACACATGGAGAATCCAGCATTGCCTCCATCCTGGAAGGCTTCCACTGCTTACTCTCCATGAGCCAGGAGCTTTATTTCAGCAATGAGGCCTCCTCCCTACCTTGCTTGTCTCTGGCTCCCCTAACAGAATGGCTTGACCTAGAGCAGGTCAGCAATAGGCTCACCACATCAAAACCCTGGAGCTGAACCAAAGCCTTGCTGAGACCCAACAAGAGGGGCGGGGGTGGGGGGCTGAGGAGTGGGGAAATCTGCCTGGGTGTGGAGGTGGGAGGACAGCTTTCTGGAAGGCAGCCAGGTGCCGAGGCCGAGTGCCAGCTCTGCCATGACTTGAACCTGCAGGCACACAGAGTGTGCACCCTCTTCCGGAGCCTGGGTTTACTCATCTTTTGCAAGAGCTGTTGAGGGGCCTAAGGATAGAATGAGAAAGGTCTAGGGAGGCAGCCTCTAGGGTGGGCTTCCTTGGGATGAGGGAGGATGCTGCCATAGTAGCTGGCAAGTGGTGGGCTGACTATGTGCTGTTGCGGACTGGGGGAAAGGAGACTGGGGAAGGGGGGGAAGTGGCTAGGGCTGGAGACTCAAGACCAAGGCCCGGAGGTAGCAAGCTCTTTGGCAAAGGGACCTCTCCTAGGTGGGGGCCTGACTTGGAAGAAAGGGAAAAGTTCGTTTCAGGGCTTTGGGGCCCTCTCTGTACGAGTCAGAGAGGAGGTAAGGCTTTTACAGCCTGGACTATCTCCTCACATGGGTGAGGGTGCAAGGCTGGGCGTCAGAACCATAGAGATAGGAGAACTGCCCCCCGCCCCCAACATAAACACACATCCCTTCGCATTGGCCAGAATTGGGCTACCTTGGGATCAGACCACTCTATGAAAACTCTAGAAAACTCACAAGGAGACGTGAAGTTAACTCACAGCCCAGAAATCACATTTCTGATGGAATGCTGACCCTGTGGTCAGTTGTCTGCCAAGTCCAGCCGACCACTGTCCCCAGGAACTTGCGCGTAGTGGAATGTGACACTACATGACTTATGAGGCTTGGTCATAAAAGGCAGTACAGATTCTATCGGCTCTTTCTTGGGACACTTGCTCTTGAAACCCAGCCGCCATGCTGTGTGGAAGCCCAGGACACATGGAGAGGACACGAGTAAGTATTCTGGCTGACAGCCAGCATCAGTCATTAGGCATGTGTGTGAGAAAGGCTTCCAGGCTATTTCAGCCCCAGCCCCCTTCTAACTGCAAGCACATGAGGACCCCAAGCAAGAAATGCCTAGCTGAGTCCCAGACCATGAGCGATAATAATAATTAATGATTGTTGTTGCTTGGGGTGGTTTATTTCACAGATATGTTGTCGTTAGGTGCCATTGAGTAGGTTCCCGCTCATGGCAACCTTATATATAACAGAATGAAATGTTGCCTGGTCCTGCATCATCCTCACAGTAGTTGCTATGTTTGAGCCCATTGTTGCACCCACTGTGTCAGTCCATCTCACTGAGGGTCTTCCTGTTTTTTGCTGACCCTCTACTTTACCAAGCATAATGTCCTTCTCCAGGGACTGGTCCCTTTGATAATATGTCCAAAGCAAGTGAGACAAAGTCTCACCATCCTCACTTCTAAGGAACACTCTAACTGTACTTCTTCCAAGACAGATTTGTTCATTCTTCTGGCAGTCCATGGTATATTCAATATTCTTCGCCAACACCGCAATTCAAATGCATCAATTCTTCAGTCTTTCTTATTTACTGTCCAGCTTTCGCATGCGTATGAGGTGATTGAAAATACCACGGCTTGGGTCAGGCACACCTTAGTCCTCATAATGACATCTTTGCTCTTTAACACTTCAAAGAGGTCTTTTTGCAGCAGATTTGCCCAATGTTCTTTGATTTCTTGACTGTTGTTTCCATGGGCATTGATTGTGAATCCAAGTAGAATGAAATTGTTGATAAGTCATTGACAATTGTTGAAGCTGTCTTGTGAGATCCCATCCCTCTTCCCTAAGTGCTTTCAAACCATCAACCTAACAGGTCACTCTAGAATTAGGATGAATCCTAATGGTTTATAACTTCAGGAATCTACCCTTTTCCACTTTCAAAAACCTAGGCTGTCTTTGTGTATATCTACTTTGTGCGTGTATCTAGTTTTCTGATTCTTTCCCCAATGTTCCTCAAAAATTGTTGAAAACTGTTGTAAGCATAACTTTAAGTTCTCTCAGAACCCTTAGATGCAACATATTAGGAGACCAGAACTTATTTAATAATAATAGCACTAACAACCATAATTAGTAAACTCTCAATGAATGTTAGTGATGTGCCAGCATTTTACATGAATTGACAGGTAACCCTCACAACCCAACACAGTGAAAACTCTTCTTCTTCTGACTGTACAGACAAAGAGGCTGAGTCCCAGAGAGGGTTAAGTGGCTCGTCCAGGTCACAGCTATTCACGGTGGCCAGGCTCCTTTTTACCTCCCCCTTTCCTATTACGGGCATTGCTGCCCTTTTCTATTTTACCTATTGCCTTGTTCTTGAGGACAGCAGAAGCCAAGTAAAAGCTGAACCTTTTTGTGCTTTTGTAATTACTCTCAGAATCCTTGATTCCCCATTCATCACATCATCAAGTGGCAAGCCTACCTTCTTCTTGTCCTCTCTCTGAATGTTTCTGTGAAAGACCCTTTGCTTGTTGTTTTTACAATTTCCAGCAGTCTCAGTTCATTGGAAATTTTGGTCTTCCAAAATTTTGGCACAGTGGTTAAGAGCTACAGCTGCCAACCAAAAGGTCGGCAGTTCGAATCCACCAGCTGTTCTTGGAAACCCTATGGGGCAGTTCTACTCTGTTCTATAGGGTCTCTATGAGTCGGAAGCAAGTCGACACCAACGGTTTTTTTCACGGACAGGTCCCTTGCCCTCTCTTCTCTCCATTTGTGTTGGTATTCTCCTCCTTCTGTCTTTGGTGTTCCTCTTATCTTTCATGGTTCTAGGGACAGAATGTGCCCACAAACATTTATGGGTTCTCGGGTTTCTCAGGAGGCTGATTCTCGTATATGCTGCCCTCCAATGAAAAATGAAAGAAATGTTCTTTGGCATAATTCACTAAGGTAGAAGGGTTACGTATAAGACAGTGCATCCGGGAAGTGTGTTTGGGTCAAACTTTTGTCTCTTTTGGCTTTTGTACAGCTAGATAAGCCCTGTAAACATATTTATGGTTTCCTGTGTGATCGTTAGGGAGCCCTGGTGGTTTGTGTATATGTGTGTGTGTGTGATATTTGGATATTTATTAAGGTTTTGTCTTCTTGGTGGATTGGCCCTTCAATCATTATATAATGGCCTTCCTTGTCTTTTTTATGGTTGATTTTGCTTTAAAGTCTATTTTGTCTGAGATTAGTATTGACATTCCTGCTCCCATTCTGCCCTGTCCAACTGCAAAATCCTCTTGCTGCCAGTTTTTACCATGCGCACTGCAGCCAAGGCTGTCCTCTGCTATCTCTGGTTTCTCCCATCTCACTCCTCTTTGGCTCCACCAACCTCTCCCTGTCCCCCTCCCACAGGCTAAGTCTTCTCTCCATCCCTTCCTATACTCATCCCTCATCCCCACATATTTCCTGTTTTACCTAAATTTGTAGTCATCTGGCAAGAAGTAGCCCATCTCGCAATCATGTCGAGCCCGGAAAATCTGTTTCAGCAGGTTCTGCTTGCTGAAGCCATATCCATTCAAAACGCAGCCCCCAAAAAGGAGTTTCCCTCCAGCGAACATCTGTTGACAGACAGGAAGGAAACAGAGCAGGAGGCCCTCAGCACATCAGCATGAAATAATAAGGCAGGTGAGTTCTGAAGGTTGGAGGACAGGGCCATGGGCCTTGCAGAGCTTGCGCTGGAATTTAGGCCTCTGGTGGTCGGGGAAGTGGTGCTGCCTGCCTGAGTGGCCCAGTGAGGTGTGGCTGAGCCCGGCCTCAGGCCAGGCCCCCAAGTCAGAGCATAGCCCCACCCTCCCACCCTTAGCCCTGCTGCTGGGCACTTCACTCATAGCCCTCCCAGCCTGCTGGGGCCTGAAGGGTGACTCCCTGCTCAAAGGTCCCACCCCGCTGCCCACAGCCGTCCAGCCCACTCTGCATCTCATCCCACATATCTGTGTGCATGCTCAGCCCTCTTCGGGGGAGGGAAGATATGCTCCTCTCTGTACCCTCCATCTCCCACGTGTCAGTCTCCAACAATTAGAGACTTGTCCAAAGATTTATGGGCAAGGACACTCATCATGGCACTATTTGTTATGGGGAAAAAAAAAAGTTGGAAATAACCTAAATGTCCTACAAAGGGAGCACAGAGAGAGAAATTGAATGGCAGACCACTATGCAGTCATTAAAAATCAGGTGTTACAAATGATTTAAAAACCGGGGGAAATGTTCGTGGTATCATTTCAGTTAACAAAGCAGGAGCCCAAACTACATATGAAGATAAAGACTGCAAGGCCAGATACCAAAATTGTGAGCTGGGGCCCTGTGCTTGTACTCTCTCTGTGTAATATTATGATTATTTTCTAAATTGAATTTTCCAAGTTTTCTCTAGCGAACACAATTTTTTTTTACAATAACTGTTTTTAGTATAACCAAACCAAAAATACCAAACCAGTTGCGTCTAGTCAATTCTGACTCATGACGACTCCATGTGTGCAGAGTAGAACTGCTCCAAAGGGGTTTCGAGGCTGTGACCTTCTGGAAGCAAATCACCAGGCCTGTCTTCCAAGGAGCCTCTGGGTGGGTTCGAACAGCCAGTCTTCAATTAGTAGTCGAGTGCTTAGCTGTTTGCACCACCCACGGACTCCTGTTTTTAGTATAAAGCTTATTTAAAAACATATCATGAAAAAAATTTGATTCTTTGGGTTAAGCACCTCCTGTCCCTTCAGTCTCCTGGATTGGGGAACACATTGGGTAGGGATGAGGGATGGCGAGGGGAAGCTGGGCTCCAGCCTCAGCTCCCTGTGCTAGGTGACCCCAGATGAGTCCTTCCCTCTCCAGCCTCTGCGTGGGCAGGGAGTAGATCCCAAAGCCCACCCTCCCTCATTGTCCCTCTCTTCCTCATTCCTCCCACATCTGCGACTGGGCTCCGGCTCACCAGAACCATGCCCTGCACCACTGCATACTTCTTCACCAGCAGAGGCGGGTCGTTCTGCAGGGGGCTGTCCGGGTCATACCGTAGCAGGCGGTAGGGGTCGTGCCGGCACTGCCAAGACAGAAATGCCCAGTGCTGCTCACCCCATGCCAAGAAACTATCAAGTGTTGTTTTAATTGCCATCGAGGGGGTTCCTGTGCCAAGAAGACTCACCTGGATTCCGAGATTCTTGGCCAGGTGAGTGCCTATCTGAGCCCTGGAGCCCCATGCAACATCCCCTCCCCACTCCTGCCCAAGGGGCCATTCCACCCCTACAAGTACTCCTCCATGACAAGCTCACTGTCCCCAGAGGCAGTGGGTCCACTGCGGCCCACTACTGGTGAAGGTCGTCACTGAGATGACACCTCCCAGCATCTTCTGGGTTACACAGAACATGAGTGCTCCCTCTGCCCTGGGATAAGCCCTTGGGAGTTTGAAGATGAAAGCCATACTCCTGACGCACCCATTTCCAGGCTTAGGCGGCTACTTCCCACAGGATAAAGGATTCCTTCTCCCCATACCCCAGGCTGGCTGCCCCTGCAGGCCACTGAATCCAGTGCAGGACTGGAACTGCACCCACACCTCAATCCAGACTAAAGCTGGTTCTTTCACCTCCTTCATTCTGGATGCTACAGATCCATTAATACAGCCAAGGTGGGAGGTGTCATCTCAGTTTTAATCTGCCTTTATTTTCAGGAGCCTCCAGCTACCCTGCTGAGTCACACTGACCTTTCAATTAAAAACGGGACACCCAGAATGGCTCCCAGTGCTCAGGCTTTCAAGGTTAAGAGAATGCCAGGGAGTGTTTCTTCCCTAATGGTGGGACACAAGTCACGGTGAGACCAGACACCACCTATAGCCTTGGCACCCATCACTCCCACCATCCAGACCTTCATCTGCTCCTCCACCTTAGCTAGGCCTTGTCCCCACTCCTGCTGTTCATGGCGGAGCCGGAGCACCCAGGAATTCCCATTGTTTAGGGACAATTATGAATGAACAGCTAAGAGCCCCATAAACTAGTCAATTGTAAGTCCTATGTGGGGAGGATTAGGTCTGTCTTATACACTGATGGGCACAGAGCAGGTATGAAACAAATGTTCACGGAATTGAACGAAATCAGAAGTTGACTCCAGAAAACAAACGTGGCTTTGATGTATTAGTCTATCGGAAAGGCTTGTGACTGACTCTGTGCTAATTTGGAATGAAAGAGTGAGTTGGTTATTGGTATCTGATCAGAGGAGTCCCAAATCCTGAGCTCCTGGTATTGGTGAGAAGGACTTAAAGAGGTCACCATGTGGACACAAAGCTCACGTGTCCTCATGGCATCCTCTGCCTCAGTTAGTCTGGGGATGTGGCCACCCCCTGATTTGTGATAACATGCCGAGGATGACTTAAAGGATGAAGACCTGAGACTTAGGGATGACTGTGTTGGGGCACAAGGGCAGAATGGGGTTACAGGCACCCTGTCTAGCCCTTGGGCCCCTGACTCCCTTGGGACTTCAACCACAAGGAGCTGGAGCTCAAGCAGCCCTTTCTTCTGTGTCAGCCTTTGCATAGGCCCCTGCCTTTGCCAAAAACACTCAGCCTGGGGACCCTCTGGCCTTCTGAGAGGTGGCAGGCACATCCTTCCTGGCTCCTGCAGTGCCTGGAGCTGCCCTCCTTGCGTGGCCCTCATCAGGGCCTGCAGAACTTGTCCCCCACCTTGCTGGAAGCTCCTCTACTGTGTGTGAGTCAGCCATGGGGCCCAGGGCCTGCTTGGGCCCAGCTCACAGTAGGCACTCAGGGACTGTATGCAAATGCAGAAGGTGGTGGGGAACACAGCTCTGCTCTAAATAGTCACACAAATAAGTCATCACAACTGTGACTCATGCTCTGGAGGAAAAGTACAGTGCCTTGGCTGTGTCTCAGGATCAGACAGGATGCTCACCTTGATGTGGTGATTCATCCTGGGATGGAAGGGTGAGGGGGGGATGGAAGGGTGAGGGGGAGATGGAGAGGAGGGGAAGAGCATTCCAACAGAAGCAAGCATGTGAGCAAAGGCTGAGGAGAAAACGATCTGAAAGGCCGGAAGGGTAGCCTCTCCCCCAGATGCTAAACCACTCCTGGCCCCGTGGGATCTTCCCTGGGCCCCCTCCCTTGCCTGAGCCCCGCTGGGGCCTCCCCAGTGGCCTTGACCAACCTGGATGCAGGGTGAGGCACGGCCCTGCTGCCGGTGACTGTAGAGGGTGTCCAGCAGCCATTGGAGCTGGGCTGTTCGGGCCGGGTTCTGGACCGAGACAATCCCGAACACCAGCACTTGGCTAGGGTCTCGGGGCGCTGACATGAAGCGCTCCAGCTCCACGTCGGACACCAGGGGTGCCTTTACAATGCATTTGCAGCCGGCTCGGATGTCTTCCTTGCGGATGAGCTTCCGCAGCACCAGCGGGCAGTCGTAGGGTGAGGCTGCCCATGTGGCAGGCCTGTGTGCCTCCCGGGCTTTGGCCCTGCAAGGAGAGCACAGGGGAGGTGCTCAGCAGACAGGCTCTGGCCCGCTCTCATCGCCCCTGGCCCAGACTGAGGAAGGCCCCCTGAGGAGTCCAGCTGCAGGCAGGCCTTGGCTGGCCTCCACACGAATGTGCAGAGCAGCTGGCCACAGATGGATGCCCTGACCACTCTAGGTCTTGGTGTCCTCAGGTGCAAGGCAGGAATAAGAAGCTATTTGTTCATCCATCCATTTATTGAACAAAAACATCAGAGTCATCCTTCACTCCTCTTTCTCTCGCACTCACATCTCATCCAAGCTGTCAGCAAGCTTGTCAGCAATCTGACTCCTTGTCCTACCCTCCACCCCTACCATTGGGCTCCAGGCCGCTAGCCTGTCTTGCCTGGATGCCTGCTGTTACCTCCCAATGGGTGCTCTGTTTCCTTCCTTGGCCCCTCTTCAGTCTACTCTCCACCCGCAGATGGAAGGATCCTGTTAAACCTGAGTCAGGTAACATCAGTCCTCTTCTGGAAACCCATCAGTGGTTTTCCATCTTTTACTGAATAAAAGCTCAAGTCCCTCGAATGCCCTTTAAAGATGGCTGTGATCTCCTCATGCCTTCTCATGCCCCTGACTGCTCTGGTTCTCCTCTCGCTGTTCACACCTTTGCCCAGCACGCTACTGCCTTGCTGGCCTCTTTGCTTATTGCCCAACCTCAAGGCCTTTACTTCTGTTCTTCCTTCTGCTTGGTGTGCTCTCCCCCAGACAGCCACACAACTCAGTCTCTCTCCTCCCTTAAGTCTTTATTCAAATGCAGCCTTCTCAACAAGGCCTGCTCTGACCATCCCTCCACCACCAACACTTTTTCCCCTTCCCTACTTTCTTTTTCTCCATAGCATTGCTCACTATCTTATACACTATCTATCTTAGTCATCTAGTGCTGCTATAACAGAAATACCACAAGTGGACGGCTTTAACAAAGAGAAATTTATCTTCTCACAGTCTAGTAGACTACAAGTCCAAACTCAGGGCAGCAGCTCCAGGGGAAGACTTTCTCTCTCTGTCGACCTTCTCATCAATGTTCCCCTGGACTAGGAGCTTCTCCATGCAGGGATCCCAGGTCCAAAGGACGCACTCTGCTCTCGGCACTGCTTTCTTGGTGGTATGAGGTCCCCCACTATCTGCTTGCTTCCCTTTCATCTCTTGTAAGATAAAAGGTAGTGCAGGCCACACGGCAGGGAAACTCCCTTTACATACACTATCCACATCTTTATTTTGATGATTTTACTTCTCTCTCCCACTAGAACATAAGTTCCCCAAGTTTGTGAATTTAGAGTAAATAGCAGCACTTGGCAAATAGTAAAGATTCACAAATATTTATTGGGCACCTACTATGTGGCAGACACTGTACTGGATTTCGGGGAGGGTTGTAAAGATTATTGTATTTAGACGGTGATAACCAGTTGCCGTCGCGTCTATTCCAACTCATAGTGACCCATACCATCTAAATATAAAGTACAACTATGGTTTTATTTTTACCTACCACCTTACATAGTGTTTATCATTTCACAGCATCTGCAGCACTTGGAATAAACATTGTCTTGGTTAATTCTGCCAACAACCCTGTGGCTTAGGCTGGGCAGAAACTATTACCACCACTTTAAGATCAGAGAACAAAAGGCTCCCACCCGGTAAACAGGTTGCCCAAGTTCATGCAGTAATTAAGTGGCAAGGGCTAGGATTAGAAACCAGGTAATACTAAAACAAGAGCAATGCAAGTAATTTACTGCTTATAATTTTCCAGGGGCTACTTAATACCAGTAAATACTTGCTGAACAAACTTGTTAAGAACATCTCTTGTTCAAGAACCTGCACATCTTGGTGGGGAGGGGTGGGTCAGATCTACTAATCACAACTTATACCAGGATAAATTAAAAATGGATCAAAGATTTAAATGTGGGAAAATTAAACCATAAAAGCTTCAGTAAAAAATATGGGAAAATTACTTTATAATCTTGAAGCAGGGAAGGCCTTTATAACTATAACTCAAAAGCCCAGAAGTCACAATAAAAAAAGATGGATATACCAAAACCAAACAGAGACACCACAAGAAAAGAAAACTACAGGTCAATATCTCCCATGAATATAGATGCAAAAATCCTCAACAAAATACTAGCAAACAGAATCCAACAGCATATTAAAAGAGTCATACACCATGACCAAGTAGGATTTATTCCAAGAATGCAGGCTAGAGGGATGCTTCAAGATTAGAAAATCAATCAACATAATACACCACATCAATAGAACAAAGGAAAAGAACCACATGATCATCTCTATGGATGCAGAAAAAGCATTTGATAAAATCCAACATCCTTTCTTGATGAAAACCCTAAAGAAGATTGAAATAGAAGAGAAATTCCTCAATATGATTCAGGGCATATATGAAAAGCCAACAGCCAACATTATACTTAATGGAGAAAACTGAGAGGCTTTCCCTTTGAAATCGAGAACAAGATAAGGGTGCCTGCTATCACCATTTCTATTCAATATTGTATTAGAAGTCCTAGCCAGAGCAATAAGACAAGAGAAAGACATAAAAGGTATACAGATTGGAAAAGAAAAAGTAAAATTATCTCTATTTGTGGATGACATGTTCCGATATATAGAAAATTCCAGAGTATACAAGAAAATTTCTAGCGCTAATAGAGGAATTTAGCAAAGTTGCAGGGTACAAGATCAACAACAGCAGCAAAAAAAAAAAATCAGCTGGGTTTCTATACACCAGTAATGAGAAATTTGAAAGGAAAATTAGGGAAACAATTCCATTTACAGTAGCATCGAAGAGAATAAAATACATAGGAATAAATTTAACCAGGGATGTGAAGGACTTATACAATGAAAATTATAAAACACTGCTGAAAGAGATTAACCTACTGCCATTGAGTTGATTCTGACTCATAGTGACCCTAAAGGACAGAGTAGAACTGCCGGATAGGGTTTCCAAGAAGAAGCTGCTAAGTTCAAACTGCTGACGTTTTTGTTAGCAGCAAGCTCTTAACCACTGCGCCACCAGGGCTCTGAAAAAGATGAAAGAAGACTTAAATAAATGGAAAGATGTTCCATGTTCATGGATTGGAAGACTTAATATTGTTAAGATATCAATACTACCCAAAGAGATCTATAGATTCGATACATCTTGATCAAAATTCCAACAGCCTTCTTTACAGAAATGGAAAAACCTCAACTTTATATGGAATGGCAAGAGGCCCCAAAGAGCTAAAGCAATATTGAAAGAGAAGAACAAAATAGGAGAATTCACATTTTCTGATTTTAAAACATATTATATAGCTACAGTAATCAAAACAGCCTGGTACTGGTATAACAATAGACACATAGACCAATGGAATAGAATTGAGAGTCCAGAAATAAAACCACACATTGATGGTCAACTGATTTTTGACAAGGGTGCTAAGTCTATTAGATGGGGAAAGAAAAGTCTCTTCAATAAATGGTGTTGGGAAAATTGAATCTCCACATGCAGAAAAATGAAACAGGATCCATGCCTCACACCATACACAAAAATAAATTCAAAATGGATTAAAGACCTAAATGTGCAAACTAAAACCATAAAATTATTAGAAGAAAATGCAGGGGCAACGCTGTTGGGCCTAGCTTTTAACAATGGATTATCTAATATAGTAACAAAAGCACAAACAGCAAAAGAAAAAGTAAATAAATGGAACCTCATAAAAATTAAAAACTTTTATCAAAAGACTTTACCAAGGAGGCAGAGCCAACATGGCACCCTAGACAAACACATCATGCCGTCCCTCTGCAGCAAAGACCCGAAAAATTAAGTAAAACAGATACAAACGTCAATCCTGGAACCCTAAGCATCAAATTAAGCGATAAAGAAGTAGATCAAACACTGAATGGAAGAAGAAACTTAAGGAAAACAGAGAACGAGGAGAGATACAAAGTAGAGGTCCCATGCCAACTAACATGGCACAGCATCATCATCTTAGAACACAGCCAGCAATGTCCTCGGACAGGGAGTAAGGGAAGGAAACTTCATGGAGCTCCCAACAGGAGACAGAGCACCCAGTAACCAGAGAAAAACACTTTCCTACCCCTTGCCCTTCTGCCCCGTACATCCCCTCAGCCCCTTCCCACTGGGCCATGCTGTACCACCTTGGCTAGAAAGCCACTGGCCTGCTACCACCCTGGGTCTGTCCTGTCCTCACCCACTGGTTACCCTTTTTTTTTCCCTTTCTCTCTCTTTTCTTTCTCTTCCCCACCTAGCCCTGTATGCTGCCCCCTTCTCGCCAGCCCCTGCTGTGCCACCGTGGCTAGAGCATACCTGGTGCTCAGGCCTGCTGCAGCACCGGGCCCACACTGCCCCCTCCTTCCTGCCACTTGACCAGCTGCTGAAGAGTGGGAAGTGAACCCATACTACTCCCTGTCTGACACCCCACCTATCTAGTGAGTGGCTATAAACGCCCCCACATCACTGGACCGAAATCAGGAGGTAGACAGCACCTGCCATTCTGCCCTCTGCCACCTCACCAAACCAATGTACAGGAAAGCAGACTTGCCCTGCCTGCTGCTGCCCTGCCCACCGCAACAAGGTGGTGAGAGCTATCTTGCCCACAGATGAGCAAGCAGCAAAACATATCTGGTCTGCCCGCTCTGACATATCAAAACAAAACAAAGAAGCAGGACAAAACAAACAAATATACAATCAATAAATAAAGAAAATAGTACCTTAATGTCTTGAAGACAGCAGACACTATAAAAACATATTAAAAAGTGGAACAAGATGGCTCCAGCAAGTGACCAGAATAAAGAATCAGATGACCTTCTGGTAGAAGAAAAGGTAGTTCTCAATATGGAATTCAAAAGACTAACATTTAGGGCTCTTTAATAGATAAGGAAACAGAGCAAGGAAAACGCAGATAAAATGAAGGAAAAAATAGACAAACTCAAGGAAAACATAGAAAAAGCAATGGAATTCAGGAAAATAATACAAGAACAAAACACCTAATTCTAAATAAATAAACAATTAGAAATCATACAAAACCAGCAACTAGAAATCCAAAATATAAACAACAAAATTTCAGAAATGGACAACCCAATAGAAGGTTTTAGGAGCAAATTTGAAACAATGGAAGATAGAATCAGCAAGATTGAAGACAAATCCATGGACACCTCTTAGTTAAGGAAAAATCAGACAAAAAGAATGAAGACAAATGAAGAAAACCTAAGAACTATGTGGTGCACAACAAAGAATAAAAATTTGTGTGTGATCAGAGTTCCAGAACAGGGGGAGAACATGGAAACAACAGAGATTATTGTTGAGGATTTGCTGGCAGAAAACCTCGAAATATCATGAAAGACAGAAAGCAGACGATACAAGAGGCTCAATGAACCCCATATGGGGTAGACTGCCAAAATAAACTCACTAAGACATATCATAATCACACTTGCCAAAGACAAAGACAAAGAAAGAATCCTCAGAGCAGCTCAAGAAAAACAAAAAGTCACTTACAAACGGGAAACAATAAGACTGATTACTCAACAGAAACTATGTAGGCAAGAAGGCAATGGGATGACATATACAAAACCTTGAAAGAAAAAACTGCCAACCTAGAATAATATATCCTGCAAAGCTCTCTCTCAAATCTGATCAAAAATTAGGATATTTCCAGATAAACAGAAATTAAGGGAATTCATAAAAGCCAAACCCAAATTACAAGAAATATTAAAGGAAGTCCTTCGGTTAGTGACCCAACAGCATCAGACAACAACTGGAGTCTAGGACACAAGACAGCATCAGCCAGATACCAACCTAGGTAAAGAACTCTCACTAATAAAAAAAGCTAAAAGACTTAAAACAGGGAAACAGAGACATCAATCTGTAAATGACAGCAACATCAAAACAATAAAAGAGGGAATAAACGGTGTAGGTATAGAACATTCAAATGGAGAGGAAGTCAAGGTGATATCAAGTAATAAAAAACTGGTTCAAACTTAGGAAGAAAAGGGTAAATTTCAAAGTAACCACAAATAAAGTTAACCAACCTACTCATCAGAATAAAAAAGAAAAACATAAAGTCTCGGGAAACATAAAATCAATCTATAATAATGAAAGAAAGGAACATCCATAAACAAAAGGAATTCAGCACAGGAAAGTCAGAGGAACAAAGAAAACACCAGCAACACACACACACACACACAAAGTACAACAACATGACAGCAATAAACTCATACCTACGGATAATCACACTGAATGTAAATAGCTTAAATGCACCTGTACAAGAGACACAGAGTGGCAGAATGGATTTAAAAAAAAAAATGACCCATCAATATACTGTCTACAAGAGACACATCTTAGACACAGAGACAAAAATATATTAAAAATCAAAGGATGAAAAAAATACATCGAGCAAACAGTAGCCAAAAAAGGGCAGGAATGTCAGTACTAATCTCAGACAAAATAGACTTTAAAGCAAAATCAACCACAAAAAAGACAAGGAAGGCCATTATATAATGATTGAAGGGCCAATCCACCAAGAAGACAAAACCTTAATAAATATCTACACACCCAACGACAGCACTCTGAAATACATAAAACAAACTCTAACAGCACTGAAAAAAGAAATGGACAGTTCTACAAAAACAGTAGGAGACTTCAACACATCATTCTCGGTAAAGGACAGAAAATCTAGAAAGAAATTCAACAAAGATACAGAATATCTAAAGGCCAAAATCAAACAACTTGACCTCATAGACATATATAGAACACTCCCCCCAACAGCAGCAAAGTATACAATCTTTTCCAATGCATATGGAACATTCTCCAGAATAGACCATATTTAAGGCCAAAAACCAACCCTCAGTAAAATCCAAAACATTGAAATAATACAAAGCATTCTTTCTGATCACAGTATCATAAAAGAAGAAATCAATAACAAGAAGAATAAAGAAAAAAGATCAAATACATGGAAACTGAATAACACCTTGCTGGAAAACAACTGGGTAACAGAAGAAATCAAAGAGAGAATCAAAAAATTCCTAGAATCCAATGAAAATGAAAACATATTATACCAAAACCTTTGGGACACAGTAAAGGCAGTGCTCAGAGGTCAATTTATAGCAATAAAGGCACACAACAAAAGAGAAGAAGGGGCCAAAATCAAAATGTTCGGCCTATAACTGAAACAAATAGAAAGAGAACAGAAAAGAAGCTCAGGCACCAGAAGAAAGGAAATAATAAAGATTAGAGCAGAAATAAATGAAATAGAGAATAGAAAAACAATAGAAAGAATCAAACAAGACCAAAAGTTAGTTCTTTGAAAAGATCAGCAAAATCGACAAACCATTGGCCAAACTGAAAAAAGAAAAAAACAGGAGACTAAGCAAATAACTCACATAAGAAATGAGATGGGGGACATTGAAATAGACCCAACTGAAATCAAAAGCATCATAACAGAATACTATGAAAAACTGGACTCCAACACATTTGAGAACCTAGAACAAATTAACAAATTTTTAGAAACACACTGCTTACTTAAACAAACACAAACTGAGATAGAAAATATGAACAGACCCATGACAAGAGAAGAGACTGAAGAGGTAATTAAAAAAACCTCCCAACAACAACAAAAAAAGTGCTGGCCCAGACAGCTTCACTGGAGAATTCTACCAAACACTCAGAGAAGAGCTCACACCAGTACTACTCAAACTATTTCAGAACAGAGAAAAGGAAGGAATACTCCCAAATTCATGCTTTGAAGCCAGTATAACCCTGATACCAAAGCCAGGAAAAGACACTACAAAAAAAGAAAGAAAGAAAGAAAATTACAGACCAATATCTCTCATGAATATAGACGCAAAAATTCTCAACAATATTCTAGACAACAGAATTCAGCATCATATCAAAAAAAAGATACCAAGTGGATTCCTACAAGGTATATGAGGATGGCTCACCATTAGAAAATCAATCAGCATAGTCTACCAGATAAATAGAAGAAAATAAAAGTATCACAAAATCATCTCAACTGATGCAGAAAAGGCATTTGATAAAGTTCAACACCCATTCCTAATAAAAACTCTCAATACAACAGTAATAGTAGGGAAATTCCTCAACATGGTAAAGGGCATCTACAAAACCAACCGCCAACATTGTTCTCAATGGAGAGAGGCTGAAAGCACTCCCCTTGAGAACAGGAACAAAACAAGGATGCCTTTATCACCACTCCTATTTAACATTGCACTGGAAATCCTAGCTAGAGCAATAAGGCAAGAAAAAAAAAATAAAGGGAATCCAAATTGGAAAGGAAGAAGTAAAAATATCCAATTTGCAGATATGATACTATACATAGGGAACCCCAAAGATTCCACAAGAAAACTACTGGAACTAACAGAAAGATTCAGCAGAGCAGCAGATACAAGATCAACATATAAAAATCAGCCGGATTCCTACACACCAACAAAGAGAACTTTGAAAAGGAAACCATAAAAACAATACCATTTATAATAGCCCCTAAAAAGATAAAATACTTAGGAGTAAATTTAACCAGGGATGTAAAAGACCTGTACAAAGAAAACTACTAAACACTATTGCAAGAAACCAAAAGATATGTACATAAATGGAAAAACATACTAGGTTCATGGATAAGAAGACTCAACATTGTGAAAATGTCAGTTCTACCCAAAGTGATCTACAGATATAATGCAATCCTGATCCAAATACCAATAGCAATCTTTAACGAGATGGAAGAACTAATCACCAACTTTATATGGAAAGGAAAGAGGCCCTGGGTAAGAAAAGCATTATTAAAGAAAACGAACAAAGTAGGAGGCCTCACACTACCTCATCTCAGAACCTACTATACAGCCATGGTAGTCAAACCAGCCTGGTACTGGTATAATTACAGACACATAGACCAATGAACAGAATCCTGAACCCAGATGTAAATCCATCCACTTATGGTCACCTGATCTTTGACAAAGGACCAAAGTCCATTAAAGGGGAAAAGACAGTCTTTTTAACAAATGGTGCTGGAAAAACTGAATGTCCATGTGTAAAAAAATTAAACAGGACCCATACTTCATACCACACACACAAAGACTAACTCAAAATGGATCAAAGACCTAAAAATAAAACCTAAAATGATAAAGATCATGGAAGAAAAAATAGGACAACACTAGGGGCCCTAATAAATGGCAAAAAGAGAATACAAAACATAACTAACAATGCACAAACACTGGAAGATAAACTAGATAACTGAAAGCTCCTAAAATTAAGCACTTATGGTCATCAAAAAAATGAATGAATCCAAGAAACAACTCACAACACAGATGAATCTGGAGGGCATTATGCTGAGTGAAATAAGTCAATCACAAAAATACAAATATTGTATGGGACTACTATTATAAAAACACAAGAAAAGATTTACACACAGAAAAAAAAATCTTTGATGGTTACAAGTGAGGCGAGGGGTGAGGACAGTAAATCACTAACTAGATAGTAGACAAGCATTAAATTTGGTGAAGGGAAAGACAATACACAATATAAGGGAAATCAGCAAAAACTTGACCAAGGCATAGTCATACAAGCTTCCTAGACCGAGTTACTAGGGCTGAAGGCCGGGGACCAGGGTCTCGGGCATAACATAGTTCATAAAGAAAATGCTCTACATCCTACTTTGGTAAGTAGCGTCTGTAGTGTTAAAAGCTTGTGAGCAGCCATGTAAAATACCTGTCCCATGTTTGGAGCAAATGAGAATGAAGAAAACTGAAGACCTAAGGAGAATAGTCCAAAGGACTAATGGAGCACGTGAACCACATCCTCCACCAGCCTGAGACCTGAAGAAGTAGATGGTGCCCAGCTACCAACAACAACTACTCTGACAGGGATCACAATAGAGGGCCCCAGACAGAGCTGGAGAAAAATGTAGAACAAAATTCAAATTCACAAAAAAAGACTAGACTTACTAGTCTGACAGAAACTGGAGGAACCCCTAAGACCATGGCCCCCCGGACTCCCTGCTGAGAACTGAAGCCACTCCTGAAGTCTACCTTTCAGCCAAAGATTAGACAGGCCTAAAAAACAAACAATAACACATGTGAGGAACGTGCTTCTTAGTTCAGTCAAGTGTACAAGACCAAATGGGCAATGCCTGCCCAAAAGCAAAGATAAGAAGGGAAGAAGGGATGGGAAAACTGGATGAATGGACACGGAAAACCCAAGGTGGAAAGGGAAAGAGGAAGAGTGCCAACACACTGCAGGAATTGCAACCAATGTCACAAAACAATTTGTGTATAAATTTCTGAATCAGGAACTAATTTGCGCTGTAAATTTTCACCTAAAACAGTTAGAAAAAAAAAAAAAAAAAGACTTTACCAAAAAAGTGAAAGGACAAGCTAGTGAGTGAGACAATATCTTTGGAAACCATATATCTGATAATAGTCTAATAACCAAAATATATACAAAACTTTGATAACAACAAAAAGACAACCCAATCATCAAATGAGCAAAGGACTTGAATAGATATTTCGCCAAAGAAGACGTTCAGATGGCCACTAAACACATGAAAAGATGCTCAACATCATTAGCCATCAGATAGATGCAAATCAAAACCACAATGAGATACCATTTCTCTCCCACTAGAATGTTGTTGTTAGGTGCCACTGAGTCAGTTCTGACCCATAACGACCCTATGTACAACAGAAGGAAACACTGCCCGGTCCTGCACCATCCTCATGATCGTTGTTATGCTTGAGCCCATCGTTGCAGCCACTATGTCAATCCATCTCATTAAGGGTCTTCCTCTTTTTCGCTGACCCTCTATTTTACCAAGCATGATGTCCTTCTCCAGGGACTGGTCCCTCTTGATAACATGTCCAAAGTACGTGAGACGAAGTTTCACCATCCTTGCTTCTAATGAGCATTCTGGCTGTACTTGTCAAGACAGATTTGTTAATTCTTCTAGCAGTCCATGGTATATTCAATATTCTTCACCAACATGATAATTCAAAGGCATCAATTCTTCAGTCTTCCTTATTCATTGTCCAGCTTTTGCGTGCATATGAGCTGATTGAAAACACCATGGCTTGGGTCAGGCACACCATAGTCCTTAAACTGACATCTTTGCTTTTTAACACTTTAAAGAGGTCTTTTACAGCAGATTTGCCCAATGCAAGGCGTCGTTAGATTTCTTGACTGCTGCTTCCATGGGTGTTGATTGTGGATCCAAGTAAAATGAAATCCTTGACAACCCTAATATTTTCTCCGTCTATCATGATGTTACTTACCGGTCCAGTTGTGAGGATTTTTGTTTTCTTTATGTTGAGGTGTAATCCATACTGAAAGTTGTGGTCTTTGATCTGAATCAGTAAGTGCTTTGAGTCCTCTTCACTCTCAGCAAGAAAGGTTGTGTCATCTGCATACTGCAGGTTGTTAATGAGTCTTCCTCCAATCCTGATGCCTGGTTCTTCTTCATATAGTTCAGCTTCTCAGATTATTTGCTCAGCATACAGATTGAATAAGTACGGTGAAAGGATACAACCCTGACACACACTTTTCCTGACTTTAAACCACGCAGTGTCCCCTTGTTCTGTTCAAACGGCTGCCTCTTGGTCTAAGTACAGGTTCTGAATGAGCACAATTAAGTGTTCTGGAATTCCCATTCTTCGCAATGTTATCCATAATTTGTTATGATTCACACAGTCAAATGTCTTTGCATAGTCAATAAAACACAGGTAAACATCTTTCTGGTAGTCTCTGCTTTCAGCCACGATCCATTTGACATCAGCAATGATATCCCTTGTTCCATGTCCTCTTCTGAATCCAGCTTGAATTTCTGGCAGTTCCCTGTTGATGTACCACTGCAGCTTCTTTTGAATGATCTTTAGCAAAATTTTACTTACATGTGATATTAATGGTGTTTGATAATTTCCACATTCAGTTGGATCACCTTTCTTTGGAATGGATAAAAATATGGATCTCTTCCAGTCGGTTGACCAGATAGCTGTCTTCCAAATTTCTTGGCATAGACAAGTGAGCTCTTCAAGTGCTGCATCTGTTTGCTGAACCATCTCAATTGGTATTCCATCAGTTCCTGGAGCCTTATTTTTCACCAATGCCTTCACTGCAGCTTGGACCTCTTCCTTCAGTACCACTGGTTCTTGATCATATACTGTCTCTTGAAATGGCTGAATGTTAACCAATTCTTTTTGGTACAGTGACCCTGTGTATTCCTTCCATCTTCTTTTGATGCTTCCTGCCTCGTTTAGTATTTGCCTCCACAGAATCCTTCAATATTGCGGCTCAAGGCTTGAATTTTTTCTTCAGTTCTTTCAGCTTGAGAAATGCTGAGTATGTTCTTCCTTTTTGGTTTTCTATCTCCAGCTCTTTGCACATGTCATTATAATACTTTACTTTGTCTTCTCAAGCCGCCCTTGGAAATCTGTTCAGCTCTTTTATGTCATCATTTCTTCCTTTCACTTTAGTTACTCTACATTCAAGAGCAACTTTCAGAGTCTCTTCTGACGTCCATTTTGGTCTTTTGTTTCTTTCCTGTCTTTTTAATGACCTCTTGCTTTCTTCATGTATGATGTCCTTGATGTCATTCCCCAACTGGTCTGACCTTCAGTCATTAGTGTTCAATGCGTCAAATCTATTCTTGAGATGGTCTCTAAATTCAGGTGGGATATACTCAAGGTCATACTTTGGTCTCGTAGACTTGTTCTAATTTTCTTTAACTTCAGCTTCAACTTGCATATGAGCAACTGATGGTCTGTTCCACAGTTAGTCCCGGTCCTTGTTCTGACTGATGATACTGAGCTTTTCCATCGTCCCTTTCCACAGATGTAGTCGATTTGATTCCTGTGTATTCCATCTGGTGAGATCCACATGTACAGGCACCATTTATGTTGCGAGTTGAAATGGACGGGGACTGGCCATTTTGAATCTGACAATTATATGGTCTACTATGCTGGGAATGACAAATTAAAGAGGAATGGTGTTGTATTCATCATCAAAAAGAACATTTCAAGATCTATCCTGAAGTACAATGTTGTCAGTGATAGGATAATATCCATACGCCTACAAGGAAGACCCACTAGGATAGATACGATAACAAAACAAAACAAAAAATCAGAAAATAACAAATGTTAAGATGTGTAGAAACTGGAACCCTTATCCATTGCTGGTAGAAATGCAAAATGGTACAGCCACTGTGGAAAACAGTGTGGTGGTTCCTCAAAAAACTAAAAACAGGATTACCATATGACCCAGCAATTTCACTTCTAGGTATATAGCCAAAAGGCTTGAAAGCAGAGACTTCTACACCAGTGCTCACTGTAGCACTATTCACAGTAGCCAAAAGGTGGAAACAACCTAAAGGCTTATCAACAGATGAACAGATAAACAAAATGTAGTAAATACATACAATGGAATACTACTCAGCCAGTAGAAGAAATGAAGTCTTGATATATGCAACAATATGATAGAGCTTAAAGACATTATGCTGAGTGAAATAAGTCAATCACAAAAGGACAAATATTATATGACCTCACTTATATAAAAAGACAAGAAAAGGCAAATGTATAGGGACCAAAATTTATTAGTGATTACCAGGGGCAGCAGGCAGGGGGAAAGAGTGGTTACCAGGGGCAGGAGGGGAAAAGAGGAGGTATTAATGGTGATGGAAAAATCACATTAAGGGTAGCGTTGCACAGTTAATTACTGAAATGTTGTCAATAAGTTGTATACCTGTAAAAAGCTGAACTGGCAAACGTTGTGTGATACATATACTTATTACAACAACGATAAAAAAAAAAAGGAATAGCTGCTGAGTCTGCTTATATACAACTAAAAACTTCACGGGATTTGTTTCCTTGATTTGGAAGTTTAGGGTCATGGTTTCATGGGACATCCCATTTAATTGTCCTAATAACAAGTTTAGTGCTTCTGTTCTACCTCCTAGTGTTTTGTTCCATAGTGCTGTGATCTTAAAAGCCTGCAAGCGCCCATCCAAGGCACAACAATTAGTCTCTATTTGCCTGGAGCAACAGAGAAAGGAGTCAGAAATAGGAGGAGCATATGGGATGTGTGGCTAATTGCCTCCATGAACAACTGTTTCCTTTGCCATGAAACCAGAAGAACCAGATGGTGCCCAGCTACCATTTCTAAACATTTTGATAAATATTCTATAGAAGAATTCTGATCAGAATTACAAAATATCATGGACTCCAGACTTTCTGGAGCCATGGAGGCTGGATGAATCCCTGAAACTATTGCCCTGAGATAATCTTTAAGCCTTAAACCAAAAATATCCCCTGAAGTCTTCTTAAAGCCAAACAATAGTTCAATAGTTCAGCTTAGCTAGTGAAGAATGTCTGTCTTGATCATTGTGCTCTTTCAAGATCTAGCTACATGCCAGGGGGTGGGGGGAGGGGACTTTCTTTGATGGTTACCAGGGATGGGGCAAGGAGGAAGGGAAAATTACCAAATAGATAGAAGACACCTGTTAACATTGGTGAAGGGAAAGGCAATACATAATATGGAGGAAGCCGCAAAACATGACCAAAGTATGGGAGGACACTGAGAAGAAAGCGAGAACAGAGGCGTGGTCAACATGGCGGAGTAGTTAGACGCTTCCTATATCCCTCTTACAACAAAAACCTGGAAAAACAAGTGATTTGATTCTACGTGAATATCTGGGAGCCCTAAATAAGGCAAGGTTAAGAAATCCGTCTGACTGATACGGGAGAGGGAGACCGTTTGGAAGAGGTGAGGAGGGCCAGAGCCGCGGTGGCAAAACTGCAGCACCACAGCCACACCAGTCAGCAGTGAAGCAGGCAAACAGCTGTGCTGTACGTGCACTCGGGAAGCAGTTTCCACATCGAGAAAGACCGGGCAGCGGAGATTCTGCTTGGACACTCCGAACCTGTGAAGAGCAGCTCCCAAGAGGCTAAGATAAGTAATGCGTGCACACTTTCGCGGGGATTAAAAGAAAAAAAAAGCCCATTTGGGAAAAACCTCTCTCCCTTTTACCTCCTCCCTCCGCGCTCTACACCAGAAGTCCGCTGGGCCAGAAGTAGATCCCAAAAGGCACCCTGACCCATTCTCCTGGCCTTGGAGAGGGAACAAATAAGCTGCTGGCTCCCCTAGGCCAGGAACACAGGGTCAGCACAGCTCCTTTGCTGGGCACAGGTATCAGGGGTCCGCAGACTCTAACTGCCTTACACCCCTGTATAGACTTGTGGGGACCCATCTCAACAGCGTTAGTCCTCCCTGCCATAGTACAACAGGGCAAACACCTGAAGTTTAACTTCAACTGCTTCAGCTGTGAACTGGCAGATCTGTGACCTTGAAACAGCCCTGCCCCTTAAGTAGGCACTTTTATCAATCTGCAGCAGGGGCTTCAGGACTGGTGGTAGCACCTAAAGTGCCTAATCACCTACTACAGGAGTCCAAGAAAAAGTGGTGCCCTTGAGTCTTTACAGCCAACAGAGAGGGGTGCTCATATTCTGGCTGCAAAACTCACCTGCCTACTCACCCTAGAGAATAGGGACACGCTTTCCTTTCAGACTTTCAGGGGCAGTCGTCAGCCCCCTGCCTGGCTCAGTGCATGATCCCCTACCACAGCCAGAGTCCAGTGCCTGCACCAATCACCCATGCCTCTCTAGGACTGGGGGTGAGAGCCTGCATCACACACTTGGTGACTGACTGCCGGAACACGCGAGCTGAAGCCATACAGGAAAATTTAACAGACTCCTGTGTGCACATACTTAGTTACAGAACAAACTACCTGGTGACAGGACGTTAGAGATCCAAAGGTGTCAAATATCAAACTAGTGCACAAGAGCAGCCTATTTGGGCATATCAAAACAAAACAAAATAAGAAGCTAGGTCTCACTAAGCAAATACAAAATAAAATCATAATAAATTATTGATGGCTCGGAGACAACAGTCAATATCAAGT
>NW_004443937.1:13963689-14003515 GCF_000243295.1 Trichechus manatus latirostris
CCTGACAGGGAACACAACAGAGGGTCCCTGATAGAGCAGCAGAACGATGGGATGCAGAACTCAAATTCTAGTAAGAAGACCAGACCAGACTTAATGGTCTGACTAAGACTGGAGGTGCCCCGGAAAGCATGGTCCCTGGTCTATCACCCCAGAACTAAAACAATTTCCGAGGCCAACTCTTCAGACAGGGATTGGACTGGACTGTGGGACATAAAGTGATACTTGTGAAGAATGTGCTTCTTAGTCAAGTAGATACAAGAGACCAAAGGGGCAGCTTCTGTCCAGAGGTGAGATGGGAAGGCAGAGAGAGTTAGGGGCTGGCTGAATGTTCATGGGGAATCAGGGGCAGAGGGGAGGAGTGTGCTGTCGCAGAATGGGGTGAGCGGTTGGGGTCCGATAACAATGTATGTAAAAAAAAAAATTCTGTAGGGAAGACTAACTTGAAACGTAAACTTCATTTAATTACCAAAAATAAATAAATAAATAACCAATTCCCTATCTGCAATGACAACATAATTTTGAAAGCTTCTCCTGACATCCCGTTGCCTGAGACTTCAAAACAGACTAGACCAGATCCTTGTCTAGAGGACAAAATAGAGCCTACTCGATCATTGCCTTGTCAGGTTTCTCAAAAATAGTAGAACCAAAAGAAAGTGAATAAATGACAGCAAATATACAAGCAACGGCAGTCTTGATTTTATATCACATCTTAATTTACTCTAACCAATAAATTTAATTTTTCTATACACTTTACTTACCTATGACACCTGTAAGTCAGTTTATTCTCCTGCTTTTCAAGTGAATTAGTTCCACTAAATTCTTGGTTGTAACAATTAGACATACTAGTTTTTCACACTGAAAGTACTGTATTTTCTAAGTCAAAATGAGACCTATATAACTTGTTTATCCTTTTCTGGATAAATTCTGAGAAGGCTCCAGTATCTTAAAATGGCAAAGGTCTCTGTGTTTACTCTGTGTTATAATCTTTACTGCAATAAAAATTATTATTTGTGTTAGTTTATGGACAGGAAAAATGGGGAACATACGCAACTGTTAACAGTGATTACATCTGGGGTTGAGATTACAAGAGACTTCTCTTTATACCTAATATATAATTTCTGGTAAGCTTTGATTTTTTTTTTTAAGCATGTATTCTTTTTATAATCAGAAAATAACTAGAGAAAGAAGTAAGCTTTAATAAAATTACTTCAATATTTGTAGCTCAAACTTTGAAGCTTAAGGAAAAACTTAAGCTTTTGTATTTGTAAGTTTAATGGGCTGAATGTTTTAATAAAGGTCCTTCAAAAGCAATAAAAAAAAGAGGAAAAAAAAGAAAGCAAGAACAAAGGGGAACAATGGTAATTACTATAGTATAGACAATTCTGCAACAATAGTATTAACAAACACTAATTTACAAATGGATACATAGGTAAACAGACATGCCAAGAGGTGTGGGAGGGTATATGGGAACACACTCACCTACAGATATAGGTTTGGTAGTAGACATTTCTACATACATAACTGTAGGCACTGCTTATATATTAATATAGACAATAGAGCACACAAGGGGCACAGTCAGGGCAACTTCTTAGACATAACTAATCACTTTATGGGATGAAGTTCTTAGGTTCAAAGGCAAAGGACCATAGACTTGGGGAACATCGGCATCAACTGGCACAACATAGCTCATAAAAACAAAATTCTGCGCATTGCTTTGATGAGTAGCATCTGGGATCTTAAAAGCTTGCAAGCAGCCAGCCATCTAAGAGATAGCTATTGGTCTCTTACTGCCCGGAGCAAAGGAGAATTAAGAAAACCAAAGACCTAAGGGAGTAATTAGTCCAAAGGACTAATGGACCACATGAACCACAGCCTACATGACCCCAAGACCAGAAGAACTAGACGGTACTTGGTTACCACTACCACTACCACTACCACAGAGGGTCCTGGACAGAGTAGGAGAAAAATGAAGAAGAAAACATCAAATTCACCAAAAAGACCAGACTTACTGGTCTGACAGAGCCTGGAGGAACCTCTGAAACTATGGTCCTAAGACACCCTTCTGAACTGGAACTGAAGCCATTCCTGGACACTACCCTTCAGCCAAACCACAGACAGGCCCATAAAATAATAACACCCGAGAGGAACGTGTTACTTAGAACAAGCAATTATAAACGAGCAATATTTGCCCAAAAGCAAAGATAAGAAGGCAGGAAGGGGCAGTAATTCAGGACAAAAGGAAACAGGGAACCTAGAATGGAAATGGGGGGAGTGCTGGCACATTGTGGGGAATGAAACCAATGTCATGGAACACTTCATGTACAAACTATCAAATGGAAAACTAATTTGTTTTGTAAACTTTCACCCAATGCACAATTAAAAAAAAATTTTAAGAAAAAAGAGATATATCTATATGGGATCAAATGAACAACAGCAACTTGAAAGATTAGACAGGTACCTTATGGGGCAGTGAGTTTATGTTAATGGGGAAAGAACAACTCGGAAGAGGAGGATGAGAATGGTTGCACAACTCCAAGAATGTAATCAATATCACTGAATTTTATATGTAGACACTGTTGAACTGGTATATGTTTTGCTGTGTATATTCTCAACAACAACAACAACAACAAAAGGTAGATAAATTCAAATACACGAAATAAAAAACAAAAAAACTCTGCAGGGCAAAACCACCTCAAGCAAAGACAGATGACAAACTGGGAGACTTATCTGAAACTCTTATCATGGACAAGTGGCTAATTTTCCTACTATGTAAAGAACAGGAGGTGAATCAGAAAAAGTTAAAAACCCAGTAAATATGGGCAGAGGAAATGAACAAACAATTCACAGAATAAGACATAAAAAATGGTTTTTAAAATTATGAAAAGATGCTTAACTTCACTTATAATAAGACTTACCCAAATTTAAACTATACTTATTACCTATCAGACTGACAAAATTCTGAAAAGTTTGACAACACATTCTGTTGATGAGACTGTAAACTGGTATAACCCTTACGGAGATTAATGTGGCAATACCTCTTAAAATTATACATTCAGATGACCCTTGATCCAGCAATTCCATCTTTAGGAATTTATTTACAGATTACAGATACACATTCGAAAAAACATGAAACGATGAATATATACGGTTATTGCCTTCAGCATTGTTTGTCAAAGGAATGAGGGATTGGATAAATAAATCACAGAACATCCATACTCTGAATGTTATGAAGTAAAAAGAAAAAAAAAAAAAAGAGGCAGCTATTCATGAAACAATATTAAGTGAAAAAAGCAAGGTTCTGAACAGTATGTTTAATATGATACTTTTTAAGCAAAAAGGGGAGGAAATGAAGGGTATTTGCATTTGCTTCCATAGACAAAAAAAATCGTGGTTAGGTTTTGCTAGTGGGGGCACAAGCAGGAGATCGGAGGAAAGGAGATGCATACGCATAAGGCTGGATATTTATTTCCCCTGCCCCCCTACCCCGTGGGGTCACAATGGGCTAAGACCTCTTAGCCACAGATCAATGCTCCTGTCAGAAGGCCCTTCCCCACTGCACGCTCTCTGTCCAGCTTCTGGTAACATTCCCTCCTCTTGCCTCTTCTGCCCTGACCGTCAAATTCAACCTCTTCAGCCTGGTCTGTGGTGCCCTTATCAGCTGTCCCACTTCCCACCTCAACTTGACTTTACTCTTTAGTCTGGCCTGTACACTTAGAACAACTCCCCCACCCTTCACCTGCTGTCTCCGGCCTCTGCAATTCTGAAAGCCTGGCATCAAAGTTCCTATGCCTAGCAGCTCCTCTCCACAATGCTTGTTCAGACCTCGGCTGCCATTCCAGACAGGACAGGTGCTGGAGTAGTAGGAACCTACCTCTCCTGATTCACACTCAGCTGTTCAGCATCCTCCTGGGGCTAGAAAAATGGCTAGGAAAGGGTTTTGTTCACCCTTGCTCACTGTTCCCTCCTGGAGAGGGAGTACTGTCTTCCAGCTTCCCACATAAGCCCCTCCTGCCCTCTTTGCTGCCTGCTGCCTGCTGAAAATCTAGCCAAAGTGTATGGTAAGGCAGTCCTGATGTAACAGACGAACAAATTTGTCAGTTTTCTCTTTACCTCCCTTCAGTGTTCCTGAGGGTATCTAGAAACACATTATCACACTACTCCACATTGTTGTAGCACTTACAGTTTAAGTAACACTTTTGCACATCTAATAAATCTCTTTGCTCTTTACAGAAACCTAGGAGAACACATGAGGGAGGAGGGACAGGGTGGGAATTATTATGCGCATTTAACAGATGAGGAAACTGAGGTTTTGAGAGGTTGAGTGACTTAGCTAAGAAAGTCTACTACTAAAGAGTACTCAAGAACTCAATCAATTCCTATAACCTTCTCAGGGCTTTAAGACTGTGCTCTGTGAAGTGAGGAGACTGATCTCTAGGAGCAAAGGAGGAAAAGACTCAGAGGCCATTTTATAACCCTGTGACGATTCATAACAATGGCTTTGAACAGCTCTTGAGATCCCTCCATCTGGGCCAGCATCCCTGTTCACATAGGTGCCAGCACACACTGGTGGGTGTACAATTGTAATTTGAAGATTTAATTACCACTCACTCCCTCCAAAACCTGCTTTTCCCTCACTCTTCCCCATCTGAATTAATGACATCATCATCATTCAGTTACTTGAGCCAAAAACCTAAAAGTCATCCTTAATACTTCTTTTTCCCTTACCCCACATCAATTAGTGAGTCAGTCCTGTTAGCTCTACTTCTAAAATTGATTAGAAATCTAATTTTCTCCTTCTCCTTGATACTACCCTTAAGAGTACATCATCAGTGAAATCTGGATTACTAAAATAGTCTAAATACTTTGATTCTACTCTTGCTACCTTACAATCATTTCCCCATGCAGTAGTTGGAGATGTTCCAGTTCTGACAAGACTGACTAGTGTGTTTAAGACCAACCTCCTGAGGGACAAAAGCTCAGGAAATATTTTTCTAAATCTTTTTTAAGGTATTAGAGATCTCTCAAGTCAGTGAGAACATGCAGGGTCAGGATCTGGAATAAGAGGGAAACCAAGAAAGGTGAATCTGACATTTAGAACTGCTTTACCCCTCAAGGCAGTTGCTGATTCTAAAAGTGAAACCTGGGGTGACAGATGAGAAGCTAAGTACAGCTTCTGATAGGCTCATGGGGCTGGAAAGAGAAAAATGGGAGCTCGGGACCCACCAAAAAAGAAAATGCTGGTAAACAACCTAGGCTTTTGGTTGAAGACCTGAACAGCTATATCCTAGGAGTAAAGCTGAAGCAGAGACAGATGAGCCCTCACAAGGATTAAAGCACAGTTTTAATCCCCATTTGGATGAAGGTGATCTGTCCCTAGTCTAGTTGTCTATTGAAAGCAAAGATAAACCTCTCTAGAGGAACATTACATCATCCAGAGATCTTCAAATTATCTCTACACTTTTCATACACAATGTCTGGCATATAGAAAAATAAAATGATCACATATATAAAAAGGCAAGAAGTGGCTGAAAACTATAGAAACAGACCAACAAATAATATGGACACTGGAGTTATCTGACATAGACTTTAAAGTAATTGTGATTAATATGTACAAAAAATAGAAGACAATATGGAGAATTTCAGGAGAGAATTAGAATCTAAAAGAATCTAATGGAACTTTTAGAACCGAACAAATGAAATCAAGAACTCAAGAGATGAGTTTTAAGAGCAGATAAGACACAGTTAAAGAAAGCATTAGCAAATTGGAAGACAGGTCAGTGAAAATATCCACACTGAAGTACAGTGGGGAAAAAGGATGGAAATATAGAATAGAGAATAAGAGATACATAGAACTCTGTGAAAAGGTGTAACATGGATGTACTTAGAATCCCAGATACAGGAGAAGAAGGAAGAAGAGTAAGAGAGAGACAAAAATCAATATTTAACTAAATAATGGCTGAGAATTTTCCCAAACTGACGAAAGCTAAACAAGTGCTACAAGCAGGATAAATACAATGAAAATCACATCTAGGCACCTCATAGAAAAGCCACTAAAAACTAAAGATGGAGAGGAAAAAAAAATTAAACCAATAGAAAAAAGACACATTACCTTCAAAAGAGTAACAATAAGAGAGCTGACTTCTTAACAGAAATGATAGAAGACAGAAAACAATAGAAAGGCATCTTCAAAGTGTTAAGAAAAAATAATGGTGTGTGGGGAGAATTCTAATTTTATTTCCTCTTTTTTCTTTCCTGGCTTTGCCCCAAGGCCAGTCCCAGTAGAAGAATTGTATTGCCATGTCAGTGACAGCAATGACATGGACACTCTCTTGAGAGAAAACTCATTTGTCTGGATATAGGAACCAGGAAAAGGGACCCCTCATGTGCAAAGAGTGTGAGTGGAATTTCCAATATTTAAAAAATCTCTTTTCTCTTGTCACTTCACCCTAAGGGTGGCCCCAGTCATGTAGAACTGTGTAAGAGTGCCAATGGCTACAACCCTGAAGACCAGAACACAGGGCTCCTGATTGCTGGAGGGTATGAGGGGAAATCATGCAGAGGAGAGAGCAGGAAAACGGGGTCTCATAACTTCATGTATAAACTGACATAAGTCCTGGACTTACACGCAAGCTGTGCATGTATAGAGCATCCCCCAGGAAGCAAAGCAGAAAATTTGAGAACTGAACTACCATATAAACCACTGTCCAAGTCCCAAACTAATCCCTTAGTGGCACAAACGAGGGGCAGACCTAAATAGCATTGTAAAGGCTTTGAAAATTTAACTGAAATTGGAATTACTACCCACAGAAGGCAAGACAGGATTTGCAGTCTGAACATAACCAGTTGATTATTAAAACAACACACACACACACACACACACACACACTCACAGACACACACACAAATCAACATTCCCAGAGGACTTTAAAAGGACCTAGAGTCTGACAACATAATCTACAAAATGTTTAGGCTATAATCCAAACTTATTTGACATACCACAAACAAGGGAAAAGACAGATGCCAGCCCCAAGATGATCCAGATGTTGGAATTATCAAAGACTTTAAAGCAGCCATTATAATCATCTTCCATGCAATGAATGAAAAGATAGAAGCTCTTAGCCAAGAAACAGAAAATATATAAAAAAAGATTCAAATAAAAGTTTTAGAACTGAGAAATACAGTATTTCAAATAAAAATTCATTAGATGGTTTCAGTAACAGAATGGAGAAGACAGAGGAAAGAATCAGTGAACTTGAAGACAGAGCAATATAAATAACCCAATCTGAAGAACAGAGAGAAAAAAGATTGAAAAAAAAATGAACAAAACTTCAGTACCCTGTGGAACGATGTGCTACATAAGGGGCAAAGTGGGTAAATCCCAGTTTTGCTGCTAACTGCGTGGTAAGGATTAGCATGAATCCAATCCACAAAGTGTGGAGACAGATTCAGTCCTCACCTTCCTACTCCATTCTCACTGTCAGCCACTCAGGCATACTACTCTAGCCACCCAGAGCTAGGTCAGAGCTCACAAGTTAGATGAATACTGTCCTTCAGACCAGTTGCCCAGACAGCCCTTCTATGACCCTAGCCACCCAGAGCTGGGTCAGAGCTCACAAGTTAAAAGGACACAGTCCTTCAGACTGCCAAATAGGCAGACACCAGCCATAAGCTTGCAGAGTCCACACAACACCCCAACCTTCTGCCTTGCTGGCCACAGATTCATGGCCAGTTTCACCCTACCCCTTCAAGATGTCAGCCACAAACCAGGAGTCCACACAACACCCTCATTTCCTGATCTGCTGGCTCCCACTGTCCCTTTGGGTTCAGTGATTCACTTATGACTAAAAATTTATTATTACAACCAAAAAGGATACAAATGAAGAGACACATAGGGTGGGCCCTGGAAGGGGTCCCACTATGAGCTTCCATTGTCCCAAGGGGATGCTCTATCCTCCTGAAAGCAGATGTTCCTGTCAATCAGGAAGCCCTCTGTGATGGTTAAGATTGTGTGTCAACTTGGCTGGGCCATGATTCTCCGTGTTTTAATGCAATCACTCCCATGATTGAATATACTGTGAGTAGCCAATCAGATGAAAGGGAGCCTCCTTGGGGGTGTGGCCCGTATCTGTATATAAGCAGATGTTCTGGCTTTTCGGTCTCTCTGGATCCTGCGGCTGCTTCCTGTCATCTCATCTCCTGTTCTTGGGACTTGAGCTGTCAGCTTATCTGCCGAACCTGGGATTCGTCGATCTGCACAGCCCGTGAGTGGGAGCCCTGCTCTCCGACCTGCCGATCTTGGGCTTGCCAGCTTCTGCAGCTGTGTGACTTGGGAGAGGCCTCTACCCTGATCCACGGACTTGGGACGTTCTAGCCTCTACAATCACGGGAGCTGTTTCCTTGATATAATCTCTCTCTATATATATATTTATACACTTTACTGCTTTTGCTTCTCTAGAGAACCCAGCCTAAGACACCCTCTGAGCCTCTGTGCTCAGAGTTTTAATTGGCCTCACCACATGGTCATGATAGATTACATCATACCCTCTGAGGCTAGTCAACATCAGGCCCCAGGTGGTCTCCCTTGGTCTGGTCAGCACCCAGTCATTAGCCTCAGGTGTGGTCTGGCTCAAAAGTACTGAGAATAAAGGCCAAATTGCTTTCTGCACCTCACAAACAAATATTAAAATGTCCCACATTGTGTCAATGAAGGAGAGGAGAAAGAGATTGGTGCAGAAACACACATTTGAATACTGACTAAAAATTTCCTAAATTTTGGTGAAAGATATACATTTACAATTCAAGAAGCTCAAAAACTCCAGATATGATAAAATAAAACAACATCCAGACATACCAAAATCAAGCTGCTAAAAACCAAATATACAGAAAAAAATCTTAAAAACAGCCAGAAAGAAGGAAACTACACATTACATATAGAGGAACAATGATTCAAATGACTGAGAATTTCCCATCAGAAAGCATGGAAACCACAAGACTGTGGAACAACGTCTTCAAATTGCTGGAAGGAAAAACAAACAAAAAACCCTGTCAAATCACAATCCTGTATTCAGTGAAAATATCCTTCAGGAATGAAGGCAAAATAAAGACATCTATCTTCACATCACCTCCACGTGTTTGTCAGTTGGTCATACTGTGGGGGCTTGCGTGTTGCTGTGATGCAGGAAGCTATGCCACTGCTACTCAGATACCAGCAGGGTCAACCATGGTGGACAAGTTTCAGCTGAGCTTTCAGACTAAGACAGACTAGGAAGAAGGACCTGGCAGTCTACTTCTGAAAAGAATTAGCCAACGAAAACCTTACGAATAGCAGAAGAACACTGCCTGATATAGTGCCGGAAGATGAGCCCCCCAGGTTGGAAGGCACTCAAAAGACGACTGGGGAAGAGCTGCCTCCTCAAAGTAGAGTCGACCTTAATGACGTGGATGGAGTCAACCTTTCAGGACCTTCATTTGCTGATGTGGCAAGACTCAAAATGAGAAGAAACAGCTGTAAACATCCATTAATAATTGGAACGTGGAATGTATGAAGTAAGAATCTAGGAACATTGGAAATTGTCAAAAATGAAATGGAACCCATAAACATTGATACACCAGGCATTAGTGAGCTGAAATGGACTGGTATTGGCCACTTTGAATCGGACAATCACATGGTCTACTATGCCAGGAATGACAACTTGAAGAGGAATTGGCATTGCATTCATCATCAAATGAACATTTCAAGATCTATCCTGAAGTACAATGCTGTCCGTGATAGGGATAATTATCCATACGCCTACAAGGAAGACCAGTTAATACAACTATCATTCAAATTTACACACAAACCACTAAGGCCAAAGTTGAAGAAACTGAAGATTTTTACCAGCTTCTGCAGTATGAAATTGACTGAACATGCAATCAGGATGTATTGATAATTACTGTTGATTGGAAAGTGAAAGTTGGAAACAAGAAAAATTGGTAGCTGGAAAACATGGCCTTGGTGATAGAAATGACGCTGAAGATCACATGACAGAATTTTGCAAGACCAACGACTTCTTCATTGCAAATACCTTTTTTCAACAACATAAACATGATTATACACGTGGACCTTGCTGTATGGGAAGTGCAGGAATCAAATAGACTATATCTGTGGAAAGAGACGATGGAAAAGCTCACTATCATCAGTCAGAACAAGGCCAGGGGCTGACAGCAGAACAGACCATCAATTGCTCACATGCAAGTTCAAGTTGAAACTGAAGAAAATTAGAACAAATCCACGAAAGCCAAAGTACAACCTTGAGTATATCCCACCTTAATTTAGAGACCACGTCAAGAACAGGTTTGATGAGTTGAATACTAATGACCGAAGACCAGACGAGTTGTGGAATGACATCAAGGACATCAAACATGAAGAAAGCAAGAAGTCATTAAAAAGACAAGAAAGAAAGAAAAGACCAAAATGATGTCAGAAGAGACTCTGAAACTTGCTCTTGAACATCAAGTAGCTAAAGCAAAAGGAAGAAATGATGAAGTAAAAGACCTGAACAAAAGATTTCAAAGGGCGGCTCGAGAAGACAAATGAAAGTATTGTAATGACATATGCGAAGACCTGGAGATAGAAAACCAAAAAGGAAGAACACTCTCAGCATTTCTCAAGCCGAAAGAGCTGAATAAAAAATTCAAGCCTCGAGTTGCAATACTGAAGGATTCTATGGGGAAAAATATTAAACAACGCAGGAAGCATCAAAAGAAGATGGAAGGAATACACAGAGCCATTATACAAAAAATGATTGGTCAATGTTCAACCATTTTAAGAGACAGCATATGATCAGGAACCAATGGTACTGAAGGAAGAAGTCCAAGCTGCACTGAAGGCATTGGCGAAAAACAAGGCTCCAGGAATTGATGGAATATCAATTGAGATGTTTCAACAAACAGATGCAGCACCGGAAGTGCTCACTTGTCTATGTCAAGAAATTTGGAAGACAGCTACCTGGTCAACTGACTGGAAGAGATCCATATTTATACTTATTCCCAAGACAGGTGATCCAATCAATTGTGGAAATTATTGAACAATATCATTAATATCGCACACAAGTAAAATTTTGCTGAAGATCATTCAAAAGCAGCTGCAGCAGTATATTGAAAGGGAAGTGCTAGAAATTCAGGCTGGATTCAGAAGAGGACATGGAACAAAGGATATCATTGCTGATGTCAGATGGATCTTGGCTGAAAGCAGAGACTACCAGAAAGATGTTTACCTGTGTTTTATTGACTATGCAGAGGCATTCAACTGTGTGGATCGTAACAAATTATGGATAACATTGGAAAGAACAGGAATCCCCAGAACACTTAATTGTGCTCATGAGGAACCTGTACATAGATCAAGAGGCAGTTGTTCGAACAGAACAAGGGGATACTGCATGGTTTAAAGTTAGGAAAGCTGTGTGTCAGGGTTGTATCCTTTTCACCATATCTATTCAATCTGCATGCTGAGCAAAATAATCCAAGGAGCTGGACTATATGAAGAAGAACCAGGCATCAGGATTGGAGGAAGATTCATTAACAACCTGCGTTATGCAGATGACACAACTTTTCTTGCTGAAAGTGAAGAGGACCTGAAGCACATCCTGATGAAGATGAAAGACCACAGCCTTCAGTATGGATTACATCTCAACATAAAGAAAACAAAAATCCTCACAGCTGAACCAGTAAGCAACATCATGATAAACGGAGAAAAGATTGAAGTTGTCAAGGATTTCATTTTACTTGGATCCACAATCAACACCCACGGAAGCAGCAGTCAAGAAATCAAAAGACTCATTGCATTGGGCAAATCTGCTGCAAAAGACCCTTTAAAGTGTTGAAAAGCAAAGATGTCACCTTGAAAACTGAAGTGCGCCTGACCCAAGCCATGCTGTTTTCAATTGCCTCATATGCATGCAAAAGCTGGACAATGAATAAGGAAGACTGAAGAAGAATTGACGCCTTTGAATTGTGGTGTTGGCGAAGAATATTGAATATACCATGGACTGCCAAAAGAACAAACAGATCTGTCTTGGAAGAAGTACAACCAGAATGCTCCTCAGAAGCAAGGATGGTGAGACTATGTCTTAAACATACTTTGGACGTGTTGTCAGGAAAGATCAGTCCCTGGAGAAGGACATCATGCTTGGTAAAGTACAGGGTCATTGAAAAAGAGGAAGACCTTCAATGAGATGGACCGACACAGTGACTACAACAATGGGCTCAAGCATAACAACAATTGTGAGCATGGCGCAGGACCAGGCAGTGTTTTGTTCTGTAGTACACAGTGTCGCTATGAGTTGGAACTGACTAAACAGCACCTAATAACAACAACAACAATCTTCAGATCAAGGAAAACAAAGAGAATTTATCATCAGCAAATGTACGCTAAAAGAGATGCCAAAGGAAATTCTTCAGGCTGAAGAAGAATGATCCCAGAGGCAAACTTAGAACTTCAGGAATGAATAAAGAGCAACTGAAATGGTAAATATCTTTATAATATAAAGAGAGGGAGATGAAAGAAATATATGGTTGTAAGTCTTCTACATTTGCCTTCAAATGGTAAAATATTAAACCTAAATAGACTGTGATAGGTAAGGCATGCATATTGTAAATCCTAGAGCAAATACTTAAAAATTAAAAAGCAAAGAGATATAGACAAAACGTTAGTAAAACCCAAAACCAAACCCATTGCCATCGAGTTGATTCTGACTCATAGTGACCCTATAGGGCAGAGTAGAACTGTCCCATACAGTTTCCAAGGAGTGCCTGGTAGATTCAAACCGCTGACTTTTTGGTTATCAGCTGTAGCACTTAACCACTACACCACCAGGGTTTCCAAAACACCAGTAGATAAATTAAAATAAAATACTAAAGAAATTTTAAATAACCCAAAAGTAGGCAGGAAAAGAGGAAGAGAAGAATGAAAAAGCAGAGCAGAAGAACAGAAAAAAATAATAAAATGGTAGACTTAAATCCAACCATATCAATAATTATATAAATGCAAATAAGTCTAAATGTACCAATTAAAGACAGTGTAAGATCAGATAAAATACAAGACCTAACTATATGCTGTATAAAAGAAACCCACTTGAAATATAATGATATAGACAGATTAAAAGTAAAAGGAGGGAAAAGTTATACCATGGAAACACTAATCAAAAGCAAGCTAGGGTGTATATGCTATTAACAGACAAAGTAAACTTTAGAACAAGAAAAATAACCAGGTATAGAGAAACACATTACATAATGATGAAAGGATCAATTCACCAAGAAGACATAATAGTCCTAAATGTTTCACATCTAACAACATAGCTCCAAGATATGAAGAAAAAAAAGAACATGAAGGAAAAATAGACAAATCTACAAACATTCTTGGAGACATCGATACTCCTTTCTCCATGATCGACAGAACAAGAAGACAGAAAATCAGCAATACTATTAACCAACTTGACTTCACTGCCATTTGTTGAAGACTCCACCCAACAAGAGCAGAATACACATTCTTTTCAAGTGCATACAGAACACTCACCAAGATAGACCATATTCTGGGGGTCTTAAAACAAACCTTAACAAATTTAAAAGAACTGAAATCATACAAAATATGTTCTTAGGCTATACCAGAAATAAACTACCAGTCAGTAACAAAAAGAAATCTGTAAAATCCTCACATATTTGGAAATTATGCAACACACTTATAAATAACCCGTAGGTCACAGATGAAATTGCAAGGGAAATTAAAAAATACAGTGAAACCCCTTGAGAGCCGGAACTCAACAAGATTGCCTTGTTTTTCTGGGTCTCACAAGTTTTCTGCCTTTGACAGGGTGCAGTCTTACCACTTTTCCATCACTCCTTTTAGTGAAAAATATTTGAGTTTTCCTTCTATGACAGGTTTCTGCCTTACACAAGTTCTGGCTTTTGCAGGTTTTACTGTATTTTGAACTGAATAACAACAAAAATCCAACATATCAGAATTTGTGGGATACAGGTAGAGCAGTACTTAGAGAAAAATTTACAGAATTAAATATTTATACATTAGAAAAGAAGGCCTCAAACCAATACTCTACGCTTACACCTTAAGCAAACAGAAAAATGGCAAATTAAACACAAAGCAAGCAGAAGGAAGAAAATAATAAAGAGCAGAAATCAATGAAATTGTAAACAGAAAAACAATTAGATAAAACAATGAAACCAAAAGGTGATTCTTTGAAAACTGCAATAAAATTGACAAAACTCTAGCTAGACTGACCAAGGGGGAAAAAAAAAGACACAAATTACCAATATCAGAAATAAAAGAGGGGCTATCACTAAAGACCCTACAGACATTAAAAAGATAATAAGCGAAAAGTACAAACAACTCTATGCATATTAATTGAACAATTTAGACAAAATGAATCAATTCCTTTAAAGACACAAACTACTAAAACTCATTCAAGAAGAAACAGATAACCTAAATAGTCCTATAACTATTAAGGTAATTAAATTTGTAGTTAAACGCTTTCCAACAAATGAAACTTGGTGAGATGGTTTCACTGACAAATTGTACCAAACATTTAAGGAAAGAATTAATACCAATTCAATACAAAAGAGAGAGGAGGAAATGCATCCTAACACATTTTATAGGCCAACGTTACCTTGATGCCAAAGCTGGACAAAAACATTACAAGAAAAGAAAACTACAGACCAATAACTCTCACAAATATAGATGCAAAAAATTATCAACAAAACATTAGAAAATTGGACTAGCAAGAATAATACATCAAGACCAAGGGGGACTTATCCCAGGAATGCAAGGCTGCTTCAACTTTTGAAAATCAATCAGTGTAATTTACCATATAGTATTAACAAAATAGAGGATCCAGAAAGAGACCCATACAAATATGGCAACTGATATTTTTATAAATGTGCAAAGGCAATTTAAAAGAGAAAATGGTATCTTTTTTAAATATGCTGTTGGAACATTTGGATATCCACATTAAAAACAAAAACAAACTTCAGCTTGTACCTTATAAAAAAATTAACTGAAAATGAACCATAGACCTGAATGTAAAACATAATACTATAAAACTTTCAGAAGAAAACACAGGAGAAAATCTTTTTGTGACATTGGGTTAGACCAGGGTTTCTCAATCTTAACACTACTGACATTATGGACTGAATAATTCTTTGCTGTGGAGATTACTGTTTTGTGCATTGTAGGATGACTAGCAGCATTGCTAGCTTTTACCCACTAGATGGTAGTAGTACCCCCTAGTTGTGACAATCCAAAAAGTCTCTAAACATTGCCAAATGTCCCGGGGGGGTGGTGGGTGGGGGGCAAAATAATTTCTGGTTGAGATACATTGGGTTAGCAAGAGTTTTTAGACATGACACCAAAGTTACAATCTATAAAAGAAAAAACTGATAAATTGAACTTCATCAAAATAGAAAACTTCTGCTCTGCAAAACACACTGCTAAGAGGATGAAAAATCAAGCCATAGACTGGGAGAAAATACTTGCAAATCCCATATCTGATAAAGGACTTGTATCCAGAATAAACAGCTCTCAAAACGGAACATAAGAAAACAAACAGCCATATAAAAAATGTGCAAAAGATTTGAACAGATTTCAATTAATGGTGCTGGAACAACTGGATTTCCACATGCAAAAGGAAGCTGGACCCATACCTCACACCATATATGAAAATTAGCTCAAAATGGATCAATGACCTAAATGTAAGAACTAAAACCATAAAACTCTTAGAACAAAACATAGGGGTAATGCTTCAGGATCTAGTTTTCAACAATAGATTCTTAAATATGACACCAAAAGCACCAGCAACAAAAGACAAAACAGATGTATTGGACTTCATCAAAACTAAAAACTTTTGTGCATCAAAGGACTTTATCAACAGAGTAAAGAAACAATCTACAGAATGGGAGAAAATATTTGGCCTTATATCTGATAAGGATTTAATAGCTAGAATGTATAAATAACTTTTACAACTCAACAACAAAAAGATAAACAACTCAATTGAAAAATGGGCAAAGGAACTGAATATACATTTCACCAAAGAAGATGTACAAATGGCCAACGAGCACATGAAAAGATGCTCAATGTCATTAGTCATTGCTGACGTTGTTAGCTGCCATCAAGTCGCCCCCACTCATGATGACTCCATGCACAATGGGGTCAGACCATTTTGATCCATAGGGTTTTCATTGCCTGATTTTCAAAAGTTGATCATCAAGCCTTTTTCTCTAGTTGATTTAGTCTGGAAGTTCCACTGAAATCTGTTTAGCATCACAGCAACATGCAATGCTCTACTGACAGATGGTGGCTGCACTTGAGGAACATTAGCTGGGAATCGAACCTGGGTCTCCTTCACGGATGGTGAGAATTCTACCACTGAACCACCACTGCCCCCCCAATTAGTCATTACGGAAATGCAAATCAAAACCACAATGAAATACCACTCTACACCAGCTAGGTTGGCTATTATCAGAAAACAAATGTGTTGCCGAGGATATGGAGAAATTGAAACCCACATCCACTGTTGGTGAAATTGTAAAAGGTGTAGCCACTATGGAAAATATTCTTAGATAAATATACCGAGAAGACTTAAAAGGAGTGGCAGAAACAGATACCTATACACCAATATTCACAGCACAGTAGCCAAAGGTGGAAACAACCCAAGTGTTCATCAACAGATGAATGGATCAACAAAATGTAGTATTCATATAACGAAATATTATTCAGCCATAAAGAGAAATAAAGTTCTGATCCATGTTAAAACATGGATGAACCTTGAAAACATTATGCTGCATGAAGTAAGTCAGATGCAAAAGGACTAAAGTATGCCTGACCCACACCATGACATTTTCAGTCACCTCAAATACATGCTAAAGTTGGACAATGAATAAGGAAGACAAAAGAAGAATTGATGCCTTTGAATTATGGTGTTGGCGAAGAATATTGAATATACCATGAACTGCCAGAAGAACAAACAAATCTGTTTTGGAAGAAGTACAGTCAGAATGCTTCTTAGAAGCGAGGATGGTGAAACTTCGTCTCATGTACTTTGGACACGTTATCAGAAGGGACTAGTCCCTGGAGAAGGACATTATGCATGATACAGTAGAGGGTCAGTGAAAAAGAGGAAGACCCTTAACGAGATGTATTGACACAGTAGCTGCCACAGTGGGCTCAAACACAGCAACGATTATGAGGATGGTGCAGGACCAGGCAGTTATGTTCTGTTGTACAAACGGTCGCTATGAATTGGAACCAACTCAATGTCACCTAACAACAACACACTTATATGAAATATCTATAATGTGCAAATACATAGGAACAAAATTTTATTAGTAATTACCAGGGGCAGGTGGGAGGGAAAGGGGAAGTTATTACTTAAGGGGTACTGAGTTTCTGTTAAGGGTGATGAAAAAATTTGGAAACATGGTGATGGTTGCACAACTTGGTAAATATATTTAATATCACTGAATTGCACATGTAAAACTAGCTGAGATGGCAAATGTTTATATATATATGTGTGTGTGTTTATATATATATACATTTACCACAATAATTAAAAAAATAATTGAACAGATACTTCAACAAAGAAGATATATAAATGGTAAATAAGCACATGAAAAGATGCTCAATATCATTAGTTATTAGGGAATGCAAATTAAAATGATAATGAGCTATCACTACACGTCTGTTAGAATGGCTAAAACAAAACAAAACTGACTATATCTAGTACTGACAAAGATTTGGAACAACTAGAACTCTCATACATTAGTGGTAGGAATGTAAAATAGTACAGCTACTTGGGAAAATAATTTGGCAGTTTGTTATAAAGTTAAATATACACTTAACGTTCAACCTAGCAATCTCACTCTCAGGCATTTACTAAAGTCAAATGTCTTTCAGTGGGTGAGTGGAGAAACAAAACTTTGCCCAACCATACAATGGAATATGTGCAGAAAAGAGTTTACATATAGGGCCTGAAGCTATTATCTTTAGAAGGGACTGATTACAAGTTTCGCCCTTGGCTTCCATCTGGGAACTTGGCACCTGAACCATTCCCCGCATTGTGCTTAGATTGTTTGTGCAAACAATGTGATTTATGCTGAACATCTGCTTTCCTTCTGAGTATCTGGAATTTTGATAGTTGCTAGGAAGAAGGTGTCTATGTGACCAGCACCCAATAAAAACACTGCATACATGTTACTGCATTTTTGGCTGTTAGAGAAAGAAGCACATGTGTGGTGTGTACCCTCAGGAGGGAGAGAGAATATGGAAGCTTGTGCTGTATTTCTCCAATTTCTGTGTCTTTTTCCCTTGTTGCTTCTATCATGTATCCTTTCACCTTAAATAAATCTTATCTATGAGTATAACTATATGTTGAGTCCTATGGGACTTAGTGAACCTCCAAATGTGGAGGTGGTCCTTAGGGACTCCTGAAACAGAATACTACTCAGCAATAAAAAGAAACGAACTATTGAAACCCACAAAAAAAGGATGACTCTCACATGCATTATGTAAGTGAAGGGGCTAGCCTCAAAAGGCTACATACAGTATAATTTCATTTATATGACATTCTGGAAAATGCAAAACTAGTTACAGGGAAAAGATCAGTGGTTTTCAGGGAAAAAGGATGAGAGAAGAATTTGGCTACAAAGGAGCAGCATGAGGGAATTTTTTTTGGGAGGGGTAGTGATGGAACCATTGTATATTGGCTGTGCTAGTGATTACATAACTCTTAAGCGTTTGTCAAAATTCATAGACATTTACACCAAAAAGAGTAAAGTTTGCTGTGTGAAAATTAAAAATAAATTTAAGAATGAGATAAAACCAATTGCCTTTCTACATACCAGCAACAAATAGAAAAATTAAATAAAAATAATATAATTTATAATAGCACACAAACCATTAAATAACCTCGTATGAATCTAATGAAAGATGTAAAAGTCATCTATGCTAAAAAATATATAATATTATAGAAAGATTAAAGAAGAGCTAAATAATTAAAGGGATATACCATGTCCATGGACTGAAATACTTCAAAAGACATTAACAATCCAACTGAAATCCCAGAACATTCTTTAAATTAACAAGCTGATATTAAAATTATACAGAAGTGTAAAGGGCCAAAAATTTTAAAGAACAGCAAAGTTTGAGTACTTACTCTGCTGCATATCAATGTTTATCATAAAGCTGTAATAATTAAGGCAGTTTGGTATTGGTGAAAGGTTAGACAAAGAACAAAACAGAGAGTCCAAAAAATGACCCTTAATTTATATATATAGGACCTTGGCTTATGACAGAGTTTGCACCAAAGAGAAAATGGAATTGTTTTCAATGGGTGGAGCTAGATCAGTTAGACAGCCATATGGAAGAAATTTAAACAACCTCTACATCATATCAGATACAGAAATAAATCCCAGGTGCAGGACAGATATAAATGTGATAGCTGAAATAAAAAAGCTACTAGAAGGCAACTTTGGAGAATATTGCCATGTTGCTTGAGTAAGGAAAGCTCTTAAACAGGATATAAAAAGCTCTATTTGTAAAGAAAAAGTTTGAAGATTGGACATTAAATACAATAACTTCCGTTAATTAATAGATATTGTCTTAGTTATCTGGTGCTGCTATAACAGAAATACCACAAGTGGACGGCTTTAACAAAGAAAAATTTATTTTCTCACAGTCTCGGAGGCTAGAAGTCTGAATTCAGGGTGCCAGCTCCAGGGTAAGGCTTCCTCTCTCTGTCAGCTCTGGGGAAAGGTCCTTGTCATCAATCTTCCCCGATCAAGGAGCTTCTCAGCACAGGACCCCGGGTCCCAAGGATGTGCTATTCTCCTGGCTCTCCTTTCCTGGTGGTATGAGTTCCCTATGTCTCTCTGCTCACTTCTCTCTTTTATATTTCAAAAGAGATTGACTTAAGACCAACCTAACCTTGTAGATTGAATCCCACCTCATTAACATCATAGAGGTAGGATTTACAACACATAGGAAAATCACATCAGATTATAAAATGGTGGACAATCACACAATACTGGGAATCATGGACTAGCCAAGTTGACAAACATTTTTTGGTTGTGGGGGGCACAATTCAATCTATAACATTCTACCCTCTGGCCCCACAAAATTCATGTCCTTGCCACATGTAAAACACATGTGCCCCCATCATATCATAGCAAAACTCTTAAATCAACTCCAAGTCCAAAATCCAAAAATTCCTCTTCATCTGTGAAATCTAGAATATAAGTTATCTGCTTCCAAAGTACAATGGTGGAACAGGCACAAGCTAGATATTTCCATTACAAATGGGAGAAACTGAAGGGAAAGAAAGGATAACAGGCACCAAGCAAGTCAGCAGAACACATTACACTAGCTCTCAAGGCTTGAAAATAATTCTCTGTTCTCTGAGACCATTTAGGCAATGACCCTGCCCTCCAGACTCTGGGTGTTGGCCACACTCTCTGATTCTCTGTGGAGGCCCCTCGGTCCTGGACTTCAGCTCAGTCTTCCAGGCCCACTGGAAAGACAACTCTGCTCCCTCAAACTTGTGTGGCCCCAGAGGCCATGGCTCCACCCTTTCAGACCCCACAAGTCGTGGCCGTATACCATTTGAGAGTGAGGCAGCTCTACTTTCTGTGTTCCTTGTCGCTTCAGCTGCTTCCTGATTCCTTGGCTTCTTGGCCCCTCAGGCCTCGTCACCTGCATCAGTCCTGCTGGAGAAAGTGTTCCAAAGCTCTTTAGCTCCACCAATAAGTGCCTGGAGGCATGCCACTCTGTCAGTAAACTTGGGCCAGAAGGCACTCAGCTGTCTTGCTCCATGGGTCACCTCCAGCACTGTCTCATGCCAATCTCCTGGTTCTGATGCTGTCGTTTCTCTGCAGCTGCTTCTCGCCATCTGTGCAGTCTCCAGTGTAATAGCTTGCCTCCCTTCCCTCTGAGTCCTCACCAGAATTGGCCTTGATTTTCATAATTCCACCAACAGTCTCTTCAAGGCAATCTAGGCATTTACTATTAGGCACTTTAAAACTCTTCCAGCCCCTATCCATTCCCAGTTTCAAAACTGCTTCCGCGTCTTAGGTATTAGTTAAAGCAGCACACCACTCTCGGAACCAAATTCTGTCTTAGATATTTAGTGCCACTATAACAGAAATACCACAAGTGGATGGCTTTAACAAAGAGAAATTTATTCTCTCACAGTCCAGGAGGCTAGAAGTTCGAATTCTGGGTGCCAGCTCCAGTGGAAGGCTTTCTCTCTCTGTTGGCTCTGGGGGAAGGTCCTTGTCATCAATCTTTCCCCGTAGAGGAACTTCTCAGGGCAGGGACCCCGGGTCCAAAGGATGCACTATTCTCCTGGCTCTTGTTTCTTGGTGGTATGAAGTCTCCATGTCTCTCTGCTCACTTCTCTCTTTTATATCTCAAAAGAGATTGACTTAGGACACAACCTAATCTTGTAGATTGAATCCTGCCTCATTAGCATAACTGCCACCAATCACACCACATTATTATCACAGAGGTAGGATTTACAACACATAGGAAAATCACATCAGATGACAAAATGGTGGACAATCACACAATACTGGGAATCATGGACTAGTCAAGTTGACACATTTTTTTGGGTACGGACACAATTCAATCCATAAGAGATATCATTAGCAGAGTAAAAGTGGGAGAATTATTTGCAAAATGTATCGCTCAGAAGTCTTATATCCAGACTATATGAAAAACTACAAATCAACAAAGAAAAGACAACCCAGGAGAAAAATGTGAAAGACAACTGAACAGGCACTTCACAAAAGAGAATATTCAAAATAGCTAATGAACTACTGAAAAGGTACTCAGCCTCTGAAGTCATCAGGGAAATGAAAATTAAAAACCATTTCATAATTATAGAATGGATATAATTAAAATGATTGACAGTTTCAAGCACTGGTGAGGATGTGCAGCAACTGTAACTCTCAAACACTACTGGTGGGAGTGTAACTTGACACAACCATTTTGGGAAAGTGACAATCTTTATTAATATTTGAACATATACATACCCTATAACAGTAATTTCACATACAGGTATGTGCTCATCAGAAATAAGGACATATACTAATAGTAACACAATTTGTCATTGTCAAAGCTGCTAACAACCAAAATATCCATCAAAATTAGAATGAGTAACTTTTTTCTGTACTCATACAATAGATTATTATATAGCAATGAAAACAAACACACTACTGCTGCACACAACAACACAGATAAATCTCACAATCATGTTAAGCAGAAGTCATACACCAAAGAATACATACTGAATAGTTCCATTTACATACAACTTTAAAAAAACAATAAAAACAAATCTATAGCATTAGAAATATTCCCTTTGAGGAGGAGAAGGGGGTACAATAGGGAGGGGACAAGAGGGGCTTCTAAGGGGCTAGTAAAGTTCTATTTCTTGACCTGGGTGGTGGTTACTGGGTATGTTCACTTTGTGATATTCAGTGAGCTGTACACTTAGGATTTGTTCATTTTTCTGTGTGTACCCTTTTTTTAAAAAAAAGTTAAAAAAAAAAGAAAGAAAGCGTAAATCAGATAATATCAAGCTGTAGTGAAATGAGATCCTTTATGAGGCCTTTTACCTTGGTTCTTTGGAAAAACTGCTTATTTTTTTTCCTCTAATCCCTGATATGTCTTTGCCCTATTTTTCTACCCTAGAGGGTTTGTTACTTTTGTCCAGGTTGATTGACATCTCCTGGGTAAGCTGTAAACAACTTGGTTTTGATACTTTTGTCTAGTCCTTGGCTGCAGCCTACCCTGTGATTGGTATGCACCTTGCAGGGATTGGTCAATAGACTGTGAAAATGAGGTGCATTGCAGCCTACTGTCTTAGGCTGAGTTCTCTAGAGAAGCAAATCAGTGAAGCTTATAAATAGCTAGCTAGCTGGCTAGATTTGTATCAAGGAAATGGCTCATGTGGTTGTAGAGACTGGCAAGTCCCAAGTCCAGGGGTCAGGTGTCAGGTGTCAGGCTGGAAGCTTCTCCTGTCTCACGTAGCTGCAGGGGCTGATGAACCCAAGATCAGCAGGTCAGAGGGCAAGACACTGGCTCCCAGGCTACGGAGGTTAATGAATTCAAGATTGGCAGGTAAGACAGGCTGCTGGCTGACAGGTTGTGGAGGCTGATGAATCCCAAGATCGGTAGGCAATATGGCAGCATGCTAGCTCAAGTCCCAAGAACCAGAGGTCAGATGATGCTAAGCCAGATGCAGGATCCAGAGCAAGTAAGTGAGGTTTGCCAGAACATCCATATGTGTATTGGATGAAGGCTACACTAGCAAGGAAACTCCCCTTACAACTGATTGGCTGATCACATCAGATCACATCATGGAGAATGACTACATCATTATATAACTGCCAAATTATATCATTAAGTAACTGCCAAACTACATCATTATATAACTGCCACATCAGTAAGAATCACAGTCCAGCCAAGTTGACACACAACCTTAACCATCACACCTACTATGCAAATGAAGTGTCTGTGGTCTTCTGAGAGAGGACTGGTCAGTTCATGGCCCTGGTGGGAGTGCCATGCTTTGAAACTGATAAGGAGTTTGTATATTTAAGCAGCCATTCCCACAGAGGTTTGTCAGACTGAAAGAAGCAGGAAGAGAAGCAGCAGGAGGCAGAAGGAACAAAGAGAGAAGAAGCAAAGAGACAGAGAGGAGGCAAGGAACCTCATAAAAGAGCTGTAACAGGTCAAGGGCTGTAACACTGAGGACAACAAGAGGCCTGAAAGGGGCCCAGTGGCAGAGCCGGTGGTGAAAGACGGCAGGGCTAAGAGGAGCCTGTCTCAGGATGCTGAGAGGAGCCTGTTCTGAGGGAGCCCAGAGGAGCACGTCTTGAGGGGGCTGAGAGGAGCCTGTCCTCAGGGGGCTGCGAGAAGCCTGTCCTGAGAGAGAGAGAGGAGGCCTGCACAGCCGATAGGAGCTGACAGAGATGTCCTGCACTAAAGAAGGGAGACTTTGCCTACATGCTTCCTGATCCTTATCCCAAGTTGTACCCTGTTACTTCCTTAATAAACCATTTAACTGTAAGTATGGACTGTGAGTTCTGTGTGACCATTGCAATGGATTATTGAACCCAGTATACAAGTAGAGTATCATGGGGAGAATGGCTGGTGTCAGATTTGGTAAAAAGGTTGGAGAGTGAGCTATGTCTGATCTCCACCCTATGGGAATCAGCTTTGGGCTGATCCTGGTCATTATCCCCTATGAAGTTAGAGAGGTGATGATGCTACTACCACTGCCACCATTTTACACACGCCCTTTCCTAAAATAGAATGGCTTCCTCTGACACACAAAAGTCTCCTTGGTCTAGCTCCTGCCTACCTCTCTGTTCTTAATTCATATTATACTTCCCCTTCTCCATGATGTTCCAGCCACACTGGTCTTCTTGCTGTCTCTCACACAGACCATATCTGTTCTTGTCTCAGGGCCTCTATACTTGCTGTACCCTCTGCCTGACGTTCTTTCCCCGTATCTGTTTGTGGCTGCTAATTTCTCATCCTTTAGGCCTCGATTTATATACCGTCTCCTCAGAACTGCCTTCCCTGACCCCTCTACCTAATGGGACACATCCCACCCCACTACACTCTCTATTCCAGGGTGGGGGTGGGGGTGTAAACATTTTCTATAAAGGGCCACTGTCACTACTACTCAACTCTTTCATTGTAGCAGGAAAGCAGCTATAGACAGTAGGCAAATGAATTGCTGTGGCTGTGTTCTAATGAAACCTTGTTTATGGATAGTGAAATCTGAATTTTACATGTCATGAAATACTCTTCTTTTGATTTTCTCCCCAATCATTTAAAAATGTAAAATCCATTCTTAGATCATGGGCCATAAAAAACAGGCAACAAGGCCAGATCTGGACCATGAGCCATTGTTTGCCATCCCCTACTCTAACCTAATACTCTGATTTATTTTCTTCCTAGCCCTTATTGTTATCTAAAATTATTTCATTTGTTCCTGTGTTTGTCTTCTATCTTTCCCCTCCCCTAGAACTTAAGCTCCAAAAGGGAGAGGCCTCCTCTGTCTCCTTTGCCATTGTAACTCTTCTACCCGTAACACTGACACGTAGAAGTGGAAGAAATGAAAGACTCCACCAACCTGGATGTAACCATGGGCTTGGCTTGGATTTTGAGGTTCTTCCTCCGAGTAGGGCTCACAGGAGCAGACGCAGACTCTTCCCTGGAAGACTCTCCCATCGAGGATTCTGGTCGTGCCGAGTGAGATCTTACAAGGAGTTCCCCTGACAATAAACTCAGTTTGGGGCCCCGGTCAGCATAAGGCCCGGATTTCATCTTGGTCCGACTGATCTCTGCCTCTTCTTTTACAGGATATTCTATGGTGAATAGACCTGTTAACAGACACAGCCATCAGTCTCTCTTCCCAGCCCTGCCTCAGCCAACCTCCCTGGCCTCCTCTGCCTCTGCTCTGAGGCTTTGAACACTTGAGCCCTCATCAGCTCATCTCCATCCCCACTTCTTCGCTCTTCCTGGCTCCCCTGCCTCGAATGCCTCCCCTTTGCTGCCTAATACAGATGTTACTGTTGTTAGTTGCCCTTGAGTAGGCTCTGACTCATGGTGACCCCACGCACAAAAGAACAAAATGCTGCCTGGTCTGTGCCATCTTCATGACTGTTGATATGCTTGAGTCTACTGTTGCAGCCACTATGTATTCTGAGTGCCTTCCAACATAGGGGGCTTATCTTCCAGCACTGTATCAGGCAATATTCTAACCCTAGTATAGTTTTGATCAGTAAAGTTGGAAGGATATACAAAGAAGACATCCCATCTCTCTTCATTCTCCAGACCCAGTGCAGACCTCACTCTCCCCACAGGGCCTGGCTTCATTTGGCTCTGTATCCTCCACTGCACCCTCACAGAGTCTGGGTACAGTGGGAAACCTCCTTCAGCATGCACTTCTGACCCATGCTCTTCCTGTCCCTGAGAATTCTGTTCCTCTATTGCCAGATTTAAGTAACTTCCATCTACTTCCTTTGTTGTGTTGTATATATTTGCACTCTTGTCTTGCTTCCCCTACTAGCCTGGAAAACTTCTGAGGTCAGGGACTTCTTTTTCCTTCATCCACTTAGCAAACATTTAGTGGATGCTAGACACTGGGCATAGAGAGTCAGCCCAGACAGGGTGTGCAGGGGGGATAAAAAAAACAAACCAAACTCATTGTTGTCGAGTCAGTTCTGGCTCATATCAACCCTATGTGACAGAGTAGAATTGCCCCATAACGTTTCCATGCAGCAGCTGGTGGATTTGAACTGCTGACCTTTTGGTTAGCAGCTGAGCTCTTAACCACTGCGCCACCAGGGCTAAAAATAACAATGCTTGGAAGTAAGCTTTGTAATTAGAGCACCTACAAAATGCTATGGGTGCCCCGAGGAGGGTAGAGGGTGTGACCAATCTTGCTGAGGGAGTCAGGAAAGGCCTCCCAGAGAGGGGGGCATTTTAACTGAGTCTCTAAGGACAAGGGACAATTCCTCCAGGGAGGCCCTGGGGGGAGCACAGCCCCTTGGTATCTAGCAAGAGTGTGACACATTGTAGGGTGAGTGCTCCTTTGTCCCCAGGCCTGTGGGCCGTGATGAGGAGAGCCCAGACGTGGAAGGGCTCCTGAGTCCACCCATGCCTGCCTGAAGGAACTCCGTGGGCCTGACAAGGACAGCCTGGGGAGGTGCCTGTTTTTTCCTCTTCTCTTGAGGTCTTCCACAACAAGGAAGGAGGACAGGGGCTACAAATGGATGAGGAATGATATGGAACATGGAGCTGAAAGGTGACCTAGGTGTGGGGAGGGGGACAAGGAGTGATACAGAGAGACAATGAGAGATACAGGAAAATAAGGGAGACACACAGAGACATAAACAGACACACAGGGAGAGAGCTCAGAAGTTGAAGTTGGCAAAGTTCACTGTTTATTAGCGGCATGGCAGTCGGAGTCTAATGCCCCATCTACACCTGGACAATCCTCCCTGTCTTGGCCACCTCGTTGGAGGCCCAGACTCAAGATGAAGCAATCAATAGGGGTTGGGGGAGAGCTGTCCTATGAGACAACCTGCAGGTGACCCACCTTTCCACCCCCTTGTTACCTGCTGTCAGCAAGACAGAATTCATGAACTGAGTCACTGTCTTCTGAAACCGCTTCTTGATCTCAGCCAGGGCCCGGCTCATCTTAGAAATCTTGTCGTCGAGGCTGCTGATTCTGCGAGTTATCTGCAGAGAGGGAAAGGGGAAAGGCAGTTGTCACTTGCCCTGTGAGATGTGGTCTGCCCTACCTGGTGAAAACCAGGACTTGCTCTACTTTGAAGTATGTGTTGTTCCCTCTGCCTGGAAAACACTTCTCTCCCCTCAGCCCCGTGAGTTTCTGCACACTGGCCCTGACCTGACTCATATGGCCCCGTTTTGGAAGGTTTTGCCTGATTTTACTGGGCAGAGCTGCCCCTTGCCTTGGACCCCTATAATGCGCTCTCTGAAACTTGAAGACAGAAGTAATTAATTGTATCTGAACCTGTCTCCCCCTCTAGACTGTAAGCTCCTAAAGCGCAGGGACTGGGTCTTGATCTCTTTTATGGATTGAATTGTGTCCCCACAACCTCTATACCTGTGGATATAGTGTAATGTAATGTAATATAATGTAATCACCTTCTACAGTGCAATCTGATATAATGTAATCAATCATTTGCAGTCATACCAGTGTAGGGAGGATCCTAAACCTAATCACTTCTGAGTTATATAAACAGCAGCACAGACACAGAGAGGAGCATACACATACTGGAAAGACAGATGCCGTGGGAGGATTGCCAAGGAACCAAGGAATGTCTGGGGCTACCAAAAAGGAAGGAATCGACATAGTCAAGACCTTGATTTGGACTTCTAGTCTCCTGAACTGTGAGAAAATAAATTTCTGTTCTTTAAAGCCACTCATTTGTGGTATTTGTGTTACAGCAGCACCAGATCACTAAGACAGCAACCTTTGTGTCCGAGTGCCTGTCATGAAAAGGGTGCTCAATAAATGTTTGTTGCATTAGTAAATAATTGAATGAACAAAGGCCTCCAGGAGCTCTTGCTGCCAGTCCACCCTATAGTGCATACTGTGGTGTGTCTCCCAGAGGTACCCACCATAGCTCTCAGCTAAGGAATTGTCTTTGGCCAAAGGTCAAGCACAACAACTGGTCATTGTAGGGACAAAGGCTCAGGACTCTTGTCTCAATCCAGGATTACTCTAAAGGGCTGTTCTGGCTCCAGGGCACCTGTGGGATCACTGAGGTCTTTGTTGTGACTGCATTGCAGCTCAACCTCTCCCTTGGACCAAGCTGCTACCCTCAAGAATCCTCCACAATAAACTCCTGCATTTGTGTCTCCATTTCAGAGTCTGTTTCCAGGGAACCTGATCTAGGATGCCCTCTGAACCACTGGGGCATCTCAGTTGTACTGCAAAACTGGCTTCAGATTCCAGAGATATCTTTACTCAGGAGCTAACTTTTTAAAAGCCTTTTTCTCCCAGATGCCTTCCCTGATTTCCATAGCTAACAGTAATTGCTCTCTGTGCTAAACTGCCACTTTCCTCCTGCTTCCATTCCTTTCCCTTTCGCCCTATGCCCTGGTCATTTTTATTCTTCCTCTGTCCCTAAACTTTATCAGCTCCTTGAGGGCAGGATCCATTCTTCCTAAGTCTCCTCCTTAACACAGCGGAAGCGTGAAAAAAATTTCTCCTGCAGAATTTAAATATCAGGTGGAGAGAGTGGGAGAATGGGGTGGGTGGTGAACAGATTTTCTAAAGAACAACAAAGCTGGCCCAGCTTCCTCATTTCCCTGCAAGCAGGGATTCTGTAAAGGATGCTCCAATTAATAGAAAGGCGCAATAATCCTTCAGATTGCTTGCCCTAGCAGCCGCTTCTGGGCTAATTTTATTTATTTATTTGTAATTTATACCCAGGCTGCTTCCAAAAAGGATTTGAGGCGGCACTCCGAGCTAATAAAGCATTTAAATTAAGACATCGTCACGCTTCCAAAGTGCTGCCTTGATAGAAATATTTAGTGAGGAGCCAGGCTGCAGGGCTGTAAAAGCTGCAACTGCCGTTTCGGCTGTCGCTCTGATGGGTGGCTCTTCCACGGTGATGGGTTGTCTGGGGAGGCCATCTAACAAGCTTTCCAGTGACAGAGAATTGGGGGAAGGAGGCCATCCCCCACAGCCTTTCTAAGTGGCCAGGAATTTGGTAGGTGACTGATACGCTGCCCCAAATAAGCATACACAGGGTGGCAACTGAACAGACTGTAAAAGTCACAGAGTGGGAGCACGTCAAAGCTGGGCAGGCCCTCACAGAGCTCTGCATGGATGGGGAAACTGAGGCCCAGGAAAGGGAAGGGAAAGGCGTTAAGGCTTCTTCCTAGCCTAAGCTCTTTGCCAACCCTACACTCGGCAAATTTTCTCAGAGACTCCTTGCATCTTTCACAGCCCAAGAATCTCAGATAAGCCAATTCTATGAGCCTCGAGATTTCATGTAGAAATATCCTGAGATGCTTAACCAGACAGTGAAGGCAACATTTGGAAACCCTGCTGCCTGCAATAAGTCATGGTATTTATTCATCTGGTTATCGAGTTAGAAAACTATAATATATGGTACACATCCCTGCATTCTCAGACAGACAAGATTAAGACCTGAACACTTTTTTGGCAGGTCAGTCTTCTTGGTCATGGTCAATTACCATCCTCTCTAAGGCTGCACTGTTTCCAGAAGCTGTTTCAGTGTACTGGCCTATTTAGCCCTGCGCTAAATGTCCCCAAGACAGTTATGCTCTGTGAGTTATGATGCCATTTTTAATTAACTCTGCAGGCTTCTACCTGTCAAACTGCACCTTTGTAAGCTTCCCTTAACACGTGTTTCCTATAATGGGGATTCTGCCCTCTAGACCAGCATGTTCAGTAGGAATATAGTGCAGACTACATATATAATTTTAAACATTCTACTATCCACATGGAAAAAAAAATTAAGAGGTGAAATTCATTTTAATAATAGTTATTTAACCCAATAGATCAAAAAGATTATCATTTCAACATGTGATCCAAATAAACAATTATTAATGAGAAATTTTACTTTCTCTTTTCATACTAAGTCTTTGAAATCTGGGTTTATTTTACATTTGTCACCCATCTCAATCTGGACTAGTCACATTTCAAGTGCTCAATAGCCACATGTGGTTTGTGGCTACCATATTGAACAGTCTAGCTCTGGACTTCTGATTCTAGTTTGCAAAAGTTGCTTAAGGTCAGAAAAAAAAAAAAAAAGACTTGAATTACTAAGGGGCTTTCCTATGCTTGGAGTCCCTGGCAGTGCGAACAGTTAAAGCACTTGTCTACTAACTGAAAAATTGGCTATTTGTCTACCCAGAGGTGCCTCAGAAGAAAGGTCTAGCAATCTGCTTCCAAAAAATCAGCCATTGAAAACCCTGTGGAGAACACTTCTACTCTCTACTGTGACACACATGGGGTCGCCATGAGTCAGATTCGACTTGACGGTCGTATGCCCAGAGGACATGTGTAGTACACAGACATAGAGTGACTTCTCTTGATTGTTCATGGGGTCTTTAATTGCTATGTCCTGGTTCTCGGCTGTGTTCCAGACTTCAGAGATAACTACACCAGGGGCTGCCAGAAAAACGGAGCATTGCTGCAATTTTATGAGACTGAGTACTTTTCTAAAATTGATTGCCTTTTAGAAGAAAAGTAAACTTACATTTTTACACAGTCTGAAAAGGTTTTCAAGAAACAGATGTGTGACCTCATACACAGCACGCACATGACCACTTAACAACAACGTTTAGAGTAATAGTAGAGGGCCAAATTGACGGCATGCAGTCACCCATAAGCTTGATAATTTCTCTCAGCCCAGATGGACTAAACATCCCAGGGATATTTCGGTCTTTGAAGTAACCAGTTCATGTGGAATTCACTGACATCTGCGTTTCCTGGGAGTTCCTCTGAGGCCCCTTTAATGAGTACTTTCTCTCCTTGGCACCCCCAGTACCCTCAGCACCCCTCTATTTGGCATACCACACTAATTAATCTGGATTATAACTGGTGGTGATGTTTTTACCCCTTCCAGTAGACTGAAAGTATCTCAGAGGTAAGACAGAGTGTAACTTCATTTCTACTTCCCTGTCAGCCAACCTGGCATACTGCAGGTGCTAATCAACATTTATTGAATTAGTTAATGAATTAATGAAGTTGAAATGCTGCTGAATTGAAAATGTAGTAGGAAAAAATAGGGGCAGATTGTTCCTCCAGGAGAAACACATGTGTTTTCCGGGTCTTGTTCAGGTAACATTGATCCCCAACAAATCTTTGCCTCAGTCTCCTTGTGTAAAATGAGGACAATGGGGCCGGTGCTCTTTACGGGCTGTGTCAGCTGTGGAGTCCCTGGGTGGTGCAAACAGTCAGCGTGCTCCGTTTCTAACCAAAAGGCTGGAAGTCACCCAGAGGTACCTTAGAAGAAAAGCCTGGCGATCCACTTCCAAAAAATTAGCCTCTGAAAACCGTATGGAGCACAGTTCTACTCTGACACACATAGGTCACCATGAGTTAGAATCAAATCGATGCCAACTTGTATACTGGTCAGCTCTGTGAGTGCACGGGCCTGTGGCATGCAGTGGCACTTGCCTCTGCAGCTTACTCACCTCATGCTCAGGATGACCACAGAACTTATCATCCAAACCAGGACACTTCTGAGAGTGAAAGATGGTACTATTAATAATTCCACCAGGCTCACAGGTGTAAACTGAGACTGGTCCAGGTCAAGTGGGAGGTGTGGTCAGCCTGCTCCTGTTCCAAGAAGCCCTCCCTGAATAAGCCAGTTCCAGCGAAGGGCCCTTTGTGGGATGCAAATGGTCTGCACCATCCGACTGAGCCCTTGGTTGCCCCAGTGTTACGTGTCAAGCATTCCCTTCTGAACTATACACTCCTCAGGGATTAGGAGCTGTGTTCTGGTCATCTTCTCCATCTCCTCCTCCTCTCCCCATGATATTAACCTCGACCCAGGCACACAGCGGGGTCAGTGAAGACCCAGTGAATGGAAGTCTCTGCAGTTTTCTCATTCATCCAACAAATATTTGTTGTTGTTATTAGTGGCTGTCAAGTTGGCTCTGACTCATGGCAACCACATGCACAACAGAACACAACATTGCCCGGTCCTGCACCGTTTTCATGATCGTCAGTATGCATGACTGTTTTGCAGCTATTGTAGTGCTTTCCAGTCTAAGGGCTCATCTTCCAGCACTGTATCAGACACTGTTCCATTGTGATCCATAGTGTTTTCATTGGCTAATTTTTAGAAGTAGATCACCACCAGGCCTTTCTTCATAGTCTGCCTTAGTTTGGAAGCTCCACTGAAACCTCTCCACCATGGGTGACCCTGCTGGTATTTGAAATACTGGTGGCATAGCTTCCAGCATCACAGCAACATGTAGGCCACCGCAGTATGAGAAACTGACAGATGGGTGGTGGAACAAATATACTAAGTACTTATTTTAAGCAGTCCTGTGCTAGGCTCTGTGGAAATAGGCATTAGTAAGACTCAGAGGAGATCTGCAGTGTGGTGGAGAAGCTTGGCTCATAAATAAAGGAATGCTAGAATGGAAGTGTGTCACTGCTGGAGGGCTCAGTAGAGGGGAGATGCATTCTACCTGGGTGGGAAAGGGAGCAGTGAGGAGGGGTTGCCAGCACATGTTGGCAGTTATTCTGTCAAGCATCATTTCTCCTCCTTCTGGTAACAGCACCATGATTCTTCCTTTAGGAAAACACTCTTGCCTCTCACTTAGCGCAGATGGTTCACTTAGGGCTGATCCAGGGTTTCAGCCGTGGCCAATGAAGCCAAATGAGAACAGACTCAAATTTTGAATTTGGGTGAAGTGGAAAGATACATGGAAAGGAAAAAATTAGAAGTTGAAGCCCTGTGATGGGAGACTCAGAAGAGCCGTAGTAGCCCTTTCAGGAGCCTGATGTAGGAGAATGGATTATTGCCAGGACTGTGGAGAGTGACACACATTCAAAGCAGCAGGGTCGGCCACCATCTCTGAGCGCGGCACCAGTTTTCAACTCTCGCCGGTCAAGAGATTTGGTTGCTTTGCAACATGCATGCTGCTCTTGTTTTCTAAGAGGGAGATTAAGTTTTTGGCAGGGCTTTGACCCATAATTTTTCCCATTCCACCTATCATTATGCTTCCCCCATGTTTTAAAAATTTGGGTCCATTTGGGTTTCGTTTTGTCGGCCATGACTGAATCAGACAGAACCAGTTTGATCAGCCCTGGGCTGATCTCACCTGTTGGCTCCCAGGATGGGCATGAGATTCCAGCCTGGACAATAAGAAGAACACACACCCTGACCACAGTGAACGATTCAGCCATGGGCAGCCAATAGAATCAGTGAGTGTTGAAAACTGGCACTTTTACTGCAACGCCTCTCCTGGGGAGATGAAAACTGGTATAATAATAGCCCAGAGATGCTCTTGAGCATCTTGTCATCATAAGGATAGAAATTTCCTAACAATAAATCTAATAAAGAGGAAAACAGAGTCAAGAGACGGAAAGATCTTATGGAATCATTTGAGGACCTGGATCCAGCCATGCCTGAAGCTAGATATTGACAGATTTTTCAGTTGCTGAGTCAATATGTTCTCTTTTTATGTTTAAGCCAGTCTGCGTTGGGTCATGCCACTTACAACTGAAAGACTTGTAGCTGATATAAGAAGTTTCACCAAAAAGGTGATTCTAAGGTGAGGCCATGAATAATGAGTAGGAGTCCATTAGGCAGAAAAAAAGGTAGGGCCTTGCATTGGGGGGACAGCATGAGCAAAAGCCTTGAGATATGAGGTGGCCTTCCACACTAAGATGCTCTGGGGTCAAAGCTAGGTGCTGGCCAGCTTTGCCTTACCCGTTTATCGTGCGTCAGTCCATGAGGACAATTGTTGGCCGATACAGTGAGTGTTACTGTCTCATTCAGGGAGGTGAAGGTGATCACCATTGAGTCCTGCCCCAGCACCGTCAACTTCATTTGATCATTCACCTGCAGGAGAAGGAATGAGTGATCACACGACTCCTGCTTCTACTGTCCCACCTACCCTTTCCTGATCCACCACAAAGCACAAAACCCTTCTTCACCTGAGGCTGAAAATATTGTAAGATCTTTCCAGTTCTTATGTTGGATTTAGCTTTCATGGAAAAGATAGAAGAATTCCAGTCTCTCTTTGGTGGATTAACAGGAAAAGTAAGTGATGCGTCCTTATCCCTGTTCCTTCCTTTTCCAACCTAAATTTAGAACCACATCAGGCAGATGAACAGCTTCATTTCTGGTCAAGCTGGATTGGAGAATGCAGTTTGGATCAGAGGCTAATACTTTGCCCCTGAATTAGTATGCACCCAGGCACCAAGTCTTACTACAAGCCTTGCCCTACAGCAGGCAAAGACTGCCTTGGGAAGCTGATTCCATGACAAGCAGCACCAGAAGGCACCTCATTTATTGGTGGGTAGGCAGATGGCAAAAGAGAACCCCACAGGGGCTGAGCTACACATGCTCGGTCCTTTCCCCTAAACTCACCAAATATGTTACTTCGCTTTTCCTGAGGAAGTGCCAAAGACTGGTGGGAAAAGGGGCAGAAGCTACCCTTTTCATCACTTCCCAAAGGTAGAATTTCCTGTTTAATAGTCCCAGGTAGGAACATAGGGAGAGTGAGGTGCCCTTATACCAACTCTCTTCTTACTGAGAACACAGTGGTCTAGGGGTGAGTCCCCGCTATGACTCTTTTTGGCAAGCCATTTAGCCTCTCTGAATCTCAAATTCTTCTACAAGATGTAGTTGAAAGGCTACAGCAATGAGATAAAGATTATGGGAGTGACTTTGTAAGCCATAAAGGCCCATACCAAACATGAGGAGCTATCATCAGGACAGGGCACAACGACTTACACTTAAGGTCCCTGGACAGTTCATGTGTGCAATGAGTTATTTATACACAGTTGCCCTATCCAAGGGCCTACAATTATGTGGCCATACACTGTTAAATGGAAATGCTTCTTTCTTCAGACTTTAATATCCCTGATCTACAATATCCTCTTGCCTATAAACACTCTCAGGACTCCTCTGAACTTAGGAAACAATCTCCATTTTGCTCCTTCCATTTTCTTCTACTATTACACTTGGTGGCCCAAGGGTCACACTCAATTTCCTTACCACTGAGTCCCTTCCTCACACTCTGCAGTCAGGATTCTAGTCCCCTCCAGCACCCTGAAAACATTTATCCATGACTGTCTTCTTGCCAAGTCTTGACATCTTCAAAATTGTTGATCATCATAACTTAAGAGAATCCCTACCCTCTCCTGTTCTCCTGGAGGAATGCAGTATAGAGCCATGGTTAAGAGCTCAAGCTCTGAAGTTGGACAGGGTTCAAATCCCAGTATCACCACTAACTACTTAAGCAATTTTGGGCAAGTTGGTTAGCTTCCCTGAGACTGGGGTCAATAGTAGAATATTTCTCCTAGGGCACTGAGCAGATTTCATGGGATAAAACATGCAAATGACTTAGGATGGTGAAGCTGTTATTTATTACCCCCGATCCCTGGGTAGTTTCTCTTCCTCTCCCCCAATGCCTTAAATATGGTGCTCTCCAAACTGAGCCACTGCTTATCTTCACACTCATTCATGATCCAGCCTAGTCACATATATCCATCATCCCCAAATCTTTATCTTCAGCCCAAATCTCTCACTCAGAGTTAGGAACCATGTTGCAACAGCCCAGGGAGATATGACCACTGAGCCCAATCAGTGTATCTAAAACCATATTAATTACTGATCCTCTTTTCCAACTTCTCGGTTTCCACCAGTGGAACCATCACCCACCCAGACACACAGGTTGGGGACTGTAGAGTCATCTATAATTCCCTCCTCTCTCATTTATCCTGTACGGACTGTAAAAGAACTCCACTGAGGTGTTTTTTTTGTTTTTTTTTTTTGATACACAACCCCTCTTCTTTATTGCCACCACTCTTAATCATGTCAGGTCTGGCTAGTAGCCCCACAACTAGTCTTTCCACAAGCCCCTCCACTACTCTCTCCCTCTCCACCTGACCTTTCACACAAATGCTGACCCACCATACCAGTCCTCAGCTTAAAAACTAACCAGTTGGTTCTACTTTCAGTATAACAAAGTCAGCTCCTAACAGGATGACCCTCACACAGATACATAAAACTTAACAAAAACAAAAAACAAACTACCTGTAAACAAAAGCAGGCAGATTTTGAAGGGGAGTCAAAACTTAAAAGAAAGGATCAGCACGGGGTGAGTTTCTGTTTTACAGTTTTAGCATGAAGGCAGGCCACAGTCATGGCCAAAACTCTCATAGAAAACCCACTGTCTTTCTGGCCTGAAGAGCCAGAGGACAAAACTGTGCAACTACAGTCAGAGGAAAGTGAGGAGGAAGTTCAAGAATGGACAGAGCCAGAGAAGGGAGCTCCAAATTCTGCGTATAAACTGCACAAGTTTCTGGCCAATCCCTGAATCATGCATGTACAGGGTAGATCCAAAACAGCTTAGAGGTAGGGCAAAACAAACAAAAACTGAACTGAGATTTGAGCTGCTGCCCACTGTATGTGAGATAGATTTGCGGTTTGAGTCTAACCAAGTTAATTGCCAGTTAAAACAAACTATCAACACTCTTCAGAGAAATATAACAGAATTCAGAGTCATAACATTCACAATGTCCTGAATACAATCCAAAGTACATGGCATATGAAGAACTAGTAAAGTGTAACCCATTCTCAAGGCAACAGATAATCAACAGAAGCCAACCCTGTCAGATACGTCAGATATGGCCCTGATGTCGGAATTATCAGACAAGGAAGTTAAAGTAGCTAATTTAACTATGTTTAATGAAATATAGAAAAATATACTTGTAATGAATGAAAAAATAGGAAATATCAGCACAGACATAGATATTATAAAAAAGGACTAAGTGGAATCTCTAGATCTGAAAAATGTGGTATCTAAAATAAAAAAATTCAGAGATGGGGCCAAGATGGTGGAGCAGTCAGATGCTTCTGATGGACCCTCTTACAAACAAAGACCTGAAAATACAAGTGATTTGATTATATATGGAAATCTGGGAGCCCTGAACATCAAAGGCAGAGTTGAGGAACTGGACTGAGTGGCAGGGGAGGGAGAGATGGTTTGGAAGCAGCGAGGAATTGCCAGACCTGACTGGGCAAGAGCCTGAGCCCTTCAGGCCTGATCAGCTTGCGGGTGAGTTGAGAGGCAGGCAAGCAGCTGAGCTCAGGAGGTGCGTTTTCTGCACTGGGAGAGACCCACGCCAGAGAGTCTACACGGCCGCGCAGAACCAGTGAGAAGCAGCCCTCCACGAAAGATAAGTAATTGTATGCAGCTTACCACGTGGATCAAAAACACCCCCGTTAGGGAAAAACCTCTCTCCCATTTACCTCCCCACTCCCCGCTCTGCACTGGGTCCTGGACCGGCTTCAGCAACTGCTGAGTCCCCTGGGCTGGAAGTAGGATCTGTCACATGCCCTGATCCATTCTCCCTGCTTTGGAGAGTGAACAAATTAACAAACAGAGGAAAAAATAAATTGCCGGCTCCCCTGAGCCAGGAACCCAGGATAAGCACAGCTCCTTTGCCTAGACACAGGCATAAGAGATCCATGGACTTTGAGTGCCCTTCCCCCTGCATAGCCTTGTGCGGGCCCATCTCAACAGTGTAGGCCCTCATTACCACAGTACAACAGGGTATATACCGGAACCCTAACTTCAATGGTTTCAGCTGTGAAGTGGCAGGTTCTTGACATTTGAAACTGCTCTGCCCATTAATCAGGGTCTTCACCTACCCACATCAGGAGCCTGAGGACCGGTGGCTCCACCCACATAACCTAGCCACCTGCGAGAAGGGCCCATGAATAAGAGGTGTCCCCCAGTCCTTACAGCCAACATCATTAGGTGCTCATAGTCCGGCTGCAAAACCCACCCAACTACATGCTCTAGGGAACAGGGATACACCTTCTTCCTGGACACTCGGGGGCAGCTGTCAGCCCCCTGCCTTGCTCTGAGTGTGTCCCCCTGCCGAAGCCAGATGCCTGTGCCTATACCAATCACCCACACTTGTCTAGGACTGTAAGTGAGAGCCTACACTGCACACTTGGTGGCTATCCACCTGGGCACCTGAGCTGAATCCATACACGAGGAGTGGGCAGACTCCTGAGCTCACATACCTAGTAACAGATCTAACCACCTGGTGACAGGATATTAGAGCTTCAAAGGTGCCAATAATCAAACTAGCTCATATGAGCAGCCTATTTGGGCATATCAAAACAAGAAGCTAGGACACAGTAAGCAAACATAAGATAAATAAATATAATAACTTATTGATGGCTCAGAGACAACAGTCAGTATCAAATCACAAAAAGAGGCAATCAATGATGGCTTCAGCAAGCTCCCAAAATAAAGAATCTAGAAATTTTCCAGAGGAGGAAAATTTCTTGGAATTACCAGAGGCAGAATACAAAAGATTAATATACAGAACTCTTCAAGAAATTAGGAAGGAAATTAATCAAAATGCAGAACATGCAATAGAGGAAATTAAAAAGATTAGAGAAGAGCATAATGACAAATTTAACAGGCTGCAAGAATCCATAGAAAGACAGCAATCAGAAATCCAGAAAACTAACAATAAAATTTCAGAATTAGACAACTTAATAGAAAGTCATAGGAGCAGAATTGAGGAAATGGAAGTCAGAATTAGTGAGACTGAAGATAAAGCACTTGACACCAACTTATTTGAGGAAAAACCAGAAAAAAGGATTTAAAAAAATGAAGAAATCCTAAAAATTATGTGGGACTCTATCAAGAGGAATAACCTATGAGTGATTGGAGTACCAGAACAGGGGGAGGGGGACAGAAAATACAGAGAGAATTGTTGAAGATTTGTTGGTAGAAAACTTCCCTGATATTGTGAAAGATGACGAGACATCTATCCAAGATGCTCATCAAACCGAACATAAGGTAGATCCCAAAAGAAAGTCACCAAGACATATTATAATCAAACTTGCCAAAATCAAAGATAAAGAGAGAATTTTAAGCACGGCTAGGGATAAATGAAACGTCTTCTACAAAGGAGACTCAATAAAAATAAGCTCAGACTACTCAGCAGAAACCATGCAGGCAAGAAGGCAGTGGTATAACATATATAAAGCCTTGAAGGAAAAAAACTTCCAGCCAAGAATTATATATCCAGCAAAACTGTCTCTCAAATATGATGGTGAAACTAGGGCATTTCCAGATAAACAGAAGTTTAGGAAATTTGCAAAAACCAAACCAAAATTACAAGAAATACTAAAGGGAGTCCTCCGATTAGAAAATCAGTAACATCAGATAACAACCCAAGACTAGATTACAGGACAGAGCAACCAGATATCAACCCAGATAGGGAAGTCACAAAAGGAAATCAAAGCTAAAACACTGAAAATAGGGAAACAGATGTCAATATGTAAAAGATGACAACACTAAAACAAAAAAGAGGCACTTAAAAAATGTAGACATAGATTTTTCATGTGGAGAGGAAGTCAAGGTGATATAAAGAAATAAAAGACTGGTATAAACTTAGAAAAATAGGGTAACCACAAAGGAAACTAACAATCCTACCAGTCAAAATAAAAAACAACAAAAATATAAAGACTCAGCAAACACAAAATC
>NW_004443937.1:14003889-14019420 GCF_000243295.1 Trichechus manatus latirostris
AAAAAATCAAACACATGGAAACTGAACAACACCTTGCTCAAAAACTACTGGGTTATAGAAGAAATTAAGGATGGAATAAAGAAATTCATAGAATCAAACGAGAATGAAAAAACATCCTACCAGAACCTTTGGCACACAGCAAAAGCAGTGTTCAGAGGTCAGTTTATAGCAATAAATGCACACGTCCAAAAAGAAGAAAGGGCCAGAATCAAAACATTAACCCTACAACTGGAACAAGTAGAAAGAGAGCCGCAAAAGAAGCCCTCAGGTGCCAGAAGAAAGGAAATAATAAGAATTAGAGCAGAATTAAATGAAATAGAGAACACAAAAACAACTGAAAGAGTTAACAAGACCAAAAGCTGGTTCTCTGTAAAGATCAACAAAATTGATAAACCATTGGCCAAACTGACAAAAGAAAAACAGAGAGGAAGCAGATAACCGATATAAGAAATGAGATGGGTGATATCGCAACAGGCCCAACTGAAATTAAGAGAGGTCATAAAATAAAAAAATTCGCAGGATGGGCATAACAGCAGAATGGAGATTACCAAAGAAAGTCAGTGAACTTGAATATACATTAATAGAAATTAATCTGAAAAGTGAAGAGAAAATTTTTGAAAAAAGAACAGAACCTCCAGGAGCTTTGGGACAATATCAAAAGGTCTAAAATACATGTAATGGAATCTCAGAAGAAAAGGAAAGAGAATGGAGCAAAAAAAAAAAAAAAATTTCTATAATAATGGCAGAAGACTCCCAGATTTGGTGAAAGGCATGAATTTACAGGTTCAAGATGTTCACTAAATCCAAATAGAATAAATATGAAGACAACCATACTTAGACACATCATAGTCGAACTCAGAAAACCAAAGAAAAAAGAAAATCTTGAAAGTGGCTAGATAAAATGAGCAATGATTTGAAAATCCACAGACTTCTCATCATAAACTGTGAAGGACAGAACACAGTGGAACAATATCTTTAAAGTGCTGGGGGAAACAAAAACCTATCACCCAGAATTCCTTGTCTAGTAAAAATACCCTTTGATAAAGACATTTTTCACATAAAAGAAAACTGAGAGAGTTTGTTGCCAGATCTGTACTTCAAGAAATGCTAAAGAAAGTTCTTCAGGCTGAAGGGAAATTATACCAGAGGGAAATTTGGTTTTTAGGAAGGAATCACGAACACTATAAATGGTAAGTACCTGAGTTAAAAAACAAAACAAAGCAAAAAACTAGCCACCACAGCCTCTAGGACATCATGCAAACCCTTCATCCAATGCCTCTCACCCCCAACCTGCAATCTATACACTTCAGGCCCCACCTTTGTTTCACAAGAAGACTTTGTGAACTTTTAAGGTTGCCACACTGAGTCCCAACTCCAAGCCTTTACAAATGCTACTCCTTCTACCCAGAATATTCTTCCTTCCACATCCAATCTATCAATGTGAATCATACACACACTTACATTACACCTCACAGGTCACTTTCTCTTCCAGACTGTTCCTGACTACACCAGCACCTGTTGTACATTTCTGTATACAGTTTCAGGGAATAAAACAATGAACTAAAACACATTGCTAAAACATTTTAGTGACGTCAAACATCTTCCCCTCCACTATTTAATTCTCACAAAAGCATTGTGACGCAGGAGGGCAGGTCCTGTTACACACTTTATATAGATGCTGCAACCAAGACTCAGAGAAGCTAAGTGGTTTTCACAAAGCCATACAGCCAAAATCTGGAAAAGCTGGCACTAGTAGTAGGCTCCTCAGACTCTCATCCCAGTTCTCTTGGCCACATTAACACATAATAAGGTACCTGCCTTCAACCACTTGGCCACATTAGCACATAATATGGTACCTGCCTTCAACCACTCGGCCACATTAACACATAATATGGTACCTGTCTTCAACCAATTTATAATCTTCTCGATAACAAAGTTTTCATACACATTTAATATATCAAGACAACTCAACAACATTATACTGGGGACTCAGACTTGGCCAAGCAGCAGAAACACTTGTGAACTTTAAAAAACTATAGAAATTCAGAACACATACAAACCAACTGAATCAGAATTGCTCTGGGGCAGTGCCTGGGAATTTGTATTTTTTAAAGTCCTATGCCCTGGTGGCACAGTAGTTAAGCATTCGGCTGCAAACCAATAGTCAGCAGTTCAAATTTCATCAGCCACTCCTTGGAAACCGTATGGGACAGTTCTACCCTGTCCTACAGAGTCACGGTAAGTCGGAATCAACTCAACAGCAATGGTGTTTACAGGTGATTCTGACATGCAGCCAAAGCTGAGAACCTCTTCAATACATTACTGATTGTGAAATAAGTACTATACTCTGTGGACACTGTGAGAAGAGAGAAATGAGTATAGGCTGGGGTGTCATGAAGGAGGGGAAGTCTGAGAAGTGCTTTGAAGAAAGGCAAGTTTGAACTGGCAGAGAGGAAGAGGGGGTGCATTTCAGGCCACGGGGATACTAAGTGTGAGGCATGCTCAAGGGATTGACTGTTTCTGAACAGAGGTGTGATCTAAAGAAGGCAGAATTTAAGGAGAAAATCCAGTGGCCAATATACAGGGTGAATAGAAAGGGCAAGAGATGGGGGTTAGGGGTAGGATGCTGGTACCCCTCCATGCCCTCTAAGAGTGCTTATGTTTGTAACCCTTAGCTTGGGGTCCATAATCTGAGACTACCTTGAGCTGATTCTATGTTCTGTGATCTTTCTCTGAATCCCAACCCTATGAGCTTGCCCCTCTCTTACAGCTCTTATTCTTGTCTACCTGTGTTCTTATTAGTCCACTAGATTCTTGAGTTCCTTGAGGGGGTCTTGTTTATCTTATTATCTTCTAGATCAGTGGTTCTCAACGGGGGGGGGGGGGATTTTGCCCCCAGGGGACATTTGGCAACGTTTGGAGATATTTTTGGTTGTCACACTGAGTGGGCACTACTGGCATCTAATAGGTAGAGGCCAAGGATGCTGAAAAACATCCTACAATGCACAGGATGACCCCCACCACAGGGGATTATTCAGCTCAAAATACCAATATGCCAAGGTTGAGAAACTCTGCCCTAGATAAAGTGACAGGCACATTTAATTACTTGGTTAATAAATTAAATTTATTAAGTTATCATTTAATATTAGTAATAATTTAACATTAAATAATTAATAAATCTTTGATAAATGACTGAATAAACTTTTATTATTGCCATGTATAGATATTAGAGATAAAACTATCAATTACTATAACTGTTATTTCATAAAATAAAGGACATTCTAACTATAAAAATGTAATATTAATAATAAAAATAAAATAGGAAAGATACTACCAAGAAACAGCACAGCTAACAGTTGCTGTAGGCTGGTGAAAATTTAACTTCAGCCAACCCTGGGCCACCACCCACCAACTTGGGAAGCTCTGAGTAAGACACTATGAGCTCCTTGAGGGCAGGGCCCCTATCTTTTAGGTAGTCCTGTGGCTCTTAACGCTGAGCAGACCAAAGAAGGCTGCCGAGGCCCCTCCTGTGGTGGGGGTGCTCACTGCTGCCCTACCTGTGCCTACCATTACCTTGTATTCCAGGGAGAGCAACGTCTCTGTCTTAGAAGTCCAGCTCCACTTATGGACTACATAGCCCTTTTGGTCATTGGTGGTCCCACCTTCGTCATCCAAGACCAAGACGTATGGACAACTAGGAGACACAGAAATGAATAGTTGCCACTGGGCCATGGAAGGAAGCTCTCACCTCTACAGGCAGGGCTCTGACACTGTCCTAGGCTGGAGGAAACTTGGAGTCCTGCAGGTTACCTTGCTTCCTCAGGCTGGTGTGGTCTGAGGCCCCTTAATACTTGATGCTACTGGGGGACTCTGTAGGGCAGGGCAGGTCTGACAGAGATGATGGGGACTCAGGCCAAACCCAAGAGAGGAAGAAATGGGATTTATGCCAGGATCATGAGCATATAAGATCTCAGGGCACCAAAGTGGGAGTAGGAACATCTATAATATAAGAGTAACTGCTTCTAAGTTCCTGATGTAAGGCTGGACAAAATCAACCTTTGGCTGGCAAGACTATGTGTTTCTCTTAAAAGACTCCACAGAAGTAATGTCCATAGCCTCTCCTTCACCCACTCCTGGTACAGAACATTTCTCCATGAAAGAATCTTCTATGAATCTAAAGAATAATCAAGATCTTGATTATATGTTCCAGCATTGGGTGAGGTGTCATGGAGGCACCAAGTGGAATCGGACTTGGGGAGCTGCCATTCTCATTGCCTGCAATATGGATCCAGCAAGCGAAGGCCTGGCCTCCAAGTACCTACATCCCTGTAGGCACTACCTTGACCCTGTCTCCCTGTCTTCCTACACCTCTGGACACTGGAAAGCCCCTACTTTTCCCAGAGACTCCTAATTGCCACCTAGTGCCCTCCTCTGTCACCCCCAGAGATACTTTCACAGGGCCAGGGTTCCCACAACCCACTCACCGGGCCTTTGCGTTGTACTGAACGCAACCCTGGCCTTCAGCGTTGAACAGGGCCAGGAAGGAGAAGCTGGGCGTGTCATTAAAGAGCCAGGTGATGGCTCTCCCTCGGCAGCACGTAGGGATCTGACATATTGCGATGTTTCCAGAGGGATAGCTGGTAGAAATAGTCAAGTGGAACTAACAGAAAGCTCTCCAGGTTCTGTTCTCAGGTGCCCCATGGGAAGCAAGTCTACATGTCAAAGTGTTAGCTATTGGGTACATCATGCATCCTCTTCAACGACCCTCCCTGCACTTTGTATAAGTAACAATGAAAATAAATTATTATGGAACCCGACCACACCCCAAGTGCTTGCATGTTATCTTCTTTCTATTCCTCATAACAACCCTGTGGTAGGAAGTACTATCCCCATCTCACAGATGAGTAGGATTTCCCTGAGCCTGAGGAATTTCCTGGGACACGAGACCTTCAGTGTTAAAACCAGGAAAGTCTCAGGCAAACCAGGATGAGCTGACCACCCTACAGATGACGAAGCCAAGGTGCAGAGAAATGACCTTCCCAACACCACTTCACAAGAAATACCAGAGCCAGGCAGGGTCTGAACTCCAAAGCCAGTGATATTTCTAACACTGTCAGGCTACCTCCCTTGTGGCCAGTCTAGGAGGGTGAGCAATGTCTCCCTGCTCATTTCCTACTAAGGAGGCCCCAAGAAGCATTTGTCCTGACTCACAAGGCCATGGTGTTGGCAGCTACTGTCTTGTGTGCAGGAATTACCTTATGTAAAAGAATTTCAGTGGTTAGCACTGCGGTCCACCACCCTAAACGCTTTCCTGCCAGCTGAGAAATGCCACACGCTCCTCATGAGCACTTCTCTTCTTTAGCCTGCTCAGAGTGCATATCCTCTGATGGAAGGATCAACAGATAATCACATTTGAAACATTAAAAAGACATAATCTTTACAGTCCCACAAACCTGGTTTGCAATCCCAGTCCAATCACCTCTGAGCTATGTGACTTGAGCAATTTGCTTCACCTCTCTGAGCCCCAGATGTCATACAGGGACATACCTTATGGGAACTCAATGAAGTCAGGTGTCTGAAGTGCCTGACAGAGAGCCAATGCTCAATGACTGATGACTACTGCTGTGAAGACAGAGTCTGCCAATCTTTTCCACACTACTTCCCTGGTCCTCGCAATGGAAATGGTTTCTGCCTCTTCTGCACTTCCTCATCCTGCTGTGCCTCTCAAATAGCACTGATTTTTTTTTTCTTGTTGTGTTCACAACCTTCTCTGACACTATGAAATTCCTGTAGGGCAGGGTCATATGTTTTTCACATTGTATCCCCAGCTGAAAGAGGCTCAGTCAAAATCTGCAAAGCACTGGGGCTATGAGGGTGAGCTCAAGTCAGATTACTTGGGTTTAGATCCTGGCTCTAATACTAAATTGTGTAACCTTGAACAAGTTTAAATAATCCCTCTGAGCCTCAGGTTTCTCATAAGAAAAACAGAGATAAAAGTAATTCTTGGTGACTTTACCAAAAATGGCAGCCTAGGGAACTCCAAAAACCTGCCCCTTCACCAAAGAAACAATTAACCTAGAAAAAAAAACTTTCAAAGTCTAATTTTTCTGAACTCTGAGCTCTAATTAAAAAAAAACAAATAAACAGGAAAAAAAAAAAAAAAAAAAACCTTAAAACAACCAGAAGAGTGTTTAATAAAGAAACTGCTAAATTTTGATAAGACGGCATTGTGGAGTTTTTACTTAGCTGTCTATCATCCCCCATCCCCTAGCCTACGGCTAACTGTGGGGATAGCAGCATGCATTCCTTGGTGTGACCTGCTGGTACCAGAGAGAATTGTGATGATAGGTTTTGATCTGTCTGGTGGCTCTGTGAGGGATCAGCTCAGAGGCTTGCCTTTGTTTCACCTCTCTCAGAACTTTCTCAGGGTTGGAACAGCCTCCTCAGCAGTGTTTGTTGAAAGCACTTAAAGGTATGTACTAACTGCAGCCACCTGAGGCAAGGGATAACAGACTGGGCAAGCAGGAGACAGACTGAAATGCTTAGTAAGGAAGAGGCTTTGAAAGGAGATACATTGGGGCATAAAAGCTTTAAAAAGCTCCCATGTATACCAGGGAATCTAGAAAGGAATGCAAATGCCCAGGGCTAGACACACGCTAAGAAAAAACCTGAGAAGACCCTAAGCTTACACATCTGGCTGATCTTTAAGCTCTTCACAGCAGTAAGTGAAAACTAAGACAGAGCTGCAATGCTTTGCCTGGCTAAGTGTTGGAGTGCCTCAACTCTGAGCTAATCTGCAAAGATTAGAAGAGTATTTCTTCCTTTTTTTTTGGTCTTTGTTGTTTCTTTGTGTATGGCTCCAGGCATTTAAGGCAATCTCTGTGAATTCACTAGCAGTGATCACTAAGCTAACAGAACAGAGACTTCAGTGACCACACATGACAAAGAATACAGTCTTTACATAAAATAGTTCAGAAATGTCACTAAACAAACAACTACAAACTACCACAATCAGCAACAACAAAACCTGGGAAGAGGGGAGAATTTAAAGAGTTATGACACTATAATACTCAAAATATTCAGTTTCCAACAAAAAATTATGAGGCATGCAAAAAACAAGAAAGTATGATCTATTCACAGGAAAAACAGGTTTTGACAGAAATCACCCCCCTGAGGAAACCCAAACACTGAGCTTACTAGACAAAGACTTTAAATCAACTATCTTAAGTATAATCAAAGAGCTAAAGGAAAACATTAACAAAGAACTGAAGAAATTATAAGAACAATGTCTCACCAAATAGACAGCCTCAGTACAGAGACAGAAATTATAAAAGTAGACAAATGGAAAATCTGGAGCTGAAAAGTATAATAACTGAAATGAAAAAAACTCACTAGAGATGTTTAACAGAAGATTAGAGCAGCAGAAGAAAGAATCAGCAAACTTGAAGATAGGTCAATTGAAATTTTCCAGTCTCAGGATCAGAAATGAAAAAAGAGAAATAAAACTGAACAGAGCCTAAGGGACCTGTGGGACACCACCAAGTATACCAACACATGCATAATGGAAGTCCCAAAAGGAGAGGAGAGAAAGGCTCAGAAAGAGTATTTGAAAAAATAATGGTTGAAAACTTCCCAAATTTTATGAAAGACATGAATCTACACATCCAACAATCTCAGTGAACTCCAAGTAGGATAAACTCAAAGAGATGCACACTGAAACATATTATAATCAAACCGTAGAAGAACAAAGACATAATCTTGAAAGCAGCAAGAGAGGAGAAACTCATCATGTATAAGGGATCCTTAGTAAGATTAAAAGTGGATTTTTCATCAGAAACCATAGAAGGCAGAAGACAGTGGGATGACATATTTAAAGCGCTGAAAGGAGAAAAAAAAATGTCATCCAAGAATTCTACATCGAGCAAAACTATCCTTCAAAAATTGAGGAGAACTTACATGAAATATCTAAAATAGACAAATGCACAGAGAACAAAGTAGATTAGTGGTTACTAGGGGCTGGGAGGAAGGGGAATGGAAAGTTATTGCTTAATGAAGACTTAGTTTCTGTTTGGGGTGATGAAAAGGTTTTGGAAATAGATAGTGCTGATGGTTGCACACTACTGTAAATGTAACTAATGTCACTGAATTGTAAACTTCAAAATGATTAGAATGGAAAATATTTTGTTGTATATATTGTACAATAAAAAATTTAAAAAATGTATATATGTATATATCCACAATAAATTTTTTTCAATGAAAGAGAATTTAAGACATACACAGATAAACAAAAGCTGAGAGAGTTTATCACTAGTAGATAATCCCAACAAGAAATGCTAAAGGGAGTCCCTCAAGTTGCAATAAAAGGACACTAGATAGTAACTCAAAGCTATAAAAAAAATAAAGAACACCAGTAAAGATAACTATACAATGTATATATAAAAATGTAATTTCTGATAAAAACAACGTAAGGGGGTGTCCTAGGGTGGGTTCTCTAGAGGAGCAAAACCAGTGAAGCTTATTTATATCTATATGTATATCTATAGCTACATCCGTATCTATTCATTTATCCAACCATCCATCCATCCATCTATCTATCTACATATATATATATATATATGGGGGGGTAGTTTATATCAAGGAAATGGCTCACATGGTTGTAGAGGCAGGAAAGTCCCAAGTCCATGGGCTGACGGCTTCTCCTGACTCACGTAGCTACAGGGGCTGGTGAACCCAAGATCAGCAGGTCAGACAGCAGGCCTCTAGCTCACAGGCTGCAGAGGCTGATGAATTCCAAGATCAGCAGGTAAGCTGCAAGCTCAAGTCCCAAGAACCGGAGGCCAGATGAAGATCCAAACTGACACCATATATTGGATACAGGCCACACCTCCAAGGAATCTCCCTTTCAACTGACTGGCTGCTCATAGCAGATCTCATCATAGAGGTGATTACATTATATCAGATCGTACTATGGAGATAATTACATCATTACATAGCCGCCAAACTACATAATAACTGTCAAACTACTAAGAATCATGGTCCAGCCAAGCTGACACACAACCTTAACCATCACAGGGGGGAAGAATGGAGCTGTTTAGGAGAGTGGTTTGTATACTATTGAAGTTAAGCTGGTATTAATTCAAACTAGTTGGTTTATCAATTGTAATTTTCAGGAAAACAACTAAGAAAATTAATTTCAAAAAACAGAAAAGGAAATAAGAAGGGAATCAAAACAGCATAAAACAAAAAATCAATTAAACATGAAAGAAGGAAATAATGGAGGAATTGAGGGAAAAAAAGAGATAAGACATACAGAAAACAAACAGCAAAATGGCAGAAGTAAGCCCTTCGTATCAGTAATTACTTTAAGTCTAAATGGATTAAACTCTCCAATCAGAAGGTAGAGATTGGCAGCATGGATACAAAAACATGACGCACCTATGATGTCTATAAGAGACTCAGTTCAGATCCAAAGACACAACTGGTTTGAAACTGAAATGATGGAAAAATATATTCCATGCAAATAGTTACCAAAAGACAGCAGGGGTGGCTATACTAATTGCAGACAAAAATAGACTTGAAGTCAAAGATTGTTATGAGACAAAGGACATTATATATTGAGAAAAAGGTCAATCTCTCAAGATGATATAACAATTATATACATACACACCTAACATCAGAGCCCAGAAATATATAATGCAAAAATAAGAGAGTTAAAGGAAGAAATAAACAGATCTAAAATAATAGTTGGAGACTTCAATACCTCATTCTCAATATTGGATAGAACAACTAAACTAAAGTATAACAAGGAAATAGAGGACTTGAACAACTATAAAGCAACTAGGCCTAACAACTAGGTCTAACTCCAACCAATTAGGCCTAACTCTACCCAACAAAAGAATACACATTCTTCTCAAGTGCACATGAAACATTCTCCAGGATAGAACATATATTAGGCCAAAAAATAAGTCTCAATAAATTTAAAAACATAGAAATTATACAAAGTACAGTAAAACCTGCAAAAGCTGGAACCTGTGTAAGGCAGAAACCTGTAAGAGAAGGAAAACTCGAATATTTTCCACTAAAACGAATGAAAGAAAAGTGGCAAGACTGCACCCTGTCAAACGTAGAAAACTTGCGAGACCCAAAAAAACAAGGCAGTCCTGTCGAGTTCTAGCTGTCACGGATTTCACTGTATTCTTTCCAACCATCAAGAAATTAAACTAGAAATCAATAATAGAAGGATATTTAGAAAATTCACAAAAATATGTGGAAATTAAACAACACCTTCTTAACCAATGGGACAAACGATAAATCATGAGGGAAATTAGAAAATATTTTGAGATAACATGAAAATGAAAACACAACATACAAAAATTTATGGGATGAAATAAGTGCAGTGCTCAGAGAAAACTTGTTAGCCGTAATGCTTACATTAAAAAAGAATAAATGAAATGTCCAAATTTTCTTCAAAAATTTTCAAAAAAAGAATAAAGACCTCAACTCAATAACCCAAACTTCCATCTTAAGAAATTCAATATCTTAATTAGAGAAAACTAAACCCAAATCAGAAGGAAGTAAATAATGAAGACTAGAGCGGAGATAAACAAAATAGAGAATAGAAGAACAGAATCAATGAAACCAAAAGTTATTTTTTTATAAGATCAACAAAATTGACAGACCTTTAGTTAGACTAAAAAAATAAGACAGAAGACTCAAATTACTGAAATTCTTAGAAATGAAAGTGAGGATATTACTATTGACCTTATAGAAATAAAAAAGATTATAATAGGATGAAAAATCGTATGCCAACAAATCAGATAAGAAACAAAATCTCAATAAACCTATAACAAGAGATTGAATTAGTTTAAAAAAAAAAAAAAAAACTCCCAACAAAGAAAGCCCAGGACCAGATGCTTTTCATTAAACAGTTAATGAAAAAATTAACTCCTTGAGCACTTGCAAAAATAGAAGAAGAAGGAACACTTACTGTCATGGATTGAATTGTGTTCCTCCAAAATATCTGTCAGCTTGGCTAGGTCATGATTCCCAGTACTGTATGATTGTCTCCCATTTTGTAATCTGATGTGATTTCCCTATGTGTTATATAGTCTATCACTATGATGTAATAAAATGGATTAGTGGCAGTTATATTGATGAGGTCTACAAGATTAGATAGTGTCTTAAGCCAATCTCTTTTGAGATATAAAAGAGAGAAGCAAGCAGAGAGACATGGGAACCTCATACCACCAAGAAAACAGTACCAGGAGCACAGCACATCCTTTGGACCTGAGGTTCCTGCGCAGAGAAGCTCCCAGACCAAGGGAAGATTGATGACACGGACCTTCCTCCAGAGCCAACAGAGAAAGTGTTCCCCTAGAGTTGATGCCCTGAATTTGGACTTGGAGCCTACTATACTGTGAGAGAATAAATTTCTTTGTTAAAGCCATCCACTTGTGGTATTTCTGTTACAGCAGCACTAGATGACTAAGACACTTACTAACTCATTATGTGAGGACAGTATTACCCTGATACCAAAGCCAGATAAAGGCATCACAAGAAAACTACATACCGATATTTTTTATAAACATAGATGTAAAAATCCTAAACAAAATACTAGCAAATTGAAACCAGCAGCATATTAAAAAGAATATACACTACAACTAAATGGGTATATCCCAGGGATGCAACAGCGATTCAATATAAGAAAGCAGTGAATATAACACATCACATTAATATAATGAAGGAAAAAGATCACATGAATTGATTTCAATTTAATTTCAATTGATGCAGAAAAAGCATTTGGCTAAATCCAATACTCTTTCATGATAAAACCACTTAATATAAAAAAAAAATTATATATATAAGACCAAAGGCTCAACAGCTATTTTAAAACATACATGAGAAGGTTAGGGGCAGGGAGATTAAGTAAATGGAAGTGAACCATCTAGAACAGAAACGAGAATGTTGACACAAATTGAAGAATGTGGCCAATGTCACTGATCATTATGTCTAGAAACTTTGGAATGGGAGCGGGTCTTGCTGAGTATATTTTCACCAAAAATAAAATTAAGTCAAAAAACATCAACAAACAAAAATCAATAAACTAGCAATAGAAGAGAACTCAACATGATAAAGGAAATTTATGAAAAACCCACAGATAATATCATAATCAATGGCTTGTTTCTAGGATCAGGAACAAGACAAGAATGTGCACTTTCACCATTTCTATTCAACATTGTACTGGAAGTTCTAGCCAGAACTACTAGGCAAGAAAAAGAAATAAAGGGTATCCAAATTGGAAAGGAAGAAGTAAAATTATCTCTGTTGATAGACGGTATGATCTTACATATAGAAAATTCTTAAGAATCCACAAAACAAAATTAGAGCTAACAAATGAATCCAGAAAAGTTGCAAGCTGCAAGATCAACACACAAAGTCAGTAGTATTTCTATACACTAGCAATGAATAATCCAAAAGGAAATTAAGAAATCAATTTTATTTGCAATAGCATTGTCTTAGTTATCTAGTGCTGCTATAACAAAAAATACCACAATGGATGGCTTTAACAAACAAAAATTTACTCTTTCACAGTTTAGGAGGCTAGAAGTCTGAATTTGGGGTGCTAGCTCTACGGGATGGTTTTTCTCTCTGTCGGCTCTAGGAGAAGGTCCTTGTCATCAATCTTTCCCTGGTCTAGGAGGGTCTAGGAAGTTCTCAGTGCAGAGACCTTGGGTCCAAAGGACACGCTCCATTCCTGGCTCTTCTTGCTTGGTGATAATGAGGTCCCTCTCCTCTCTGCTCACTTCTCTCTTTTATATCTCAAAAGAGATTGAGTCAAGATACAACCTAATCCTATAGACTGTATCCTGCCTCATTAACTTAACTGCCTCTAATCCTGCCTCATTAACATCATAGACGTTAGAATTTACAACACATAGGATAATTACATCAGATCACAAAATAGAGGACAACCAAACAATACTAGGAATCATGGCCTAGCCAAGGTGACACACACTTTGGGGGAACACAATTCAATCCATAACAAGCATCAAAAATAATAAAATATTTAGGAATAAATTTAACCAAGGAGGTGAAAGACTTGTATGCTAAAAACTAGAAAACACTGCTGGCAGAAATTAAAGAATATCTAAATAAATGGAAAGACATCCTGTGTTCATAGATTGGAAGACTTGATATTGTTAAGATGGTAATACTCCCCCAAAGTGATTGATAGGTTCGATGTAATGCCTATCAAAATCCAATGTTTTTTTTTTTTTTCCTGCAGAAATGGAAAAGTTGATCCTCAAATACATATGGAATTACAAGGAACCCCAAATGCCCCAAATGTCCAAAAGATTCTTAAAAAAGAAAAACAAACAGAGGACTCATTTCCAGATTTCAAAACTTACAACAAAGCTACAGTAATCAAAAACAGTGTGGTACTGGCATCAGGGAGACATATAGATCAATAGAATAGAATTGAGAATCCAGAAATAAATGCATACATCTATGGTCAATTGATTTTCAACAAGGATGACAAGACCATTCAATGGAGAAAACAGTGTCTTCAACAAATGGTGCTGGGACAACTGGATAACCATATGCAACAGAATGCATTTGGCCGCTTTCCTCACCCCATATACAAATGGATCACCGGTGAATCACCTCACACTCTACGTTAAAACGTATCAAGACCTAAATCTAAAAGCAAAAACTACAAACCTTTAGAAAGAAATGTAGGAGTAAATCTTTATGACCTTGGATTTGGCAATGGTTTCTTAGATATGAAACCCAAAGCAGAATAACACAACAAAAATTTAAAAATTGGACTTAATCAAAATCAAAAACTTTTTGTATCAAAAGATACTATTAAGAGAATGAAGACACCCTACTGAATGGGGGAAATATTTGCAAATCATGTATCTCATAAGGGTCTAGTATTCAGAATATATAAAGAATCCTTACAACTCAACAACAAAAAGACAAACAGTCCAATTAAAAAATCAGCAAAGGACTTGAATAAACATTTCTCCAAAGAAAATATCCAAGTGGCCAACAATCATGTGAAAAGATTCTCAGTGACATTAGTCATCAGGGAAATGCAAATCAAAGCCTCAATGAGATACCACTTCACACTCACTAGGATGGCTATAATACTAAAACAAAATAAAATCAGAAAATAACAAGAGTTAGTGAGGATGTGAATGAATTGGAACCCTCCCACTGCTGGTGGGAATGTAAAATAGTGTAGCTGCTGTGGAAAACAGTTTGGCAGTTGCTCAATAAGTTCAACATAGAATTACCCTATGAATAAGCAATTCTACTACTAGGCGTATAACCAAAAGAAATGAAAACAGGTGTTCAGACAAAAATTTGCACAAGAATGTTCATAGCAGCACTATTCACAACAGCCGAAAGTTGGAAACCACCCAAGTGTCCATCAATGGATGAATGGATGAACAAAATGTGGTACACATTCCATACATTCAATGGAATATTATTCAGTCATAAAAAGGAATGAAGTTTTGACAGATACTACAATATGGTAAAACATTACACTAAGTGAAAGAAACCAGACTCAAGGTCACGCATTGTATGATTCAATTTATGTGAAATATCTACTATAGGTATAAATTCACAGAGACAGAAGCAGATTGGTGGCTGCCAGGGACTGGGGTAGGGGGAGATGGGAAGTGATTGCTTAATGGGTATTGGGTTTTCTTTTTGGGTGATGAAAATGGTTTGGAACTTGACATAGGCGGTGGTTGCATAACATTGTGAATTGTACTAAATGCCACTGAATTGTACACATTAAAATGATTAATTTTATGTAATATGAATTTTACCTCAAAAAAAAAAATGCTACAATGTGGATGAACCTTGAAAACATTATGCTGAGTAAAAGAAGCCAGACATCAAAGGACCACATATAGTATGATTCCATTTATATGAAATGTCCAGAATAGGCAAATCCATAGAGACAGAAAGATTAGTGGTTTCCAGGAACTGGGGAAGGGGGGAATATGAGGAATGACTGATAACGGGCATGGGATTTCCTTTTGAAAAAGTGATGCAACTAGATAGAGACGGTGGTTGCACAACATTGTGAACGTATTAATGCACCTGAATTCTTCACTTTAAAACGGTAAATTTTATTTTATGTGTATTTTACCACAATAAATTAAAAAAAAAAAAGATTATCTCACAGAGTGGTTCTGAATACTCAACGAATCTCTAAGGGATAGTGCTGAGCACATGTCAGGCACATAGTGATTGATGTTTGTTATTAATTTAAATTTAAAATTTGTGTCTTAGTGTGAGGGAAGGTTTTGATGGGGGAATCGGCGATTGAGGGAAGAGAGCCAGTGAGGCACTGACAACCCAAATGAAATGCATATCATGATGGTTCTGGGGTCTGAAGCCGGCAAGTGCAAATCCTAGCATGACTTGGAGCCTTTTGGCACCCCAAGGGCTGATGTATAACTTTTTTTAACTTTTACCTTTTTTTTTTTTTTTTTTTTTTTTTTTTTT